>NC_086107.1:90718798-91018798 GCF_963921235.1 Mobula hypostoma
TAACTCCAACCTAAGTCCCCTAGTTTTAGATTCCCCTACCCTGTGGGAAGGATTGCGACCTTTCACCTTATCGGTGCTCCTCACGATTTTTTTTAAACCTCTGTTAGGTTACCCATCAGCCTCCTGTCCTCTGGGGAAAAATGTCCAAGGGCCTACCCAATCTGCTTTCGAATCAAGCCTTTCCATTTCAATTACGTCCTCGCGGATGCTTCCTGCACCCCTTCATTTAAATGACATCCTTCTTACAGCTGTGCACAGTACTCCGAGTGTGACCCCACCAATTTCTTGTCCCATTTTGTAACATAATACCCCAGCTCTTGTGCTCAGTGCCTTGACTGATGAGGGCAAGTGAGCCAAATGACCTCTGCATCACTCTGTTGCTACAGTCAGTACTCTACACCTGTAACCAGGCCCACCTGTGCCTTTACTTCCTGAGAAAACTAAAGAAATTTGGACTGTCCCCTAAAACCCTCACTAATTTTTATAGATGCACCGTAGAAAGCATTCTTCTAGGGTGCATCACAACCTGGTATGGAAGTTGTCCTGTCCAAGACCAAAAGAAGCTGCAGAAGATCGTGAACACGGCGCAGCACATCACACAAACCAATCTTCCGTCCTTGGACTCGCTTTACACCACACGCTGTTGGAGCAGTGCTGCCAGGATAATCAGGGACACGACCCACCCAGCCAACACACTTTTCGTCCCTCTTCCCTCCAGGAGAAGGCTCAGGAGCTTGAAGACTCGTACGGCCAGATTTGGGAACAGCTTCTTTTCAACTGTGATAAGACTGCTGAACGGATCCTGACCCGGATCTGGGCCATACCCTCCAAATATCCGGACTTGCCTCTCAGTTTTTTTGCACTACCTTACTTTCCATTTTTCTATTTTCTATTGATGATTTATAATTTAAAATTTTAGTATTTACTAATTTTTACTATTTTTAATATTTAATATTTGTAATCCAGGGAGCGGAAAGCGCAGAATCAAATATTGCTGTGATGATTGTACGTTCTAGTATCAATTGTTTGCGACAATAAAGTATAAAGTATAATCCGGGTCCCTCAGTTCTGTAATACTGAGCAATCCTGTCCTACTTTAACTGACCAAAATACAACATCTTGCACTTGTCCGAGCTAAATTCCACCTGCCATTCCTTGCCCTTCTTCCCCAGCTGGTCAAGAGCCTGATGTAATCTTAGATAACTTCCTCACTGAGATCTATTTCACTGGATATGGTGTCATCTGTAAACTTGCTAGCTGGGCCAATTATATTCTCATCCAGATCCCTGATAGAAACAACAAAGAGCGAAAGACCCAGATCAACTCTGCAGCCCACCACCGGTCACTGGTCGCCGATGTAAAATCATTGCCTGTTTGACTGCGCTGAGGCACGTTGAGCAAAATGCAAAAGGACGTTATCTCCTCTGGGTAGGGTCCAATATCATTGCTTGCTGAAAATAACCACATCGAGTTGTGAAGAAGGCATTCAGCATTCTTGGACAAGGCACATATAATGCTGGAGGAACTGAGGTAGCATCTATGGAGAGGAATAACCTGGCAACGTTTCAGGCCAGGACCCTTCATCAGGACTGGAAGTGAAGGGTGGGAAGCCAGAATAAGGAGGTGGGAAGGGGTGCGTGGAGGGGAAGTAGTACAAGCTGACAGGTGAGACCAGGTGAGGGGGAGGGTGGGAGGATGAAATCAGAAGAAGCGAGGGGGAGGAGAGGGGGAAGGTGTGTGAGAGAGAGGGGCATGAAGTAAGAAGTTGGCAGGTAACAGGTGAGAGACCATTTGAGAAGGGGGGGAGAGGTGGATGGGTGCGCTGTCGTCAGTCTGAGCACTGGGAGCAGCTGGACCAAACTTTGGTTTGGACACATTTGGAGTATTGTGCACAGTTCTGATCACCACACTACAGGAATCACGCAGTGGCATTGGATAAAGTGCAGAAAAGATGCACCGGGGTGTTGCCTAGAATGAAATGCTTGGCTTAAAAGAAGAAACTGGATAATCCAGGTTGACTCTCACTGGCTGACAGGCAACATTAGGGATGTTGATAAATTAGAAGGTGTACAAATAAGATAGATACTTCGTCTCTTCCTCAGGGGTGAAGTGTGCAGAGCTACAGGGTAAAGTGAGAAGGGAGAAATTTAAAGAAGATCTGAGAGGCAAGTTTTTCAGACAGATGGATGGATGGAACGAGCTGGCAGAGGCCGATGCAATTCCAACGTTTAAAAGATTTTTGAGAGATGATAGACGAGGAAAGAAGCATAGGAATTCAGGCCGAATGAGGGCACCACATTCAGCAGAGACACGATGGGACTAAGGGTTTGTTAATGCGCTGTAAAACTGTGTGACGCTGTTATGCCAATGTCTGTCTGACCCTATAACTGTGCAGACACTGCTGCACCCGGTGCTGGAAAGGCAGTGGGGTCAGGAAGAGGATATAAGAGCCAGCATCATAAAACATAAAGTAGTTCAGCATAGTCCTGGCCACAATATTGTGCCATCCTTTTAACCGATTCTGAGATTAGTCTAACTCTTCCCTCCCACACAGTCCTCCACTCTTATTTCATCTGTGTTTATCTAAGAGTTTCTTAAATGCCCCTAATGTATCAGTCTCTGCTGCACATACCCCAATCTCTGTGTAAAAATACTTTCCTCCAACACTCCCCTATACTCTCGTCCAAAACCCTAACAAATATGCCCCCTTGTATTAACCATTCCTGCCCTGGGAAAAAGTCTCTGGCTGTCTACTCTATCCATGCTCCTATTTCTTATGTTCTTATGCCTCTTATCGTCTTGTACACCTCTGTCAAATCACCTCTTATCCTTCTTCAATCCAAAGAGAAAAGCCCTAGCACACTCAACCTCGCTAGACAAGCCCTGCAGACAACACTCTGCACCCTCTGGAAAGCTTCCGCATCCTGTAACGAGGTGACCGGAACAGATCACTGTTCCTTCTGAGCCAAGTCCAAGAAGCGGGGCTTGAATCCACAAATTTATGTTCCAGGCCAGAGTCACTACTAATAACTTAACACAGGAGCAACACGCACAAAATGCTGGAGGAACTCAGCAGGCCAGGCAGCACCTATGGACGAGTATAACAGACGTTTCAGTCTGAGACCCTTCATCGAGACCGGACAAAAGATGAGGAGTCAGAGTAAGAAAGTGGGTGTGGGAGGGACAGCCACAGGGTGACAGGTGAAACTGGGAGGGGAGCAGGGGTGAAATAAAGAGTCTCTTCCTTCGGGTGGAAGAGTCAAGGACTAGAGGGTAAAGAGGGTACTTCACCCCTCTCAGATCTATTGGATGGAAATAATCCCCTTGGCCCAACATGTTGCTGTCAACCAAGTGCCCAGCTCAGCCCAAGCTAAGTCTACGCAGTCACACTTTGCATTGCAAGTCTATCCTTTCATTAATGACTTAAATTTATAATGAGCTAGAAGGAGGCTACTCTGCCCATAAGATTTATACCAGCTCCTACAGGATCAATCCGATCCATCTCATTTTTCTTCCTCATATTTCACTGGTGAGATCAGACTTGTGTACAATATTCTGGGTCTCAGCAGAGCCCTATATGTTACAGCGTGTTACTCTTTACTTAAATCATTACATCTAATATCCAATATCAAATTCTATGTCTAAGGGTTTGACTTTTAGATTCCCCCATGGAGTATGACTAAATTAAAATGCTAAGCAGTGAATAAATGTTACCGTGAGAGCCACATGTTCTTTTAATCACCTTCCACTCCAGGAATACCTTTTCCCTGAAACCCCTCAGGATTCCTCGTGAATCTGGAGAGATGTATGAGAAAGCCTTTAGCTGTCAGAGTGTTAGGCCTGGACAACAGGTGCAGAGCTTGTAGACCAGAACACGCTCTAACCTTGAGGTAAACAACATGTGGGCCACACACGCTCTGCTCTAAATAGCATCTCCTGACATCTCCGAGGTCACCGGTGCCAAAGGAGTTTTGTCCTTTCGCAAGAACTAGGTCCCAGGAGTGCAGACTAAGAAAGCTGCCTCTTCTCCAGAAAGGAGGGAGGCAGAGTTACATCTTCCAGTCTAGTGCAACGTGAAGCTCATATGGGGAAATCCCTGGGGACTGTGAAACCCTGTCAGAAGGAGAAGCCACATACCTCTTTATCCTGTCTCTGATGGATTCTGTGACAATGGGTTCATCAAGGTTCAATGTGAGATCATGAAAGAGGTTCCTGGGGTGTCTAGTCCACTTTTCTAGGGTCACGGGGCAGAAGCATTTAAAACATACAAGATGAGCCAGTGGTGCTGAGCTCATTGAGGGTAATGAGTGATACACTCAAAGTGTTGGAGGAACTCAGCAGTTCAGGCAGCACCTATATGGGCATCCGTTAGTCTCGTGAGACCATGGATTTGCGCCTTGGAAGGTTTCCAGAATGCAGGCCTGGGCAAGGTTGTATGGAAGACCGGCAGTTGCCCATGCTGCAAGTCTCCCCTCTCCATACCACCGATGTTTTCGAAGGGAAGGGCACTAGGGCCGATACAGCTTGGCACCGGTGTCGTCGCAGAGCAATGTGTGGTTAAGTGCCTTGTTCAAGGACACAACACGCTGCCTCAGCTGAGGCGCAAGCTAGCAACCTTCAAATCACTAGACAAACGCCTTAACCACTTGGCCACGCGCACCTATAGAAAGGAATAAACGGCTGATGTTTTTGGCCGAGACCCTTGAGAAGGACTCGTTTCTCCCTCCCCATAGATGCTGCCTGATCTATTGAGTTCCTCCAGCACTTTGTGTGTGTTACTCTGGATTTCCAGCATCTGCAGAATTTTGAATGTAATGAAGTCCAGCGTGGAATTCAAGGCTATTCCAGAACATGTCCAAGGTACAAGTACAATCTCGTCATGTGCACAAGAGCACAAGAAACAGAAACAGGGGTGGGCTTCCAACTCTCTCAAGTCTGCCTCAACATTCAATGTGATTCTGGCTGATCGACCGCAGACCTCCCCTCTCCTCCTCTGTGTCAATCTCCTGACCTTCAAAAATGTTTATACTAGGGGCTCCCAACTTTTTTAAGCCATGGACCTACCATTAACGAAAGGGTCTGTGAACCACAGGCTGGAAACTCTTGGCTTATAACCCATATTTTCGCTATCTCCAATGACCCAGCCTTTACAACCTTCTAGGGCAGAGCATTCCAGGGATTCACCACCCTCGGGAGATGAAATTTTTACATGTAATGCCCTGGTTAAGATCCTTACTGCTAATGCTGTGGGGTATTTCACTTCGCAGCTTTCTGCAGAAACCATGTGTCCTACTGATGAGTTTCAGGTAAAGGTATGGTGGTGTGATGTTCAACTTAGGAATGTCGTGTCAGCCAATCAGGAGGGTGGAATCGGGAGAAGATTCTAGAGAACGCTGGACAGAGAGGGACTTGTGACGGACACTGGTGGGGCTCGTGGTTTTTGGCGGGAGCTGCGGAAGGGACAGGAGGGGAGATGGCTGAGGATGACGTGGGAAGGAGCGTTCCTGTTGCACAAGGGGCTTTGTGGATATGAATGGCTCTGAGCAGGAAGGGCCAGTACTCCCAAGGGAGACCCTATTTGTTTGAGATGGATTTCGAGCGACGTCCGGGATGTGGTGTGCGTTTTCACACAGGACATGGGTCTAGCTCGTGAGCAAAGAGAACTCCAGGATGAGCTCACACTTTACCTACACACTTGGACTGGGTTAACTGTAATGGGCCCTTTTATTTTTTCCCCCTTGTCTTTTCCCTAACTGTTTGATAAAGCTAAAATTTGTAAATATACTTTCTTTATAATTTTAAGTGGTGTACAGTCTGTTATTTCCTGTTGACCGACAATGTGTACGGGCAGTATTTACACAGCATTCACTCAAATTGAGGTTTCTTTAATCCGAACATCACCACGTTCCTGTTTGGTTGAACCCCAAATCATACGGACCCTCAACGTATATTGTTTATGAAAGATAGGCTTCTCACCGCTAAGTCAGGCGGCTGTTAGCAGTGCCGGCAACGAGCCAAGTTTCCGTTTGAGCCCAGTGAGGAGGTTTCATACATAACTTAGTTTTAAATGACTGACCTCTTAATTGTGAAACTATGCCCCCTTGTTCATGGCTCTCCCTTTGGTGAAAACATTTGACGTCTACTCTGACAAGCCCTTTTATGACCTAATAGTTCACGACAATGTCTCTCTTTCTTCTTCAAGTCTGCTTCTTCTGTAATTACTAAAGAGAGAGATTAATATTGTTTGTCGTGCGTACGTCAAAACATTGAAACACACAGTGAGGTGTGTCGTCTTGTGTCCAAAGATGTGCTGGGGGCAATTGTCGTCACGCTTCCAACACCGACATAGTACACCCACAGCTCACTAACTCTAACCCGTACATCTTTGGAAGGTGGGAGGAAATGGAGCACGCGGAGGAAACACACACAGTTACTGGGAAAACGTACAGACTCCTTACAGACAACAGTGGGAATCAAACCCTAATTGGTGATTCTTGGTGCCGTAAAGGGTTACGCTAACTGTTACTCTACTGTGTCACCCCATTCTGAACTGTTATAAAATATTTATGCTGTTTGGTCACTTTACACAATTTGGTAATAAGGTTCCAGGGCAAAACCTACCTTTGAATGCCTTGTTAATAACTCCCTCAAGCAGACTCATGTGCTAAATTCAATCACAAGCAAGAGAAAATCTGCAGATGCTGGAAATCCAATATGTCCACTAAATCCACTATTTCCATCCAATACGTCTGAGACAATATGTAAGGAGTCAGTACGTTCTCCCCGTAATCGTATGGGTTTCCTCTCACTGTCCAAAGATATACCTGTTGGTCGGTCAATTGGTCATTGTAAATTGTACCGTGATTAGGCTAGGATTAAATTGAGGGATTGCTGGGTGGAAGGGTCTATTCAATAAATCAACAAAACTCAAGTCCTCAAGCCACATCATTGTAAATTTTCTCTGCACTCTTTCAATCTTATTCAGGTGTTGAAAGATGTTGAATCTTCAGATTCTCTTTGAAATCAATAGGGCTATTGATCTTTGGGATCTGAATATTTTTAAGACAGAGATTGATAGAATTTTGGATGTTAAGGGAATCAAAAGGTATGAGGTTAGTAGAGGGAAATAACACAGAAGTCAAGTTCTGCTGTAATCTTCCTGAGAGGTAGAACAGGCATAAAAAGCTTAACAGCCTCCTTTGGCTTCTATTCTCATGGATATTTCCATAGCCAGAGAATGGCTAAAGTCTTTCACAGAGCAGTCAAGCATAGTAACGTTGATGGGAAATCTGGATAGTTTGAAGGAGAAAGGATTGGGGGTCATGTTGTTTGGCTGAGGTTAGTGCAGGAGCAAGCTTGTGTAATATGTAAAGACCAGCTCAGATCCTCAGGGCCAAAGGCTTTGCCTCTCAGCAGTGGGTCTTAACGGTCTCATTGTGAAACGGTCTGATCCAAACGGGGGCGTGGGGAGAGCCTTCCATTGGAAATTGATATAAGGGATAAAATGTTTAGAGTCCTCGTGTAGGGAGAGGTTTAGCCGGAGTAAACTAAACTGCACGAGAGAGGGAGAGAGAGAGAGAGAGAGAGCGAGAGAGAGAGAGAGAGAGAGAGAGAGAGAGAAAAAGATGAGGGGAGGGCCTCTCTTATTTCCTTCAGTTTGTGGTAGTGGGATTGAATGATGCATACTGACAATAAAGGGAGCCATTGTGCTCGGTCTGTCTAATTCAAATTCATCTCTGACCCTGATCTTTCCACTGGAATGGAAGAACGGTTGATTCTGACCAAGTTCTAACACCGACTGCTTCTCACATGGCCCAATTATTTTGGAATTTAGGCTCCTTTGCTCTGAATGCTGTCCTTTTTCCTGGGAGGCTCGGGGTTGGTAGTGTGGAACTGTGGCAGAAGTCCAGAAGATGTAGGTGGATTTTGTGCAGTGTGGGCCAATCCTAAGGCTGTTCCCCACCACCCCCCAGTCCTAAATTTATTCAGCTTATTTTCAGCAGAAAAGGTGGCAGCCAATTTCTGCACAGCAAGATCCCACAACAGCAATGTGACATTGGTCAAATGATAGGTTTTAAGGCAGAGAGACTCCTCAGATAATGGATGACCTGACCTGTGGAAATCAAACCATGCGAATTCTCTAGTACATGATGAAAGCATTTGTCAAGCTAATAATAATAATAGATTTCATGACGAATAAACACCATTCAGGCTTCCAGCCGGGTACAGAAATTAATTATAACCGATATTTCGATAACAAACTCTGTCATCTTCATCAGGGATGATGCATGGGCATGTCTAGTCCGGTGGTATTTATACTCCCATCATCCGTCCCTCCTGATTGGTTAGTTCTCATCCAATCGGATTTCTGCTCTCTCACAAAATACTCTGCAGATGCTGGGGTCAAAGCAACACACACAACACGCTGGAGGAACTCAGCAGGTTGGGCAGCATCCGTGGAAACAAACTGTCAATGTTTTGGGCCGAAACCCCTTGTCAGGACTGAAGAGGGAGGGGGCAGGGGCCCTATAGAGAAGGTGGGGGGAGGGTGGGAAGGAGAAGGCTGGTAGGTTCCAGGTGAAAAACCAGTAAGGGGAAAGATCAAGGGATGGGGGTGGGGAAGCAGGGAGGTGATAGGCAGGAAAGGTGAAGAAGGAATGGGGAAAACACAATGGGTAGTAGAAGGAGGCAGAACCATGAGGGAGGTGATAGGCAGCTGGGGGAGGGGGCAGAGTGACATAGGGATAGGGGAAGGGAGTGGGAGGGAATTACGGGAAGCTGGAGAATTCTATGTTCATACCAAGGGGCTGGAGACTACCTAGACGGTATATGAGGTGTTGCTCCTCCATCCTGAGTTTGGCCTCATTGTGGCAGTAGAGGAGGCCATGTATGGACATATCCGAATGGGAATGTGAAGCAGAGTTGAAGTGGGTGGCAACCACAACGGACACAACAGACAGGATTTCCCGGTTGCCAGGACTCCAAGTACGGTGGGATCCATCCAAGAGAGTGTCTCTGGCACTGGATTAGCATCACATCTGCCGAAAGGTACGAGTATCAAGGTAGCATTGCCTCAGTAGTGCAGAGGGGAGGACCAGTCCTACAGATCTGTTTTGAAACCTTTGAGTGGACATAAAGGATCCCACAGAGGGGTACTGCAGGAGGTCTGCATTGATGGAGATGTGGGCTATTGAGCCCAGAACTTAACATCCTCGTTTGATGCCCCAGGATGAGAGAAAATGATCAGGTGTTAGAAACATAGAAACGTAGAAAACCTACAGCACAATACAGGCCCTTCAGCCCACAAAGTTGTGCCGAACATATCCCTACCTTAGAAATTACTAGGCTTACCTATAGCCCTCTATTTCACTAAGCTCCATGTACCTATCTAAAAGCCTCTTAAAAGACCCTATCGTATCCACCTCCACCACCGTTGCCAGCAGCATTCACCACTCTCTGAGTAAAAAACTTACCCCTGACATCTCCTCTGTACCTACTCCCCAGCACCTTAAACCTGTGTCCTCTTGTGGCAGCCATTTCAGCCCTGGGAAAAAGTCTCTGACTTTTCTCTTTGTTGAAAAACTAAGGTGATTGTTCCAATCCCCCGGATAACATGCAACAACGACCCTCACCCAAAAGGAGACCTCTGCTCGTTATGGGCATTGCTGTTTGGGGACATCACTGTGCACCAGCTAGCTACCATGTTTCCAATCTCACAGCAGTGTCTACACTTCATCCACTGTGTAGTGCTTTGGTATGTCCTGAGCCTGTGAAGGCCGTTATAGAAAACGCCTGCTGGTGTTCGTTTCAGCAAGTAGAACATTGGCACAGCTGGTAGGGGGCTGCTGCCCAACAGCGACAGAGACCCGGGTCCAGTTCTGATTTCCAATGCTGCCTGTGTAGAATTTTCTCCCGTGACCACGTGGAGTGTTCGCGGGTGCTCTGGTTTCCACACACGTTCCAATAACATGTTGGTCAGTACGCTAATTGCACCTAACGTGTAGGTGGGGGTAGAAACTGGGTGGAGTCGACAAGAACGTAGGGGGATAAATGTAGGATTTGTGCAAATGAGTGTTGCTGTTCAGCACAGACTCACTGGGCCAAAGGACCTGTTTCTGCCCTCTGTGACTACAGGAAACCTGAGTATTAGGCTTCAGTTAGCTGCACTCAGCTGAGAGGGTGCTTTACTCAGGCGATTAAAGCTCAATCCACTGAGCCACTCTTCCTGCTTCACTTTTGTTTTGTGCCACACACTTGAGTCTCCAACTGACCAAGGTTGGGTCGAGCAAACCCTCCTCATTCTCCTGCTAATTCGGAATATGCGGCCGGTGCTAATTGGAAAGGCAGATGGTTTCATCTCTCAGTGTGTGAAGCACTGCCAAGAGAGAAGTCCTGTGGAACTTCCTGGAACTAAAAATAAGGACAAGAATTCTATGCTCTGGGGTCGGTAGGAAGCCCCTAGTGATCATAAAAGGCCTTTGGCCATCATTCTGCACGATGGCAGCTTTTGTTATGGGGATCGAGGGACAGGGTGAGTTCATCATCTATATATACTGCACTTGCACGGCAAGGGATTTACCAGCTGCAATATGAGAGTAGTCTGTGGAATCTGTTCAGAAATATTCACTGCTCTCATCAGGAGTAATAACTTGTCTTGAAGCGATCAGTGGCCTTTCTGAGGGATGTCTAAAACCACACTTAAAGTTAATACTCAAGGTGAGTCTATCTAGCCTGTAACCTCAGAGCACTCACGGGCAACGTCTCACTCTCCTGTGCATTAGCTCCCCACAAAATCTCTGCCCCACTACTTCAGCAAGTTACCAGATGCCAGCCTGTCTGAGACTCAATGTTCAATAAACATCCCTAAACATCAGTGATAGAGAATCCCCGTCCACCCTACCTTAACCTCATGGTCAAACTGCACCAACTTGCCTTTACATAGCTCTTTGCACAACCCTGCTCTTTCCAGAGTCGTTGGATTGCTTCTGAGAAGCAGCCACTGTAGGAGATTGCTGTCTTTGCACAATAAACTCCCACAAGCATGAATCAGATTGCTTGAGTGGCGATGTTCTGTTCTCACCCAGAGCACGAGGAGAACTCAGGAGAACTATTCACAGACAGTCTAATGCTTTGCCTAAAAGGAGGGAAAGAAGTTTGCCCCTTATGTAGACTCCTGGATGTTCCACTTTCAAATTAAGTAGTTTTCACACTTACTCAATCCTACTCGCCTTAGCATCCCTAGTCTCACTTTATCAGTGATATTCCCTCTGTCTTTTCCATTTCTTTAGATTAGATTACTAATGCCTAATCTGTACATCTTTGGAATGCGGGAGAAACTGGAGCACCCAAAAGAGACCTACGCAGTCACGTGCAAACACCTTATGGAGAGAGGCAGAATTGAACCTGGGTCGCTGGTGCTGCCAAGCGCTGCCCTACTGTGCCACTCTTCTACAATTTAAAAACCTTTGGCAGTCTTTGATGTGAAAATTGGTGACTGTTTCTCCTTCTGCAGCTTCCGCCTGGCCCGCTGGTGGATTCTAGCTCTTGTGGCTGGGAGGGATCTGTTCCTTTCTCAGAGTGGGAAAGGTTGTGAGTTCCCCCGTTTCCTTACAGCATGGGATGTTATATTGGCTCACTAAGTCTATCTAGTTCAACAAACAGCTGCAGTCCCTAGAGGCAGCTTACAGAGCTAGTTAACTTAACAACCTGCAATCTTTTGAGAAACGGGACGAATGCAGAGGGTGCACACGGTTGCAACAGACAACGCTTGAGATCAAGATTGAACCAAGGTCACTGGAACCATGAAGCAAGGTCTGTATTGTCTATGCCCCTGTTCTGCTCAAGGACAAGAATTCTCCCTCAATTAACATTATCATTAAACCTTCCTGGCTGTGAGGTATTATTACAGCACTGTAAAACCCTGGTTAGATCACACTCAGAGTATTGGCAACGCACACAAAATGCCAGAGGAACTCAGCAGGTCAGGCAGCACCTATGGAGGGAAATAAGCAATCGACGGTTCGGACCAAGACTCCTCATCAGTTCTGGAAAGGAAGGGGGTAGAAGCTGGAATAAAAGGGTGAAGTGAGGGGTAGTACAAGCTGGAATGTGATGGGTGAGACCAGGTGGGGGGGGGAAGTGGGGGATAAAGTGAGAAGCGGGGGGGGGAGAGGTGATGGGTGGAAGAGGTAAAGGGCAGAAATCCCTTTCATTTCAGGTGAGGTCAATGCCTCCTAAGCTCGCTTTGACCATCAAAGCATGGAGAAACCTGTTACAGTACGCACCCGACCGTGCCATCGTCCGAGGTTTCAATGCTCCGATTCTCTGGAGTATGGACAGCTGGCATGGTCTCTGTAAAGACTGTGGTCCGCTCCACCAACTGGCAGCCATGATTTGGAAACAAAGGTCCATGAGCCAGTCCTCATCAGAGGATCAGAGGTGGAGAGGGTCAGCAACTTTAAATTCCTCGGTGTTGTTATCTCGGAGGGCCTGTCCTGGGCCCAATGTGTAAGTGCAATTATGTAGAAAGCACAACAGCACCTCTACTTCCTTAGGAGTTTGCAAAAATTCAGCATGGTATGTAAAACTTCGAGAATCTTCTACAAATGTATAATGGAGAGTATATTGACTGGCTGCATCACAGCCTGATGTGGAAACATCAATGCTCTTGAACAAAATTCCAAGGAAAAGTAGAGGATACAGCTCAGTCCGTGATGGCTACAGCACTCCCCACCACTGAAATGTTGTAGGAAGCAGCATCCATCCTCAGGGACCACCATCACCCAGAACTCGCTCTCTTCTAACTGTTGGCATCAGGAAGAAGGTACAGGACTCTCACCACCAGGTTCAAGAACAGTTACTACCACTCAACCATCAGGTTCTTGAATCAAAGGGGATAACCTCACTCCACTTCAGTTGCTCCATCGTTGAACTGTTTCCACAACCTATGGACTCACTTTCAAGGACTCTTCATCTCATTAAATTCTCCCTAGAGATGAGGACTTCCTCTGTAAATCCGTTGAATGGATCATGCTGACGCATTAATTCAGGAGCTGCACTGAATGGATGCTTCAATGACTTCTCCAATCATTATACAAAATAGAGATGGACAATCGATGGTGCTATTCAGAAACATTCACTCAAGTGCCACAGGAGAAAAAGTAAATGACTAAGCTTGTCCTACAGTGGAGTGCGCCCAATCTGTGAACGGGAGCACGAGAAGAAGCGATGACTTCACTTTGGTCTGCAGTTGATTTTTTAAAAAGTAGCACCCCACGGCAGTTTTTGGAGTTGGACTGTGCCCAGTCAGGGTGAACGGGATTCATTAGAAAGGATGAATGAGAATAAGGCAGGGGCAAGCAGAGTGGCTATTGTGTGAGTGGGCCAGTGTTGGAGTGGCTTTGGCTTATCAAGGCTTGGGCAAGATAAGTATCTGATAAGTTTCTTCTTCTCTGTTCTTCATTCCTTGTCTGTTAGGGCACAGTTACTGCAGTGGGAATGGCTCAGGGGGCAGTGTTTAGTTCTGTGTGTGAGATGTGGGAGTTCAGGGAGACCTCCAGCGTCACAGATAACCACATCTGCAGCTCCTCAGAGAACGTGTTAAGGAACAGGAGCAGCAGTTCGATGACCTTCACTGAGGAGGTGACAGAGGGAGGTAGTCACCCCTAGGTTTCAGGAGACAGGTTACTGGGTGACTGTCAGGAGAAGGAAGGGAAATGGGCAATCAGTTCAGAGTACCCCTGTGGCTGTTCTCCTCAATAATAAGTGTACCACTTTGAATACTGTTGAGAGGGATGACGTACTGTACCAGGGTGAAGCTGCAGCAACAAGTCTCCACCACTGAGGCTGACATTGTTCCTCAGAAGAAAGAAGAGATGAAAGGGACTACAGTAGTGATAGGAGTTGGGGGAATAGAGAAGATATTCTGTGGACGTGACAGAGACACCCGGATGGTATGTTGCCTCCTAGGTGCCGGAGTCAGGAATGTCTTTGATCAGGTCCATGGGATTCTAAAGGGGTAAGGAGAGCAGCCAGAAACCTTTGCAAGTATTGGCACCAATGACATAGGTAGGAGAGGTAAGGTGGGCACAGAGAAAGATTTTAGGGAACTTGGTTGAAATCTGAAAAGCAGGATCTCCAGGCTAGTAATCTCTGGATTGCTGCCTGTGCCACGTGCCAGTGATGGCAAGAACAGGATGATCTGGCAGATGAATGTGTGGCTGAGGGGCAGGATCTCTTCTGGGGAAGGTACGAAAGAAATGGGTTACGCCTGAACCCAAGGGGGACAAGGTCCTTGCAGGCAGGTTTGCTAGAGCTGTTCGGGAGAGCTAAAGCTAATTTGGCAGGGAATTTGAACCAGAGTGACAGGTAGTTGGTTTACAAACAGAGACAGAGTGTGTAGTGAGACAACTAGAAAGGAGAGGCTGTTAATAGGGCAAAGTTGCAGTCAGCAAGGTGAGTTGCAATGTAAAAGTGGGACAAAATCAAAAAGGGTGATAAATACAGGACTGAAGCTGTTACATTAGAATGCACACAATATATGGAATAATGTAGATGAACTTGTAGCACAGTTACAGATTGGTATATATGACGTTGTGGGCATCACTGATTCGTATCTGAAAGAAAATGAAAGCTGGGAGCTTAATTTCCAAGGATACATAGTGTATTGAAAAGACAGGTAGGTAGGCAGGAGGGGGTGGGGTGGCTCTTTTGGGAAAAAATGAAACCAAATCATTCAAAAGGGGTGACATAGGATCGGAAGGCATAGAGTCATGGGGAGAGCTAAGAAACTGCAAGGGTAAAAAGACCCTGATGGGAGTTACTGTATATACAGTAGGAAAGATGTGATCTCCAAATTATAACGGGAGATA
This sequence comes from Mobula hypostoma, assembly GCF_963921235.1. Classification (NCBI taxonomy): domain Eukaryota; kingdom Metazoa; phylum Chordata; class Chondrichthyes; order Myliobatiformes; family Myliobatidae; genus Mobula; species Mobula hypostoma. The sequence goes on from NC_086107.1 coordinate 90,733,669, forward strand.
GAAAACGCATGTCAAAAGGGCAGTGTTAAGATAGTCATGGGGGATTTCTATACGCAGGTAGATTGGGAAAATCAGGTTGGAGCTGGATCCCAAGAGGGGGAATTTCTAGGATGCCTATGAGAAGGCTTTTTAGAGCAGCTTGTGGCTGAGCCCACTGAGGATTCTGAATTGGGAACCAGAAATGACCAGAAGGCTAAAAGAACCTTTAGGGGACAGTGATCGTAATATGGTAGAATTCACCCTTGAATTTCAGAAGGAGAAGCTAAAGTCAAATGTGTCAGCATTGCAGTGGAGAAAAGGGAACTACAGAGGCATGAGAGAAGAGCTGGTCAAAATTAATTGGCAGGGTGCAGTAGCATGGATGACAGAAAAGCAGCAATGACTGGAGTTTCTGGGAGCAATTTGGAATGTATGCTGCAAAGAAGAAGATGTGTTCTAAAGGCTGGATAATGCAATCATGGCTGACAAGGGAAATCAAAGCCAAGATAAAAGCCAAAGAGATGGCATGTAATAGAGCAAAAAATAGTGGGATGTTAGAGGATTGGGAAGCTTTTAAGAACCAACAGAAGCCAACTAAAAAGTCATAAAGAAGGGAAAACTGGAATATGAAGTTAAACTAGCCAATAATATTAAAGAGGATACCAAAAGTTTCTTCAGATATATAAAGTGTAAAAGAGGCAAGAGTAGATATTGGACCACTAGAAAATGACTAATGTAGTAATGGGGGACAGGGAAATGACAGAGGAACTGAAGAAGTATTTTTCATCAGTCTTCACTGTGGAAGACACCAGAAGTATTCCAGAAGTTTGAGAGTGTCCGGTCGCAGAAGTGTGAAGTTGCCATTACTAGGGGAAGGCGCATGGGAAATTGAAAGTTCTGAAGGTAGATAAGTCACCTGGACCAGAAGGTGTTCACCCCAGGGTTCAGAAAGAGGTGGCTGAAGAGATTGTGGAGACATTAGTAATGAGCTTTCAATAATCAATTAGTTCTGGCATGGTTCTGGAGGACTGGAAAATTGCAAATGTCACTGCACTCTTCAAGAAGGGAGAGAGGCAGAAGGAAGGAAATTATAGGACAGATAGTCTGAATTCCATGGTCAGAAAGATGTTGGAGTCCGTTGTGAAGGAAGTGGTTTCAGGGTACTTGGAGGCACATGACAAAATAGGCCAAAGTCAGCATGATTTCCGAAGGGAAAAATTTTGCCTGACAAATCTGTTGAATTTCTTTAAAGAGATACAAGCAGGATAGACAAAGGAGAAGCAGTGAAAGTTGTGTGCTTTGATTTTCAGGAGACCTTTGACAAGGTGTCATACATGAGGCTGCTCAACAAGTCAAGAACCCATGGTATTACAGGAAAGATACTAGCATGGATAGAGCGTTGGCTGATTGGCAGGAGACAAAGAGTGGGATTAAAGGTAGCCTTTTCTGGTTGGCTTCCGGAAGCTAGTGGCGTTCCACAGGGGTCTGTGATTGGACCACTTTTTTTTACGTTGTACGTCAATGATCTTGATGATGGAATTGATGGCTTTGTGTTCAAGTTTGTGGATGATATGAAGACTGGCGGAGGGGCAAGCAGTGTTGAGGAAGCAGAGAAGATACAGAAGGACTTACACAGATGAGGAGAATGGGCAAAGAATTGGCAGATGTAATATACTCAAAAAGTGTATGGTAATGAGAGTTTTGGTAAAAGAAATAAACATGCAGATTATTTTCCAAATAGAGAGAAAATTCAAAAATCTGAATTGCAAAGGAATTTGGGAGTCCTTGTGCAGGATTCCCTAAAGGTTAATATGCAGTTTGAGTCTGTGGTGAGGATGACAACTGCAGTATTAGCATTCATTTCTAGAAGACTAGAATATAAAAGCAAAAGTGTAATATTGAGGCTTTACAAAACACTGGCGAGTGGCAAGGCCTCACTTGGAGTATTGTGAGCAGTTTTTGACTCCTTATCTAAGAAAGGACGTGCTGATATTGGAGAGAGTACAAGGAGAGTCACAAAAATGATTCTGGGATGAAAGGAAGCTTGATGCTTCTGGGACTTTACTCACTGGAAATCAGAAGAATCGGGGAGGGGAAAGACTATTGAATATTGAAAAGCCTGATAGAGTGGATGTGTAGAGGATGGTTCCTATGGTGGAAGAGCCCAAAGCCAGAGGACACAGCCTCAGAATGGAGAGACATCTATGTAGAACGGAGATGAAGAGGAATTTCTTTAGTCGAAGAGCGGTGAATCTGTGGAATTCGTTGCCACAGGCACATGTGGAGGCCAAGTCATTGGGTATTTTTAAGGCAAAATTGACAGATTCTTCTTTGGTCAGGGCATGAAGGGATACAGGGAGATGGGAGGAGAATGGAGCTGAGAGGGAAATGGATTAGCCACGGTGAAATGGTGGAGCAGACTAGATGGGCCAAATGGCCTAATCCTGCTCCTACACCTTATGGTCAAGATAAACTTAGTGACTAGATAAAACAGTAACCAACTAAAAGAAGGGATGGATATAGAATTGGCGGTGGCCGGCATAACCAACAGCCTGTTTCCATATCATGTCTCGCTGATTCTAAACTGATCATAAAGCGTCTCTGTTGCTCGTCAAAGTTTACGTAGCTGACTTCTTCACTTCCTCTCTGAGGCTAGGATGACTGTCTCACTTGACACTGGTGCGTCCCTTTTCTGTGGAAGTTCTGGGAAAATATAGAACATGAGGTAAAATCCTCTCCCTCTAATGCCATCTAAATATAAAGAGACCCAATGTTAATGAAGGAAGCTGGAGAGTGAGACTTGGAGGACATATCAGTGACCTGGTCCCAAGAATACCTCGTCACTGGAAACATAAGGCCATGGCTGACTCCAGTGGTCCACTCAACAACTATAAATCAGCTTTCTGATGAAAACAGATCAAGATGTGATCCATTTCAAACTTGTGACAAAACCATTTGGAGTTACAAGAGGCTGTAGTAGTTAGTGAGGATTAGGAGGAACTTTGCCACTATTGTGCTAGGGATGGGGGAAGGGGATGGCGGAACAAGAAGGGGCACTTGGGAGACAGAAGAGATGCAGGTGTGGGTTCCATCGATGGGAGTGGGGGAGAGGGGAGAGGGGAATAGGAAGCTATCTCAGAGCAGATTGGATACATAAGCTGGTAGGATGGTAAATGTGGACTAGGGGAACCATTTGGAGAGTTCAGGAGTAATAACCATAGAAAAGGTCAGAGAACTGAGAGTTAAACTTCAAAACTGAACCCGCATCCACCACTTGGACTGGCAGCTTGATGCACCACCCTCTGAATGAAGAAGTTCCCCGCCCCCCATCTTCCCCTTAAACATTTCACCTTTCACCCTTAACCCAAGGCCTCTAGTTGTAGTCTCCACAACCTCACTGGAAAAAGCCTTATCTAAACCCCTCATAATTTTCTACATCTCTATCAAATTTCCCCTCAGGGAATAAAATCCCAACCTATTCCACCTTTCCCAACAACTCAGGTCCTCAAATCCTGGCAACATTCTTGCAGGCTTTCTCTGCACTCTTTCAATTTTATTAGGGACCCCAATGATGCAGAAATTGTAGCCCTCCCTCCTGCACCGTCTCCTTAGCCACATGTTAAGCTGTATGATTTTGCTATTTCTGGCCTCACCAGTACGTGGCAGGACAACAGTCTTGAGACCACAACCCTGGACTTCCTGACCTTTAACGTAGAGTCGAACTCCCTGAACTCACTTTGCAGGACCTCATCACATATTCTACTAGCGTCATTGGTACTGGTGTGGACCACAACGTCTGGCTACTCAACCTCCCACTTAAAAATGCTGTGGACTCGATCTGAAATGTCCCTGACCCTGGCACCTGGGAAGCATTATACCATTTGGGAATATCGTTCTCATCCATTCAGATCCCCTAAACAACAAATTCCCTATCACTACTTTTCCCCCCTTCCCTTCTGAGCCACAGAGCCAGTCCCATTGCCAGAAACCTGACTGCTGTGGCTTTCCTCTGCTAGGTCATATCCTCCAACAATATCCAAAGTGGTATACCTCTGATCTGGCCGCCTATCCCCCTTCCCCCTGCTGGTAGTCACCAAGTTACGTCTGTCCTGCACCTTGGGTGTAACTACATCTCTGTATGTCCGGTCTACCTACCCCTCAGCCTCCAGAGTGATCCAAAGTTCTTCCATTTCCAGCTCCAACTACGTAACATGGTCTGTTAGAAGCTGCAGCTGGATGTATTTCTTGCAGGTGTAGTTGTCAGGCACACTGAAGGTCTCTCTGCCTTCCCACATCCCATAAGAGGAGTGTTCCACAATCCCACTGGACATCCCACTGCCCTGAATGAGCACTACTTCCTGGCAGTGTAAGGGAGGCAAGGTAGTGTAGTGATTAGCACAATGTTCTATGGAACCAGCAACCCTGTTTCAATTCCTGCTGCTGTCTGGAAAGAGTTTGTATATTCGTCCCTTGACCAAGCTTCCTTTGGATGCTCTGGTTTCTCCCAAAGTCCAAAGACATACCGGTTGGAAGGCTAATTGATCCGGCAATTGTCCCGCATTTAGGCAAGGGTGAGGCAAGGGTTAAACAGGGATTTGGTGGAGAGCATGGCTCCAAGGGCTATAACTAACTAAATAAATAAATGAATATGTTTTCACATCACACACTCTATATCTCCCTGTCTGTCATCACACACACTACATCTCCCTCTTTGTCCATCACACACACTACATCTCCTTGTCTATCCATCACACACACTACATCTCCCCGTCTGTCCATCACACACACTACATCTCCCTCTTTGTCCATCACACACACTACATCTGCCCGTCTGTCCATCACACACACTACATCTCCCTCTTTATCCATCATACACATTACATCTCCCTGTCTGTCCATCACACACACTACATCTCCCCGTCTGTCCATCACACACACTACATCTCCCTCTTTGTCCATCACACACACTACATCTCCCCGTCTGTCCGTCTCACACACACTACATCTCCTTGTCTGTCCATCACACACACTGCATCTCCCTCTTTATCCATCATACACATTACATCTCCCTCCTTGTCCATCACACACACTACATCTCCCTGTCTGTCCATCACACACACTACATCTCCCTCTTTGTCCATCACACACACTACATCTTCCCATCTGTCCATCACACACACTACATCTCCCCGACTGTCCATCACACACACTACATCTCCCCGACTATCCATAACACACACTATATCTCCCACTTTGTCCATCACACACAATACATCTCCCCGTCTGTCCATCACACACAATACATCTCCCCGTCTGTCCATCACACACACTACATCTCCCCATCTGTCCATCACACACAATACATCTCCCCATCTGTCCATCATACACACTGCATCTCCCTGTCTGTCCATCACACACACTACATCTCCCTCTTTATCCGTTACACACACTACATCTCCCCGACTGTCCATCACACACACTATATCTCCCCGACTGTCCATAACACACACTACATCTCCCACTTTGTCCATCACACACAATACATCTCCCCGTCTGTCCATCACACACAATACACCTCCCCGTCTGTCCATCACACACAGTACGTCTCCCCGTCTGTCCATCACACACACTACATTTCCCTCTTTGTCCATCACACACACTACATCTCCCTGTTTGTCCATCACATACACTACATCTTCTTGTCTGTCCATCACACACACTACATCTCCCTCTTTGTCCATCACACACACATCTGCCCATCTGTCCGTCACATGCACTACATCTCTCTGTCTGTCCATCACACACACTTCATCTCCCTGTCTGTCCATCATACACACTACATCTCCTCTTTGTCCATCACACACACTACATCTCCCTCTTTGTCCATCACACACACTACATCTGCCCATCTGTCCATCACATGCACTACATCTCCCTCTTTATCCATCACACACACTACATCTCCCTCTTTATCCATCACACACACTACGATGTGCCTGTTCCATTCTTGTTTGCTTTATTGTGTGGTGAGGAGGAGATTGGGGTTAATAAGAAGAAGGCGCTTTGAAAGCCGAAAGGTATGATACGTCACCGGGACTAGATGGACTCCACCCCAAGGTTCTGAAAGAGGGGGCTGAGGAGAATGTGGAAGCATTCATAACGAGCTTTCAGGGGTCACTAGATTCTGGCATGGTTCTGGAGGACGGAAAAATTGCAAATGTCACTCCTCTCTTTAAGAAGGGAAGGAGGGAGAAAAAAAAGAAAATATAGGCCAGTTACCCTGACTTCAGTGGTTGGGAAAATGTTGGTGCCCATTATGAAGGACAACTTTCAGGGTACTTGGAGGCACATGATAAAATGAGCTGAAATGGGTAGGGTTTCCTTCAGGGGAAACCTTGTCTGACAAATCTTTTGGAATTCTTTGAGGAAACAACATGCAGGATATTCGAAGGAGAATCAGTGGATGTTGTTTATTTGGATTTTCAGAAGGTCTTTGACAAGTTGCCGTATATTAGGCTATTTAAGGCAGCACAGCACGGCAGCAGCCGCCTTTCAGATCTGGTGCTACTTTAATTTAGATTTTTAATTTAATTTTAAGGCACAATTAGAGTTTAGGGCAATGGATAACAGAGCGACTATCTACCATCGCCAGATACTGCTACAATACAGAGATCACCCAAAAACAGACCTTCATGAAGATCTGCTGGTTAAATTGTGCGACCTCGGCTTGCTGAGGGAATTGGGCCCGCAGTCCTCGGAGTGGCCTGACCGGAGGTGGGGACGTCGTAAGCGGTGTGTGAGGAAGCGGAAGCGAGGCGAGCAGGCAGGAGTCTGTGCCAGGAAGAAAGCAAGCCCTAGCCGGCCGGCTTTCCCGTCCATTCTGCTCTCCAGTCGACTACGTCCGACTGTAATGAAATACTCAGCGGGAGTACAGAAACGGATGGAATCCCGGACATATAGCTGTTTATTTATGTAACAGTTTTTCCCTCAAGCCATCGGACTACCAACCTACTGCCCTCTGCTATGCCTATTGTCTTGTTTATTATTTATTGTAATGCCTGCAGTGTTCTGTGTACCTTATGCAGTCCTGGGTAGGTCTGTAGTCTAGTGTAGTTTTTGTGTTGCTCTACATAGTCCAGTGTAGTTTTTGTATTGTTTCATGTAGCACCATGGTCTTGAAAAAAGTTGTCTCATTTTTACTGTGTACTGTACCAGCAGTTATGGTCGAAATGACAATAAAAGGCGACTTGACTTGAATTGACTTGAAGAGTTCATGGTATTTCAGGAAAGATACTAGCGTGGATAGAAGATTGGCTGACTGGCAGGAGGCAATGAGTGGGAATAAAGGAGACCTATTCTGGTTGGCTGCTGGTGACCAGTGGTGTTCCATGGGGGTTGGTGTGGGAACACTTCTTGTTACATTATGTGTTAATAATTTGGACAACAGAATATATGATTTCATAGACAAGTGTGTGGATGATACGAAGATAGGTGGAGGGGAATGTAGTGTTGAGGAAGCAGGGAGCCTGCAGAAGGATTAGACAGATTATGAGAATAGGCAATGAAGTGGCAGATGGAATATGGTGTAGATTGCTTTTTAAATGGGGAGAAAATTCAAGACTCAGAGGTGCAAAGATGAGATGATATTGATTGGCCTTATTTCTAGTGGTAATGAGGCAGCCTACAGAGGAGAGGTTGACACCCTGACACAATGGTGCCAAGGTAACAACCTCTCCCTCAATGTCCAAAAAGCAAAAGAGCCGATTGTGGATTACAGGAGGAACAGAGACAGGCTAACCCCAATCAACATCAATGGGACTGCAACTGAGAGGGTGAGTAGTTTCAAGTTCCTCGGTGTACACATCACCAAAGATCTCACCTGGGCTTTACACACGGGCTGTGTGGTCAAAAAAAAGCACAACAGCATCTCTTCCACCTCAGGCGACTGAAGAAGTTCGGCATGAGCCCCCAAATCCTCAAGACCTTCTACAAGGGCACTATTAAGAGCATCTTGACTGGCTATATCATCGTCTGGTGTGGGAACTGCACCAGCCTTAATCGCTGGGCACTGCAGAGAGTGGTACGGACAGCCCAGCACATCTGGGATGTGATCTTCCGTCCACTGAGGACAGTTCCAGCAGCAGGTGCGTAAAGAAGGCCTGGAAGATCATTGGGGACTCCAGTCTCCCTAACCATAAACTGTTTCAGCTGTTTCTGTCTGGCAAACGCTACCACAGCATTAAAGCCAGGACCAACAGGCTACAGGACAGCTTCTTTCTACAAGCCATTAGACTTTTAAATTCACATGTCTGTACATTGCGATGGAGTCATAACGCAAAGATTTTTACTCCCTCACATTGTGGGGCAGATGTAAGATTAAAATAAATTCAAATTCAAAATCATATTCAAAGGGACTTGGGAATCCTCATGCAAGATTCCCCAAAAATTAACTTGCACGTTGAGTTGGTGGTGAGGAAGGCAAATGCAATGTTAGCATTCCTTTCTAAAAGGCTAAAATATGAAAGCAAGAATGTAATGCTAAGGCTTGTAAAGCATTGATCAGACCACATGGAGTACTGTGATCAGTTTTGGGCCTATTAGCTGAGAAAAGATGTTCTGGTATTGGAGATGGTCCAGAGGACGTATTGGAGAATTAATCCAGGAATGAAAGTGTTAACATAAGAGAAGCATTTGATGGCTCTGCACCTGTTCTCACTGGAATTTAGAAGAATAAAGGGGGGATCTCATTGAAACCTATCGAATATTGGAAGGCCTAGAAAGAATGGATATGGAAAGGATAGTAACACACATATAACGCTGGAGGAACTCGGCAGGCTAGGCAGCATCTATGGAAAAAAGGACAGTCAACATTTTGGGCCTAGACTCGTCACCTGCTGAAGGGTCTCGGCACAAAAAACCTACTTCTTTCCATAGATGTGGTCTGTTCCTGCAGCATTTTGTGTGTGTTGCTCAGATTTCTGGCATCTTCAGATTCTCTCATGTTTGTGAAATGGAAAGGATGCTTTCTATCGTGGGCTGGTCTAGGACTAGAGGGCACAGCCTCAGAGAAGAGGGACGTCCACATAGACAGAGATGTGGAGGAATTTCTTTAGCTAGAGGGTGGTGAATCGGTGGAAGTCTTTGTCACAGATGGTTGTGGAGGCCAAATCATTGGATATATTTAAGGCTGAGGCTCTTGATTAGACAGGGCATCGAAGGTTATGGGGAGAAGGCATGAGAATGGAGTTGAGAGGGATAGTAAAGCAGCCATGATGGAATGGCAGACAGACTCAATGGGCTGAATGGCCTAATTCTGTTCCTACTGTACATCTTATGGGCTTACATGATCACTTGCCAGCTGTTAATCCTTCCCCTCCCCCCCTTCCTTATTTTGGCTTCTTCTCCCTTCCTTTCCAGTCCTAATGAAGGATCTCGACCTGGAACAGTGACTACTTATTGCTCTCCATAAATGCCGCAAGCTGAGTTCTCGGGAATTATTTTATTTACTTATTGGGATAGAGCGAGGAAATGGCCCTCCCAGCCCCTTGAGTCACACTGCCCAACAATCCCCCAATTTAACACTAGCTTAATCAAGGCACAATTAACCTACCAACCGGTATGTCTTTGGACTGTAGGAGGAAACTGGAGCACCCGGAGGAAACCCACACAGTCACAGGGAGAACATACAAATTCCTTCCAGGCAGTGGCGGGAATTGGACCCAGGTCGCCAGTATTGTAAAACGTTGCCACTGTGCTCCCATGCAGTCCCGATGTGTGTGGTACCACCAGACTAAAGAGCAGGTCCTGATCCTTGGGTTTGTGTTGGGCTTCAATGGAGCAGGGTAGGATGCCACTTTGGAACTGGGTCAAAGGGAATGAAAATGAGAGGAAGCTGGGCACTCGAATGGGTAAACCCCGAGCAGAGGTGCACTAGTTGAGGGTACCTCATCATGAAATGGAATGAGTACCCCTAATTCGCTGGTGCACCTGGAAGGAGTGATTCTGTATCCACAGCTCCTCAACGGGCTAACAAAATCGCAGCGGCATCTCCCCATTGGACAGGCCGGGGAAGTGGGCTACCAAGCAGCCCAATGAGATGAGCTAATGCAATGTGCTCTCCGACTTTCTATTGGACAAGCTGAGGCATCACAGTGCCCACACTCCCAGGGAGGTGAGCCAGCCAGGTGACCTGCTCCTGAATGAAATTCAACTCCAAAGTGAAGGCAACCACAACCCTGTCTCAGCATGGGGACCCACTCTTGTTTCTGCACACCCAACCTGACCTGACAAATCTCAAGCATCTGATTAAGGACGGAAGAAAAATAAGACTGCGGGGATGGTGGCACGATCCAGCAGTGGTTAGCACCAAATTACAGCGCCAGCCTTCTCTGGTCAGGGTTCAATTCCCACCACTCTCTGTGAGGAATTTGTATGTTCTTCCCATGGCCATGAGGATTTACTCCCACACTTCAAAGACGTAAGTTGAGGGCTGCTACTTTGGTGTCGGAGGTGTGGCAACACTTGCGGGCTGGCCCCAGCACAATGCTGATTTGATTTGACGCAAGCAACGCATTTTTCTGTCTGTTTTGACGTACATGTGACAAATAAAGCTCATTCTTGCCAAATGTTATATTTCTTATTATAATTTGTAGTACGGTTTATGTACAGCGCTGTACCGCTGCCACAAAATAAAACATTCAACGGCAAATGTTAGTGATATTAAATCTGTTTCGGAGATTCTGAGATGTGGTAATGTCAAGTCATCCTGACCTTGGTGAAGTACTTTGCTGGGCCAACAAGGCCCAACCTGAACCCAAATGAGTAAACAAAGCATTTGACGAGTGGGTCTGAACCTACTTGTAGGGTTCCAGTTGAGTTGTGGTTAGGCAGCTGAATCCAACCACTCTGCTTCCCATTGGCAGGACGGATAATATGTTTCAACTTTTTGTCATGAGTATACCTACCCAGGTGTAGATGCTTTAAACGTCAGCAGCAACACAACACATTACAAAAACATGACCAACATAAGTTACAAAACTTAACGTAAATTGTTCATAACTTACACAACAAACCAAAAATAAATGTAACAGTGCAAGCTGCAGGAAACTAATGGCCAAGGTGGAATGATGGATTTTCAGGTTGGTTCAAGAACCCGGTGGCACTGGGTAAAGGAAGCCATTGAAATGAAACCAGAGGAAAAAAATTTTAACAAAGACGACAGTCTCGCTCTAAGTAAGAACTGGAGTTCGACTGTAAATGAGGTCGGAGAGTGTTAACCTGATTGGATGAGGCCAAACCAATCAGGAGGGATGGATGATGGGGGTATAAATGCTGCCAGACTAGACGTGCACAGGCATCATCCCCGATGAAGATGGCAGAGTTGGTCATTGAAACGTCAGGTATAATCGATACCTACAGCCCGAAAAGAGTTTATTCATCATATACACCAGGAAATCGCTAGATCCTTTATAAAACAAGATAGTTGTTTTGATCAGTGAGGGTTAATAAATAAATCTATTGAATATGTTGCTGTAATGAGCATTAAGTAGGTTTCGGACATTGTCACAATAGCCCCCTTTATTGCATGCCTGTGCTATAATAGGACACTCTGTACTGAACTTTAGCATGAACTTACTGGAAGGGAGAGACATATAACATTTTGCTGAAACCGTGGAATAAACTAATGATCCGCTGGCAGTGTGGTTCTGTCCTTGGAGGGGAAGAAGCCAAGTCATTGTTTGTGCCAAGAGCTTCACTATCCATCTGTGTGAAGTGTTCATTACAGCATGAATAAAGAAAGAACTTGGATTTTTATGATCCTTATTACATTTTCCGAGAATTTAAATTGAATTTAATTGAAATGAAAAATGCTAGTGTCAGTAATGGTGCAGCCACTCGGTTGTTGTAAAATTCCGTCCAGTTCGTCATTGTGGTTCGGCACTGGAAATCTGATAACGGAACACAGCACAGCGCAGGCCCGCGGTGTCAGTGCCAAACCGGGTGCTGAGTGAAAGCATTCCTCCTCCATTCCTAATCTGGGATGTACAGTATGTACGTGATGCCAGATCCACCACTCCGATTGCTTCTCCCTCCAAGGTTCAGTAGCACTAAAGAAGGTTAATTAATGCCGGTTTCACCGCGACATCCCGTTAATGAATAAAAAGAGTTCCTAATCTGTCTGGACTAGAGGGCATGTCTTATGAGGATAAACTGAGAGAGCTAGGGCCTTTCTCTTTGGAGCAGAGGAGGATTATAGAGTGTATAAGATGATAAAAGGCACACGTGGACAGCCAGGGACTTTTTCCCAGGGTACCAAGCAACATAATTTGCAAGTGGATCAGAGGAAAATATAGGGTGGGTGTTAGGGGTAGGCTTTTTTACGCAGAGTGGTGGGTGCATGGAACACACTGCTAGTTGTGCTGCCAGAGGCAGATGCAGTAGAGACGTTTAAGAGGATGTTAGATGGGCACTTGGATGATAGAAAAACGGAGAGCTATGTAGGAGGGAAGGGTTAGATTGATCTTAGAGTAGGTCAATAGGTTGGCACAACATCATGGGCCGAAGGGCCTGTAGTCTGCTGTTGGGGAGTACCCCGGTGGCTGTGCCCCTTAACAACAGGTACTCCTGTTTGAGTACTGTTGGGGGGGACAGCTTACCTGGGGGAAGCGACAGTGGCCGAGCCTCCAGCACAGAGTCCGGCCCTGTAGCTCAGAAGGGTAGGGCAAGGAAGAGGAGGGCAGTTGTGATAGGGGACTCGATAGTAAGGGGGTCAGATAGGCGATTCTGTGGACGCAGTCCAGAGACCCGGATGGTAGTTTGCCTCCCTGGTGCCAGGCTCCGGGATATTTCTGATCGTGTCGAAGATATCCTGAAGTGGGAGGGTGAGGAGCCAGAGGTCGTGGTACAAATAGGTACCAATGACATAGGTAGGAAAAGGGATGAGGTCCTGAAAGGAGAATATAAGGAGCTAGGAAGGGAGTTGAGAAAAAGGACCGCAAAGGTAGTAATCTCGGGATTACTGCCTGTGCCACGCGACAGTGAGAGTAGGAATGCGATGAGGTGGAGGATAAATGCGTGGCTGAGGGATTGGAGCAGGGGGCAGGGATTCAAGTTTTTGGATCATTGGGACCTCTTTTGGCGCAGGCGTGACCTGTACAAAAAGGACGGGTTACACTTGAATCCTAGGGGGACCAATATCCTGGCATGGAGATTAGCGAGGGCTACTGAGGTGACTTTAAACTAGAATGGTTGGGGAGTGGGAATCAAATTAAAGAGGCTAGGCGTGAGGAGGTTAGTTCACAACAGAGGGATGGGAACCAGTGCAGAGAGACAGAGGGGTGTAAAGTGAGCGTAGAAGCAAAAAGTACAAAGGAGAAGAGTAAAAGGTGGCAGGCCGACAAATCCAGGGCAAGCATTAAAAAGGGCCACTTTTCAACATAATTGTATAAGGGCTAAGAGAGTTGTAAAAGAGCGCCTGAAGGCTTTGTGTGTCAATGCAAGGAGCATTCGTAATAAGGTGGATGAATTGAAAGTGCAGATTGTTATTAATGATTATGATATAGTTGGGATCACAGAGACATGGCTCCAGGGTGACCAAGGATGGGAGCTCAACATTCAGGGATATTCAATATTCAGGAGGGATAGACATGAAGGAAGGGGAGGTGGGGTGGCGTTGCTGGTTAAAGAAGAGATTAACGCAATAGAAAGGAAGGACATAAGCCGGGAAGATGTGGAATCGATATGGGTACAGCTGTGTAACACTAAGGGGCAGAAGACGCTGGTGAGAGATGTGTACAGGCCACCTAACAGTAGTAGTGAGGTCGGAGATGGTATTAAACAGGAAATTAGAAATGTGTGCAATAAAGGAAGAGCAGTTATAATGGGTGACTTCAATCTACATGTAGATTGGGTGAACCAAATTGGTAAAGGTGCTGAGGAAGAGGATTTCTTGGAATGTATGCGGGATGGTTTTTTGAACCAACATGTCGAGGAACCAACTAGAGAGCAGGCTATTCTGGACTGGGTTTTGAGCAATGAGGAAGGGTTAATTAGCAATCTTGTCGTGAGAGGCCCCTTGGGTAAGAGTAACCATAATATGGTGGAATTCTTCATTAAGATGGAGAGTGACATAGTTAATTCAGAAACAAAGGTTCTGAACTTAAAGAGGGGTAACTTTGAAGGTATGAGACGTGAATTAACTAAGATAGACTGGCAAATGACACTTAAAGGATTGACGGTGGATATGCAATGGCAAGCATTTAAAGGTTGCATGGATGAACTACAACAATTGTTCATCCCAGTTTGGCAAAAGAATAAATCAAGGAAGGTAGTGCACCCGTGGCTGACAAGAGAAATTAGGGATAGTATCAATTCCAAAGAAGAAGCATACAAATTAGCCAGAGAAAGTGGCTCACCTGAGGACTGGGAGAAATTCAGAATTCAGCAGAGGAGGACAAAGGGCTTAATTAGGAAGGGGAAAAAAGATTATGAGAGAAAACTGGCAGGGAACATAAAAACTGACTGTAAAAGCTTTTATAGATATGTAAAAAGGAAAAGACTGGTAAAGACAAATGTAGGTCCCCTACAGACAGAAACAGGTGAATTGATTATGGGGAGCACGGACATGGCAGACCAATTGAATAATTACTTTGGTTCTGTCTTCACTAAGGAGGACATAAATAATCTTCCAGAAATAGTAGGGGACAGAGGGTCCAGTGAGATGGAGGAACTGAGCGAAATACTTGTTAGTAGGGAAGTGGTGTTAGGTAAATTGAAGGGATTGAAGGCAGATAAATCCCCAGGGCCAGATGGTCTGCATCCTAGAGTGCTTAAGGAAGTAGCCCAAGAAATAGTGAATGCATTAGTGATAATTTTTCAAAACTTGTTAGATTCTGGACTAGTTCCTGAGGATTGCAGGGTGGCTAATGTAACCCCACTTTTTAAAAAAGGAGGGAGAGAGAAACCGGGGAATTATAGACCGGTTAGCCTAACGTCGGTGGTGGGGAAACTGCTGGAGTCAGTTATCAAAGATGTGATAACAGCACATTTGGAAAGCGGTGAAATCATCGGACAAAGTCAGCATGGATTTGTGAAAGGAAAATCATGTCTGACGAATCTCATAGAATTTTTTGAGGATGTAACCAGTAGAGTGGATAGGGGCGAACCAGTGGATGTTGTATATTTGGATTTTCAAAAGGCTTTTGACAAGGTCCCACATAGGAGATTAGTGTGCAAACTTAAAGCACACGGTATTGGGGGCAAGGTATTGATGTGGATGGAGAATTGGTTAGCAGACAGGAAGCAAAGCGTGGGAATAAACGGGACCTTTTCAGAATGGCAGGTGGTGATTAGTGGGGTACCGCAAGGCTCAGTGCTGGGACCCCAGTTGTTTACAATATATATTAATGATTTGGATGAGGGAATTAAATGCAGCATCTCCAAGTTTGCGGATGACACGAAGCTGGGTGGCAGTGTTAGCTGTGAGGAGGATGCTAAGAGGATGCAGAGTGACTTGGATAGGTTGGGTGAGTGGGCAAATTCATGGCAGATGCAATTTAATGTGGATAAATGTGAAGTTATCCACTTTGGTGGCAAAAATAGGAAAACAGATTATTATCTGAATGGTGGCTGATTAGGAAAAGGGGAGGTGCAACGGGACCTGGGTGTCATTATACACCAGTCATTGAAAGTGGGCATGCAGGTACAGCAGGCGGTGAAAAAGGCGAATGGTATGCTGGCATTTATAGCGAGAGGATTCGAGTACAGGAGCAGGGAGGTACTACTGCAGTTGTACAAGGCCTTGGTAAGACCACACATGGAGTATTGTGTGCAGTTTTGGCCCCCTAATCTGAGGAAAGACATCCTTGCCATAGAGGGAGTACAAAGAAGGTTCACCAGATTGATTCCTGGGATGGCAGGACTTTCATATGAAGAAAGACTGGATGAACTGGGCTTGTACTCGTTGGAATTTAGAAGATTGAGGGGGGATCTGATTGAAATGTATAAAATCCTAAAGGGATTGGACAGGCTAGATGCAGGAAGATTGTTCCCGATGTTGGGGAAGTCCAGAACAAGGGGTCACAGTTTGAGGATAAAGGGGAAGCCTTTTAGGACCGAGATTAGGAAAAACTTCTTCACACAGAGAGTGGTGAATCTGTGGAATTCTCTGCCACAGGAAACAGTTGAAGCCAGTTCATTGGCTATATTTAAGAGGGAGTTAGATATGGCCCTTGTGGCTACGGGGGTCAGGGGGTATGGAGGGAAGGCTGAGGTGGGGTTCTGAGTTGGATGATCAGCCATGATCATAATAAATGGCGGTGCAGGCTCGAAGGGCCGAATGGCCTACTCCTGCACCTCTTTTCTATGTTTCTATGTTTCTATGTTATTTTCTATTCTCTGTGTTCTAAATGTTAAACGAGTGGCCTGTCTCTGGCCTTGGAGAGGGAAGAGTTACTCCCTGCTTTCAGCTGAGTGTCTGCTGAACGGAACTAATTTTAGTGTCAGAGCGGAAATTCTCCATCATACTCACTCATCATGTGTCTGCATTTGTCTGTCTCTCCTCTCCATGAAGGCTGATTGCAGACGTGGTGCGATTCATGTTAGTTCTGAGATATCCCAGACGCTGAAGCACTTCCTCCTCTCTATTTCAAGAGAGTTAACGTTTACAGTGCTTTTCAGATCTTGATAATATTACAAACAATCTCACAACCTACAAAGTGGTTTTTGAATGCCATCACTGATGCGATTTAGAAAATGTGGCTGCTAATTTGTGCTTAGGAATCTCCCAGAAGCAGCAGTACTATGATGTCAAACAGCCAAGTGGATAATGTTGCTTGATGGTCGCTGTCCTTCATTGAATTGTTTACACCCACTGGGAAGGGTGGGGGTGGGGCAGCAGGTGGGTGGGCCCTAGACAGAATCCCCCATCTGAAATGTCTCCCCTGTGACAAATGAGGTGTAGTGTTGCAGGGAGGTTGCCTAGAGTGTTGGGGCAATGATGCTCTGCGAGCCAGTTTTGTTGCTGACCTGTTGGTTTATGTCACAGCTTGAAGGGAAGCTAAGCAAGGTTAATTTGTGTGGGAGGGGGAGGTGGTGGCAGGAAGATGTTCCACAGACCTTCTCTACTGACGGTCAGCGGCCATGTGTCATGGCTGGTGCTGGTCCCTGCATCTCTCTTGGAGATGTCTCATGCCCAATGTACTCTATATGGATGGAAGCACCCTGAGATTCGGAGAACAACTCCAAGACCACTGGAGGAAGCTCACTGAGGGCACTGGTGATGACTGCAGTAAGATCTCTCTGCAGTTACTGTGGAAGTTTCAGCAAAAAGTTAAGGTAATAGGCAAGGATAGTTTACAGATAATGTGCAGTCAGACTTGGAAGTGAGGTCTTTGAATAGCATAGCTTCCTTTTGCATAGGAGCGGGTCAGAGCCATTTAGCCTACTGAGACAAGATGAGGACATATGTGCTGGAAGGATGCAAGGCGCACACCAAATTTTTTTACCAACTTTAAAGTATCATCGGTTGTTTGCTTGTAGTTTCCAGTGACTATTAACACCAGTGTTGTGTGTAATGCCCTGGTTAAGATTTCTACTGCTCTGCTGTAGGTATTTCATTTCAGCCTTTTGGGTTTGAGCTGAGATAAGAGGCTTTATTGTTCAACTTAGGAAGGTGGCATTAGCCAATCAGGATGGTGGAATCGGGAAAAGGTTCTAGAGAACGCTGGACAGAGAGGTTTTGTGGTGGTGGGTGGTCTTTTTTGGCAGGAGCTGGAGAAGACGGGAGGGAAGATGGCTGAGGATGTCATCCCTGTTGCCCAAGGTGCTTTGTGCAGTTGAGTAGCTTCAAAGAGGAAGGACCAATATTCCCGTGGGAGACTCATTTGTTTGAGATGGATTTCGAGAGACCTTCAGAAGGTAGTGTGTGCTTTCACGCAGACCAAGGGACAAGCATGTGAGCGACAGACAAGTTCAAGATGAGCTCCACTATGTGCACATTTGACTGTTTGATTATAATAGGCCCCATTTGTATTGGTCTTTCTTTTCTTTAATAACTCTTTGGTTAAGTCAACATTCATAAATATACTTTCTTGATAACTGTATGCAGTGTAGACCTGTTATTTCTTGCTGACGGGTGATCGCCAGGGGTAGTAAATCACACAGCATTCACACAAACTGGGGTTTGGGTGGGCAAGACATCCCGACCCCACGGGTTTGGCAGGATCAAAGTGTCTAGACCCTAG
Source organism: Mobula hypostoma (assembly GCF_963921235.1). Taxonomy (NCBI): domain Eukaryota; kingdom Metazoa; phylum Chordata; class Chondrichthyes; order Myliobatiformes; family Myliobatidae; genus Mobula; species Mobula hypostoma. The sequence goes on from NC_086107.1 coordinate 90,751,890, forward strand.
ACGTACGGACCCTGAGAAAGGTGGGCTTCTCGCTGCGGAGTCCAGTGGCTCTTCGCGAGGGGCTAACGAGCCGCATTTCCAGAGATGCCCGGCAAAAAGGGGTTTCATGTGAATGGTGATTGATCAGCTAAGTACGGAATTCGAACACACACAGTTTACCATATGGTCAATCCCCATAACTGCCAATGAATTCTGTATAAAAATGGCATTTCTCTGCCCAGACGTCAGAACAGTGCGGTTCCCTTTGTGTACAAGTAAGTAAAGAGTGAGCAAGTGCAAGTTTTCAGAGTCCAGTTAATTCATGATGACTTACCAATGTTCGATTTGTTGCTTTCTTGTACATTGCATCTCTGATGTTTCCTGACATGTCCTCCTGTGGAAAATGAAGTTGTGGATGTATGACTTAACTTCCTAACCACCGGTTTTTGCACTACAACAGGCACATCTGCTCCCAGTTGGTTCATCATGCCGAACACGAGCTCATCTGTGCTATTGTCTCCATCCAACTGGCCCCAGAACGCCAGCTTCAGCAGAAACATTGCTACAAAAGAATGGATGTTGAACCTTTGGAGGAGCCTCTTAGACACCTCCTTGTCACAGAAAAACGGTTCGCTCCCAGGCAACTGCAGCCGCAGTGTCCACAGTTCATCAGCTGCAGTACACTGGTGTCTGAGAGAGGACTCTTGGTTTTGCCACTGGGAAGGACCAGGCCTAGACTGACCAGAATGACCAGGAGCCCTCAGAGCTAATTACTCTGAAACAGAAGATGGTTGGTTACATCGACTGGAAGTTACATGAGGGGAGATCTGTGACCAAGAAAACCAGTGGTGGAAGGACAGAATGTAGGAAGACCAGTGAGACAATTTACTGACAACCATGACAAGTACTGGTTTTTGATAATTGTCAAAACCATCTCAAGGTTCCACATCATAGAGAGCCAGGAGTGAACTATTGAAAAGGCAATCAGCGCCTCCTGGAAGGAACTCATTAAAGACTTTCTTAACCATGATTCTGTCTTGGATTCCAGCCAACGGGAGTCTGTCTGGTCCAGCACTGCTACCATGTTCTGTAGTAAAAAACTTCTGAAATTGCAATGCAGATTGGGCGGGGGGTGGTTTCCAGGCACATTAAACCCCAAGCCTCGTCTGGTCTCTTGAAAGTGTGACGGGGTCCTGAATTACCCCTATGAACTGTGCTTTTGAAAAGAGAGAGAGAGAGAGAGAGTTATTTAACACCGATAGCTTGTTTGTAAAAGAGAGAGAGAGAGAGAGAGAGAAACGAAGATTAACGGTTGGACTGTCACTTTAAGGCACTGGAAGTAACTTTGGATTTCTACTGAGTTGAGCTGGAGACAGCACCAAGAAGCTCGCAAGTTGCTATGGTGACTGAAGGCGGTGTTATTTAATGAACACTCGATGTTATGATTTTCGGCAGGTTGTGATACTTCTTCAAGGACTTTTGCCTGCTTGCATTCCTTCACAGAGAGGAAGGAGGACTTATTTGAATGACAGTTGATGCTCAGCACAGGAAGATAAAATAGGAGGTCAGATGATACAGACCTCAGACACGTGTTTGGACACTGAATGAGCATTGTTGTGCCCGCAGAAAAAGTGGGTTTTGAAGGACCTATCAGGCAGATCGATCCAATCGCTCTTGCAGTGGAGAGAAGAAAAAAGGGGTTGACTGGTGAGGAGTTGTCCATGTGTCCACCCTCACCTGGGGGATAGCTCCACCACAGAAACCAGTCCCCTTTGTTAAAGTCACAGTCAGTGACTTTTAAAGGATTTCGAAGGACAACAAGAAGATCGACTGCGTTAGCTCACCTGAAGACTAAAATCTCTCCCTCTCTCTCTCTCTCCATCACTATTCAACTCAATACCATGAACTGAGCTGTACTTTACTCATCATCGTAAGCCTGTATATCTTTTTACCCCTAGTCTTAAAGAAGCTTGGTTTTTCATACATATATTTCCACACTTACTGATATACTTACTTTTATGTAATCATTGCTAACCTGTTTGATTTATCTACATTTATATGACTGTATTGCGTAGTTACTAATAAATATTATTAGTTTATAGCAATGCTGGACTCCAAAGTGTTTTCTATCTCTGCTGGTTCTTTATTCCCGTCACAGGGTTCGTGACAAAATGATGTAAAATATCCCAAAAAAGAACGTTGGCATCATGTCCTTCAGCCAATGGCTCTGGAAACCTGCGATTGGCCAGTGTTGGTTGTGGCGGCTTGTGTTGGTGTGGCTGTAATTCCTAATGCATGGCATTCTGCATTGTGGAAGTCCAGGGGCTACTCTTTCCTTCTGTACTCAGGTTAGTCCCTTTCCAGTGTCTTGTTCCAACAAATTGCGTAACTCATTAAAGACAAACACGAGGAAATTTGCAGATGCTGGAATTTCAAGCAACACACATAAAAGTTGCTGGTGAAAGCAGCAGGCCAGGCAGCATCTCTAGGAAGAGGTACAGTCCACATTTCTGGCCGAGACCCTTCATCAGGACTAACTGAAAGAAGAGCTAGTAAGAGATTTGAAAGTGGGGTGGGGGGAGGGGAAGGGGAAGGGGATGCTGCCTGGCCTGCTGCATTCACCAGCAACTTTTATGTGTGTTCATTAAAGTCACTCAATTTTCAACCTGCCCAGATACAGTTCATTGCTACTGAGAGATAATTGGCCTCAGTACCTTTAACCTTGGGAGTTGGACAGTCAACAGCTTCTCTTCTTGGATGTGACACAGCAGAACAATACATCAGGAAAGGTTAATAATTATTGGTTGGATAAAGCCTCAGGAACTTCTTGGTGAAGTGGTGAATCTCTGGAATTCTCTGTCCCAGAGGGTTGTAGAGTTTGGATCTTTGAAGGTACTTAAAGAGAAAATTGATTGATTTTTGAAAGATTGGGAATGTGGGGATTGGGCACAGGAGATGAGAACTGGCGCTAATCAGTCATGGTCAATTTGAATGGCATGACAAGCTAGAGGGGCCGAGTGGCCTATTTTCTTCTGTTCTGTTGCTGTCCCTGAGGTTAAACAGGCTGTCTAACTTGGTAACAGAAGGAAAGGCCCTTTGCTAGACAGTCATTGGCATCTGTGAACTGTCCACCCTGCCTTGAGCCATTTTTCAGTGAAAGTCAGCAGCCTCATTGTCTACATTGGATGTGACAATGTATAGATGTGTGGCCAGTCATCTCAAGTTAGTGGCAACCTCCTTGAAATAAGTAAGACTGAGAGGCCTGACAGGGCAGATTCTTCCTCTGATGTGGGGGTAGTCCAGAATCAGAACAAGTTTTCAAGATCGAGATGGCCATTTAAAAAGAGAGGGAGGGAGAGTGAATATATATCTCTCCGCCAATCCCACTAAAACAGAATGGCGGAGGTATTTAAATCTGCTCATTTTTGCATTGCGAACTACAGACCACCCCAAAACCTGAGTTACCGGCCACTAGTGAGGTCGCAGCTTGAGTAGCTGTGGAGAACTGGGGTGAGACCTCCAGAGCAATGGGCCAAAGCAACTGATGACATGATGGCCCGAGCTGGAGGAACAGAGAGCTTGAGATGCCAAGAAGAGGTACAGAACAACAAAGGAGCAAGGTCACAGACTTAAACAAGGACAAAACTGAGGCGACAAGGCACTGTCAAAGAGGACACATACTCTGCTTATCAAGTGATGACTTGATTTGGGAGGGCAAGCTCCTTTGGAGGTAGTTCCAACCGGAACTTGGCATTTTCTTACTTAATTCACTCTCTTTTATTCCAATTTCCTTTTTCTTGAGGAGATGACTATTGACTGCAACACTCAGAGCAGTAGTGGAATTGCTGCCGACAGCTCTGTCTTACCAGCAGCTGCAGACAGTCTGTCCACGTTGCCAGATGGAAGGATTGATGTGGAAGGCTATGTGATTAACATTATTGAACTTTGCGTAATTCTGCACTTGTTAACTTTAATTAATTACATTGCTGATAATTTTCAAGTAGGTTGATGGGAAATTGTTCATCTTAAATTAATAAAAGCAGGGAGAGGACATTACAGTCAAAGACAAAAGGGAGATATTTCCTGCAGCTTAACTCAATTCTGTTTAACTATTCCATTGCCATACTCATATTGACTGGCCTAGAATTTCTCAATATTATATGAGAAATCTAAGATTTTCAAAATAAATACTGACATATTCATAGTCATAGTGATACTTTATTAATCCCGGGGGAAATTGGTTTTCGTTACAGTTGCTCCATAAATATTAAATAGTAATAGAACCATAATAGTTAAATATTAATATGTAAATTATGCCAGGAAATTATGAAATAAGTCCAGGACCAGCCTATTGGCTCAGGGTGTCTGACCCTCCAAGGGAGGAGATGTAAAGTTTGATGGCCACAGGCAGGAATGACTTCCTATGAGCTCAGTGTTGCATCTCAGTCGAATGAGTCTCTAGCTGAATGTAGTCCTGTGCCCACCCAGTACATTATGTAGTGGATGGGAGACATTGACCAAGATGGCATGCAACTTAGACAGCATCCCCTTTTCAGACACCACCGTGAGAGAGTCCAGTTCCATCCCCACAACATCACTGGCCTTACGAATGAGTTTGTTGATTCTGTTGACTATATTCAGTGACTAACAGAGCAGATATAATTACTAAATAAGTAGCATTGATGTTGAGACATCAGATTATCTCAAAGCATTTGGATATTGCCAACAGGCTCAATAAACTGATTAGAAAGGCTGGCTCTGTTATAGGAGTCAAACTGGACACATTGGAGGCTGTGGTAGAGCAAAGGACTCTATGCAAAATCCTGGCAATTCTGGACAATGTTTCTCACCCTCTGCATGCCACCTTGGCTGCACAGGAGCACTTTCAGTAATAGACTAAGACAACTGTGCTGCTCCAAAGAGCACTATATGAGGTCATTCTTACCCTCAGCCATTAGGCTCTATAATGAGTCAACCTATTGCTGGGCAAGTGATAACCTTCTCCAGTTAGGCTGTTTGAAGTAACTTACTTTTTATTCTTTCTTAATTCTCTTCTAATATTTGTATATCTGTGTACTTGTAATGCTACTGTGACACTGTAATTTCCTTTGGGATCAATAAAGAATATATTTATCTATTTATCTATTTATTGGATTGCTTACAAAGTCTTACATTTCCTTGGTATCTTCAGTCCAGAAAATGGCCCCTAAGGTACCTCATGGAACACAATTGTGCACGACCAAATGGGAAGGGTCTAGTAGCACCTTCTTCTCAGGAAAGGGCCCATGGAGATGCATTATGTGTGATCGAAGGCCAGAACAAGCAGCAATTTCCAAGTCAGCCCCTGGTTACTATGTGCTACATCATCACCCAAACTTCACACATAAAGAATAAATCAGCCATGATGGTATAGCGGAGCAGACTCGATGGATCAAATGGTCTGATTCTGTTCCTGCTTCTTATGGTCTTATAAGCACTGGAGGAGGACACTCAGCCTAACTTATTCATGCTAGCAGCTCTCCTTTACCCGTTAGTCTATGGGACATGATGTGCCTGGCAAGGCCAGCATATGTCATCCATTTCCAATAGTGCCCCAGTCATTTCAGAGGGCAGTTCATTGTTAACCAGAATAACACACACAAAATGCTGGCAGAACTCAGCAAGTCAGGCAGCATCTATAGAGGTAATGTTCCCTCTAAGGTGTGTGCGTGTGCGTGCGCACTCTTCTTTTGGTACTAGTGCACAAAGGAATTTAAATTGTGCACAAAAGTTTGTTGCTCTCTACCTTGTTGGTATGTTAAGTATATTTCACAATCGTACACAATTACTTTTCTGTTTCCGGTCTCTGGTGCAGACTGTGTTGACAATGTGGAGTTTGTGATGATTCGTCTGCAGATTTTGGAACTGGCTTACTTATACTATCTTTAATGAAGAAATTATTGATTCACTATGTCGAATTCCAAAGAAGCAAAGGGCGTGAAGCACAAAAGAATTGCTAGTTTGCTTAAAGTGGAAAGGCTTAATGAAACAGTAGAAACTGCTACACCAAGAGTTCATGAGGTCAAGAACGTGCAGCTACCAGAAATATTTATGTACAAAACAGAAAATATGTGCATTGTGTACCTATGTGTATTGTCGTAATGCAAAAGTTGCTGAAGAATTTACAAATGGGAAGAAATGGAGTGATATTTGGAAACTTGACTTTTTAAAGCATCATTTAGCAAGAAAGTCATAATGACTGGTGTGCAAAAGCTCCGGCAAGGAAACCCTTCATTACCTGCTACAGGCCTACTACGTATGTTTTGTGAGAGTGCAGAGGAACGAGAGCTAAAACAATCAAACCCAGAGGAGATCAAAGTTCTGATTGACAGTGTTTTGCTAGCTGTTAAAATGAATAGATCTATATATAAAATTCAATGCGCACATGTTGTTGTCACTGGGTAAAAAAATTGCACGGCACAAGATTTTTCCACACACCGGTCATTTCAAATTGGAGGGAACACCATATAGAGGGGAATAAATAATCGGCATTTTGGGCCGAGACCCTTCAGTAGGATCAGAAAAGAAGGGGAGAGAAGCCAGAATTAGAATATGGGGGAAGGGAAAGGAGTATCAGCTGACAGGTGTCAGGTGAAGCCAGGTTTGGGGGAAGGTAGGTTGGAGACAGAGTTAACCAAGTGGGTCGGTCTGGAGAATACACTGGCTATAAATGGCACCTTTCCATCTCTAAACACCAATAATGGACCTGGTTGTTTTCAGTGATAGTTCAGGAGTTTATAGTCCGTACTATTAAAACCGACATTTTATTTCAGATAATCTGTACGTAATTACTTGAAAGTTAATCCACCGCCTGCCCCGATGATGTTAGCTGCAGCCTCTCAGCGTGGTAAATAGCTGAAACAGTTTGTTGCTGCACCAGCAAGAAAGCCCCTCTCACTTTTCAGCTCTCAATCCATAGCCCAGCAGCCTTGACCTTGACAAGCTCAGATGTTCCAGACCACGCTGTCCCATCTTCTGAAAATGTTAACTTCTGCCACTGAAGAGATCTGTGTTCGTAGACCACAGAACACTACAGCACAGTACAGGCCCTTCAGCCCACACTGTTGTGCCAACCTTTTAACCTACTCGAAGATCAATCTAATCCTTCCCTCCTACATAATCCTCCAGCTTTCATACTCCTATCTAAGAGTCTCTTAAATGTCTGTAATGTACCCACAGTCCTGTTCAATACACTCACCAAAAAGTAACTTCTGACATCCCTCCAATCACCATAAAGTTATGCCCCCTTGTATTAACCATTTCTGCTCTTGAAAAAAGTTTCTGGCTGTTTGCTCGATCTATGCCCCCTCTATAGCTCTATAAAGTCACTTCTCACCCTCCTTCACTCCATAGAGAAAAGCCCTGGCTCACTCAACCTTTCCGCATAAGACATGAAGTCCAAGTTCAAGTTTAATTGTCATTCAACCATACATGAATACAGCCAAACAAAACACAGTTCCTCTAGGGTGAAGGTACAAAACACAGCACCTACAGTCAGATACAGCACATATTCAAGAGCAGTAAACATATGGTCACACAAAAAAATATAATATAGCCCAAGTCCTTAAGTGTCATGTCTTGCAGGTTCATGGTGCATGGATGTTGTTGGCAAGAACAAGCCCCTGCAGCAGTCTGCAGACGAACGGAATCCAGCTTGTCTTCCACCCAGTGAACACTGGAGGGCAGCACTGATGGAAGAGGCCAGCCACCACCACCCCCCCCCACCCCCACCACCCTCAACCCAGCAGGAACACTGAGCCACACAGCCTCTGACGTCTCCTCTCATGGGTGGCTGCAACAGGCGACCCCGCGGCATGAGGCCTAGTCTGTGCTGCAACCGAAGCCACGCAGCTCCCTTGCTGTCAGTCTCTCCAATAACCCAATGAACCAGACTTGCCATGTTCTCCGTTATCAATGTCCAACAGGGTCTTGCGGTCACAAGAAAAACATACCATTTTTTTTCCCACACAGACAGTTTTCAGCCTGTGAAATATCACTATGAATTGTTGAACCTTAGGAAACACAGCAGCCGACTTTCACATGATAAAACAATATGGATGTTGATCATGGTGGTTGAGTAAGAAATGTTGGCCTGGTCACTGCAGGAAACATCCTTGATCTTCTTGTGAACAAATGGCTTTACAACATGATCTTCAGGTACCTCACCAAAATGCTTGCACTCCACATCAAAGCCGAGACAACAAAGCCGAGTAGTGGAGTGAAATAGCTATTAAAGACTATTGGAGTGGGATACACAATGCCCTACAAGACATCTTTAAATGTGAAAGACCCTTAGAGAGTAAGACCATATATTTTGGGTATATACCTCAAGAATGGTTGAAAAGAGATAAATATTTAACGAATGTACTGCTGGTGGCTGGTAAAAAGACTCTTACCAGGAAATGGTTATTACAGGAGAGCCCAACTTTAAATGTATGGATGGAAATTACGATGGACATCTACAAAATGGAGAAGATAACAGCGTCTGTTAATCATAAGTTGGAACAATTTGGTTCATACTGGGAAAAATGGTTTGACTACATAACACCTCATAGGCCTGATTTTATTCTCACAAGTCAATGAATATGTTGTAAAAAAAAAGATCACTCCCTACTTTGTACATAGTTTCCTTATTTTGATTGTTCTTTCTTTCCGCTCCTTTCTATAAGTGTATACCTCAGATAAGTATTATGTGATTTGTGACAAATATGATTATATGATATATACGTACAGTATCTAAAATACATCTTATTTTTGTTTGTTTGATGATGAACTTCAATAAGAAATAAATTACAAAAGAAAAGAAATAATTAAACCAATTCATCCCTCGGAATTTGAACAGTGCCCACATTGCTCTTCCATAGTCCGTGAGGGTCTGATTTTCACTGTGGACAGGCCAGAGTTTCACCCTTGCTTTCGAGGCAGCGTAGAGGCATGTTGCACTCATGAGCTGAGGCACAGAGATGTGCTCTGTTAATGTATAACGTAATGGAAGATTGTTATTTAATCATTGGCCTTGTTTTTCCATTTGTGATCCCTTGAATTGACAATGACTCTCACCCTGGCTCACTGTTGGATCAAGAGGTGGCAAAGTAAACCTACTAAAAACACGCATCTATCATCATGTTGATCTTTTCCGGGAAAACCTGGGCATGGTATCCCAAATGTTTTCATACCCTTTAGGTGATATTTCCCTGAGCCTTTCACTTCAACCCTGAACATAATCATTCAGTGGACCTGTGTCCGAAATGGCATTCCGTTCTGATGAAGGGTCTCGGCCCAATATGTCACCTGTTTATTCCTCTCCATGCACCTGCTGATTTCCTTTACCATTTTGTGTATGTTACACTGGATTTCCAGCATCTGCAGACTCTCTTGTGTTCATGACATTCTGTTTCCCCCTATTTTCTCTGCTAAACTGTATTATTTAGACTGTAAAACAAGAGGTGCTTTGTGCACTATACATTTTACATTCCAAAGGCGGGGGTGGGGGGGAGCCAAATTCAGACAGGCAAAACTCGCAGCCTGGGGATGAGAGATTGGCTCAGGCAGAAACCACTTTCAGGTAGGTTCTGCCAGAGAATGTGTATCGAGGGCCAATTGAGGACTGGAACAGGTTCTGATCTGATGCATCTCCCTCTCTCAGTATTCCATGCATGAGAGATCCTTATTCATTGTCCCCCATTTGGGCTGCACTGATCACAGTCCAGGGCTCAATAGATGCCTCACTTTATTCAGGAGAAAACTCTTTTATCATTGTATGGAGGTGTGGCAGCAAGGCCAACATCTTTGGTCCACCTGTAACTGTTCTCAAGGAGGTGGTGATGAATTTGCGGTGGTTAACCGTGGTGGTGTGTGATATGAAAGGGGACCTGTCGATGGTGGTGTTCCACTTCCGCATTCTTCTTGGTTTAGAGGGCACGGGGGTTAGGGTGGTGTTGTTATAGTCACACTGTGTTTTGTAGATGCTGTGCACGCAGCCACTGCACTGGTGGCACAGAAAAGGAATGCTTTGTGTGTAGAAGTGGTTTTGCGGACAGAGGGGAGTTGGAAGTCAGTTTAGAGTTTAGGGACAGGGATGTGGAGGAGTTAGAGGTCAGATTAGGGTTTAGGGACAGGGATGTGGAGGAGTTAGAGGTCAGACTGAGGTTTAGGGACAGTGATATGGAGGAGTTAGAGGTCACTTTAGGGTTTAGGGACAGGGATGTGGAGGAGTTAAGGATCAGTTTTGGGTTTATGGATAGGGATGTGAGGGAGATAGAAGTCAGACTGAGGTTTACGGAGAGGGATATGGAGGAGTTAAGGATCAGTTTTGGATTTATGGAAAGGGATGTGGGGGAGTGAGAGGTCAGGCTGGAGGCTAGGCCTCGGTGTCTGAAAAGACAGCGATGTGGATGGTGACAAAGGACATCCCAAGTCCAGACCTCCGCTCTGCACTGGAAGGCCCACGACGTGGACGGGTGACGAAGGACATCCCTGGATGTCAGACTGTCAAATGCTGTGGACGAGAGCCTGTGAGGATGAGGGCTGGTGGCCCTCCAGGTCAGCAAAGATCAATCAGAAGTCTGGAAGTTGAACTCTGATGGCCAAAGCCCTGGGCCTATGAGTCTGAAAGTCCATGTGTGAAGTTGGATGCCTATTGCCTGTGAGTCTGGAGGCCCAGAGGCCTATCCTGCGGTCAGAGGACTGTCTGTCTGACTGGGTGGGTGGATGGTAGGGTGTTTCACTGTTGTTGTCGATCGCCATGCTCTGTGTTGTTCTGCTGAATATTGTGGACACATTATGTGGACATCAGAATGGGTGGCAAATCTTACAGCTGCCCCCACCCCCCACACCCAGTACATCATTAGCTGCGCTAGTTGTTAATGCAAACAGAGCATTTCACTGTTTGTTTCGACATGCATGTGCTAAATAAATCTGAACCTGAACCTGCTGATTATCGGGATAGAATTGTTGGAAGTGTGGAGAAGCCGACAGAGGAGAGTATCCCTTCACACTCCTGTCATGTGCCATGTAGATGCATGAAGTTTGAAGGGTTGGCTGTTGACTCACTCAACACAGGATACCCATACCGAGCAGCTCTTGTGCCACCTCAGGATACCCACACCGAGCAGCTCTTGTGCCACCTCAGGATACCCACACTGAGCAGCTCCTGTGCCACAGCAGGGTACCCACACCAAGCAGCTCTTGTGCCACCTCAGGATACCCACACTGAGCAGCTCCTGTGCCACAGCAGGGTACCCATACCGAGCAGCTCCTGTGCCACCTCAGGATACCCAGCCACCAAGCAGCCCTTGTGCCACCGCAGGATACCCACACTGAGCAGCTCCTGTGCCACCGCAGGATACCCACACCAAGCAGATTTTGTGCCACAGCAGGATACCCACACCGAGCAGCTCCTGTGCCACCTCAGGATACCCAGCCACCAAGCAGCCCTTGTGCCACCGCAGGATACCCACACTGAGCAGCTCCTGTGCCACCGCAGGATACCCATACCAAGCAGATTTTGTGCCACAGCAGGATACCCACACTGAGCAGCTCTTGTGCCACCACAGGATACCCACACCAAACAGATTTTGTGCCACAGCAGGATACCCAGCCACCAAGCAGATTTTGTGCCACCGCAGGATACCCACACCAAACAGATCTTGTGCCACCGCAGGAAACCCACACTGAGCAGCTCCTGTGCCACAGCAGGATACCCAGCCACCGAGCAGATTTTGTGCCACCGCAGGATACCCACACTGAGCAGATCTTGTGGACATGACATTTATGAGGTGAGGTCATTCAAGTTTCTGGTAAATAGGTGAAGTCCAAGATGGGAATTCAGCAATGATGGGGCCGTTGGCAGTCAAAGGAAGGCAGAGTCTTCTTAGAGGCTTCTACCACTCGGACCCATAGTAACTTCTTTTCAAAAGAGAAAATCCACAGGGATGTTGCCTGCACTTGAGGGGCTGAGTTCTAGGGAAAGTTTGAATAGGTTAGGACTTTGCTTCCTGAAGTGTCGGAGAATAAGAGGAGATTTGATAGAGGTATACAGAATTATGGGAGGTATTGATGTGGTAAAAGGTATAGATTTGGTGGCAGGTTGGGTGAAATGAGAACTAGAGGTCATGGGTTTAAGGGTGAAAGGTGAAAGGGGAATCTGAGGGGGAACCCTTTCACTGAGAGGGCAGTGTGAGTGTGGAATGAGCTGCCAGCAGAAGGGATGAACACGGGTTTGATCTCAACACTAAAAGAAGTTTGGATAAGTTAGCGGATAGCAAGGGTGTGGAGGGATATGGTTCAGGTGGAACTCGTCAGAATAGATGGGCTGAAGGGCCAGTTTCTGTGCTACAGTGCTCCACGACTCTGTGACTCGAAAAGCAGACGGGCTCAGCACAACTGAATGTGACGAGACGCAGATGGGCGATTGAACAAAGGCAGATTCTTGGGAAGTCACGAATGCAGGAACTAACGTCACAGGGTCCCTGAAGGGTTAACGTTTGCAAAGGTCCAATGTGGCTCCCTCTGGCACTGAGCTACAGCTGTTCCTGCAGTATCTGACCTGCCAGTCAACGGAGTGCTGTGTGACCCGCCTCTAACTTTCTCTTTGCGAAAGTCAATGCTTGCTCTTGCACTGATATCTTGTTTTGCACAATCTTTCTTCTTCACTACCTTGTATAATTTTATGAATAATGTTTATGAATAATGAAAGGAGAATATAGGGAGCTAGGAAGGGAGTTGAGAAAAAGGACCGCAAAGGTAGTAATCTCGGGATTACTGCCTGTGCCACGCGACAGTGAGAGTAGGAATGCGATGAGGTGGAGGATAAATGCGTGGCTGAGGGATTGGAGCAGGGGGCAGGGATTCAAGTTTTTGGATCATTGGGACCTCTTTTGGCGCAGGCGTGACCTGTATAAAAAGGACGGGTTACACTTGAATCCTAGGGGGACCAATATCCTGGCAGGGAGATTAGTGGGGGCTACTGAGGTGACTTTAAACTACAATGGTTGGGGGGTGGGAATCAAATTAAAGAGGCTAGGCGTGAGGAGGTTAGTTCACAACAGAGGGATGGGAACCAGTGCAGAGAGACAGAGGGGTGTAAAGTGAGCGTAGAAGCAAAAAGTACAAAGGAGAAAAGTAAAAGTGGCAGGCCGACAAATCCAGGGCAAGCATTAAAAAGGGCCACTTTTCAACATAATTGTATAAGGGCTAAGAGAGTTGTAAAAGAGCGCCTGAAGGCTTTGTGTGTCAATGCAAGGAGCATTCGTAATAAGGTGGATGAATTGAAAGTGCAGATTGTTATTAATGATTATGATATAGTTGGGATCACAGAGACATGGCTCCAGGGTGACCAGGGATGGGAGCTCAACGTTCAGGGATGTTCAATATTCAGGAGGGATAGACATGAAGGAAGGGGAGGTGGGGTGGCGTTGCTGGTTAAAAAAGAGATTAACGCAATAGAAAGGAAGGACATAAGCCGGGAAGATGTGGAATCGATATGGGTAGAGCTGCGTAACACTAAGGGGCAGAAGACGCTGGTGGGAGTTGTGTACAGGCCACCTAACAGTAGTAGTGAGGTCGGAGATGGTATTAAACAGGAAATTAGAAATGTGTGCAATAAAGGAACAGCAGTTATAATGGGTGACTTCAATCTACATGTAGACTGGGTGAACCAAATTGGTAAAGGTGCTGAGGAAGAGGATTTCTTGGAATGTATGCGGGATGGTTTTTTGAACCAACATGTCGAGGAACCAACTAGAGAGCAGGCTATTCTGGACTGGGTTTTGAGCAATGAGGAAGGGTTAATTAGCGATCTTGTTGTGAGAGGCCCCTTGGGTAAGAGTGACCATAATATGGTGGAATTCTTCATTAACATGGAGAGTGACATAGTTAATTCAGAAACAAAGGTTCTGAACTTAAAGAGGGGTAACTTTGAAGGTATGAGACGTGAATTAGCTAAGATAGACTGGCAAATGACACTTAAAGGATTGACGGTGGATATGCAATGGCAAGCATTTAAAGGTTGCATGGATGAACTACAACAATTGTTCATCCCAGTTTGGCAAAAGAATAAATCAAGGAAGGTAGTGCACCCGTGGCTGACAAGAGAAATTAGGGATAGTATCAATTCCAAAGAAGTAGCATACAAATTAGCCAGAGAAAGTGGCTCACCTGAGGACTGGGAGAAATTCAGAGTTCAGCAGAGGAGGACAAAGGGCTTAATTAGGAAGGGGAAAAAAGATTATGAGAGAAAACTGGCAGAGAACATAAAAACGGACTGTAAAAGCTTTTATAGATATGTAAAAAGGAAAAGACTGGTAAAGACAAATGTAGGTCCCCTGCAGACAGAAACAGGTGAATTGATTATGGGGAGCAAGGACATGGCAGACCAATTGAATAATTACTTTGGTTCTGTCTTCACTAAGGAGGACATAAATAATCTTCCAGAAATAGTAAGGGACAGAGGGTCCAGTGAGATGGAGGAACTGAGTGAAATACATGTTAGTAGGGAAGTGGTGTTAGGTAAATTGAAGGGATTGAAGGCAGATAAATCCCCAGGGCCAGATGGTCTGCATCCTAGAGTGCTTAAGGAGGTAGCCCAAGAAATAGTGGATGCATTAGTGATAATTTTTCAAAACTCGTTAGATTCTGGACTAGTTCCTGAGGATTGGAGGGTGGCTAATGTAACCCCACTTTTTAAAAAAGGAGGGAGAGAGAAACCGGGGAATTATAGGCCGGTTAGCCTAACGTCGGTGGTGGGGAAACTGCTGGAGTCAGTTTTCAAGGATGTGATAACAGCACATTTGGAAAGCGGTGAAATGATCGGACAAAGTCAGCATGGATTTGTGAAAGGAAAATCATGTCTGACAAATCTCATAGAATTTTTTGAGGATGTAACTAGTAGAGTGGATAGGGGAGAACCAGTGGATGTGGTATATTTGGATTTTCAAAAGGCTTTTGACAAGGTCCCACACAGGAGATTAGTGTGCAAACTTAAAGCACACGGTATTGGGGGTAAGGTATTGGTGTGGGTGGAGAATTGGTTAGCAGACAGGAAGCAAAGAGTGGGAATAAACGGGACCTTTTCAGAATGGCAGGCGGTAACTAGTGGGGTACCGCAAGGCTCAGTGCTGGGACCCCAGTTGTTTACAATATATATTAATGACTTGGATGAGGGAATTAAATGCAGCATCTCCAAGTTTGCGGATGACACGAAGCTGGGTGGCAGTGTTAGCAGTGAGGAGGATGCTAAGAGGATGCAGGGTGACTTGGATAGGTTGGGTGAGTGGGCAAACTCATGGCAGATGCGATTTAATGTGGATAAATGTGAAGTTATCCACTTTGGTGGCAAAAATAGGAAAACAGATTATCATCTGAATGGTGGCCGATTAGGAAAAGGGGAGGTGCAACGAGACCTGGGTGTCATTATACACCAGTCATTGAAAGTGGGCATGCAGGTACAGCAGGCGGTGAAAAAGGCGAACGGTATGCTGGCATTTATAGCGAGAGGATTCGAGTACAGGAGCAGGGAGGTACTACTGCAGTTGTACAAGGCCTTGGTGAGACCACACCTGGAGTATTGTGTGCAGTTTTGGTCCCCTAATCTGAGGAAAGACATCTTTGCCATAGAGGGAGTACAAAGAAGGTTCACCAGATTGATTCCTGGGATGGCAGGTCTTTCATATGAAGAAAGACTGGATGAACTGGGCTTGTACTCGTTGGAATTTAGAAGATTGAGGGGGGATCTGATTGAAACGTATAAGATCCTAAAGGGATTGGACAGGCTAGATGCAGGAAGATTTTTCCCGATGTTGGGGAGGTCCAGAACGAGGGGTCACAGTTTGAGGATAGAGGGGAAGCCTTTTAGGACCGAGATTAGGAAAAACTTCTTCACACAGAGAGTGGTGAATCTGTGGAATTCTCTGCCACAGCAAACTGTTGAGGCCAGTTCATTGGCTATGTTTAAGAGGGAGTTAGATATGGCCCTTGTGGCTACAGGGGTCAGGGGGTATGGAGGGAAGGTTGGGTTCTGAGTTGGATGATCAGCCATGATCATAATAAATGGCGGTGCAGGCTCG
Source organism: Mobula hypostoma (assembly GCF_963921235.1). Lineage (NCBI taxonomy): Eukaryota > Metazoa > Chordata > Chondrichthyes > Myliobatiformes > Myliobatidae > Mobula > Mobula hypostoma. Next base: position 90,767,972 of record NC_086107.1, read on the forward strand.
AAGGGCCGAATGGCCTACTCCTGCACCTATTTTCTATGTTTCTATGTTTCTATGTTCTATAAATTGTTCTTTGTGCCTATAGTGCAGAAGTTAGCTGGTTTTTCATTGCATCTTTACCTCACCCTACCTGTGCACATGATAAAAAATTCACCTTGACTTGATAAACGCTGATTAATAGAGAGCACTGCGCTGAATGAATCCTTGAATTTGCAACTTTTTAAAAAGGTTTTTGACTCTGTTAATCTCTCTAATCAATTTCATTGTCTTAGGCAGTGTTAATTGACTTCGTGTGGAGGCTTGCATGCTTCACGGACTCCAACAGACGATGCCAACTCAGGGCCACCCATGTTGGAACAGCGGAGGACGAGATGCCAGACGAAGACCCTGGCTCCCAAACAGACAGAATCACATCTGTCTCTCCTGGGCCACGCCATACGCAACAACAAATTATCAATGGCCCTCCCCGTATACTATCTGAGCCAAGTCAAAGAAGAACGAACCTCAGTGTTTCAAAACAATCTTCAGACAGTGTATTGATTTTGAGATATCGATTGACTTTGAGATTGAGTCAGCAACAATAATGCCATGCACTTGTTTAGCGTCTTTAATACAGCAAAACATCCCAAGGTAGTCCAGTGAAATCAGACCAAAACTGAAATCCAAACTCAAGGGAGTCATGAAGACAAGTTAAGTTCAAGCTGCATCTTGAAGGGTTGGAGATAGAGGATTGGTAGGGAAGATTGGAGAGTTATATTTAGTCACTGTTATTACGAAGCAAGTAAGCACTCTGATCTTCCATCTAAAATTAGTCCCTGTCATAACAGAACTGTTGATGCCTCCCTGCAAATAATCACAGCATTTTGTTCAAAAATGCTGTTTCAGACATCTATTCTCCTTTCTAACTCTTCACAGTGTCAAGATTATTAAGCTTGGCATGACCTCTGATGCATTTGCTCTCACCACATTACTCCAGAACTGCTCAGTTTTCGCTTTTCCTCCTGTGATCTGTAAACTCGATCCACTGAGTTGAACCGCACAGGATTATTGTATCTCAGCTCTGCTTGTGATAAGTCAGGAAAGATGAGAACAAATTGGCCAGGGTGCAGAAGAGATTTCTTGGAATGGTTCAGTGGGACAGGGTGGTTAATTGTACAGAGGTGTTTTTCAAAGAGCAGAGAAGATACACAGGAGGTTTAAGTGGAACATGTGGAGGAACTTCTTCACCCAGAGTGTAGTGAAGGTGTTGAACGAGATGCCAGTGGAAGTAGTGAATGCGGGTTCGGTTTCAACGTTTAAGAGAAGTTTGGATAACTACATGGAGGGAGGGTTGTGGAGGGCTATGGTCCAGGTGCAGGTTGTTGGGACTAGGCAGAATAATAGTTTAGCATTGACTGGATGGTTTGGAGGTTTGTGTGCCTCAATGACCCAGAGAGTTATGTTGGCTGGAGTCAAGGCTTTATGCTTTGTCTTTTGGTAGGGTCTCCTATGCCAAACAGGTCAAAGAGTAGTGGCCAGACTAAGGTATTTCAGGTTCAGGGGTTCAACCCAGGGCTAACAACCCTGACTGGTAAAACAAAACTGTTATGGAAACAGCAATGAAGAATCCTTCTAGATCTGAGTGGCCAAGGACAGACAGAGATGAAGGACTTTCACTGCTGCCCAAAACCCAGTGGTGTAAGGGCCAGTAATTGACGAGATGGGCCAAAGGGCTTGTTTCTGTGCCATAGAACTCTATGACTCTTTGACTGTTTAAGGGGAGGGGGTTCGAATTGATGGCACGTTTGGGACAGAATAAATTAAGACAAAAGTTAAGAATGTAAGGGAGCAGCAGCACTTGGCTTTTCAGTCCTATCCTGCCATTCAACTTGCCTGATCTGCCCTAGGTTTGCACCAGTTCTCAAAGTCTTGACATTTCAATGATGAAACTATCTTCTATTACTTTAGTTAAGAAAATGACTGGAGAAAACTAAAGTTGCCTGAGTCTGGATCCAACACTGGCTAGAGACAGAGGGCAGAGGTGAATGGGTGCTTTTCCAATGGGAAATCTGTAAAAAGGAGCAGTGTCTGCCATACAAACAAGATGGGAATCCTAGGGGTATAGAAAATCGAACATAGAACACTACAGCACAGTACAGGCCCTTTGGCCCACAATGTTTTGTCGACCTTTTAACCTACTCTAAGATCAATCTTACACTTCCCTCCTACACAGCCCTCTGTTTTTCTACCATCCATGTACCTATCTAAGAGTTTCTTAAATGCCCCTAATGTATCTGCTTCTATCACTATCCCTGGCAGGATGTTCCACACACCTAGCACAGAGTGTAAAAATCTTACCTCTGACATCCCCCCTAAACTTCCCTCCAATATCCTTAAAATTATGCCCCCTGATATTAGCCATTTCCACCCTGGGAAAATGTCACTGGCCATTCTTGCTACCTCTTTGCTATTCTCATCAAACATGCAGATGACACAATAACTGGTCGAGTTGCAGATAGTGAGAAAGGCCGTTTAAAGACACCGTGGATGTAGATCAGTGGGAAAGTTGGACAGTGAGGTGGCAGCTGGAAATTAATCCAGAAAGGTGCAAGGTAGGTCACTGTGAGGAGTCAAATTCTGATAGGACATATAGAGGAAATGGCAAGAACCTCAGGAGCATTGATGTATGGAGCGTGCATGTCCATAGCTCCTTGAAGATGGTGGCACATGTGGATGAGATGGAGATGAAGTATTTGGTCAGAGTTGGGATGTTATGCTACAGTAGTACAGAACATTGATTATACCACATTTAGGGTATTGCATACAGTTCAGATTGCCACACTACAGGAACAAGGTGGTAGCAATAAAGCGAGTGCAGAAGAGATTCGCCAGGTTGTTGCCTGGACTGGAGGGCTGCAGTTATGAGGGGAGGCTGGAGAGGGTGGGACCATCTTCTCTGGAGTGAAGCAACTGAGGGATGAACTTAGAGAACTTTACAGATTTTTGAGGGGCATAGATGAAACGTATAGTAAGAGGCTCTTTTCCACATCAGAGTCATCTGAAACTAGAGGGCACGGGTGAAGGTGAGAGGAGAAATTTAAAGATATTGGAGAGGTAGGTTTTTCACACAAAAGGTGCTGTATACTTGGAATGAGTTACAAGAGGAGGTAGTACAAGTGGATACAATTAGAAGGTTCAAGTGATATTTGGACAGCTAATTGAACAGGAGAGGAGCAGAGGAATATGGGCCTAATGGGTAAATGGGACTAGCGTAGGATCAGGATGGATTAGATGGGCAGAAGGGTTTTACCTGAGCAACACTATTCTGTGAAAACACCTTGTGTCACAGTGGATTGTGACCTCATCATGACTTGGCAATGTTCCAACGTTCCTGTCATCTGGCACAGGGAGTGTTGTGCTCAGGTATCTGCAAAAGTATTTGAAACCAGTACATTCTCATCTAGAGGACGTGTCTGGGCCAGTTCAGTCCCTCATGCCAACCCTGACATTGAGTGGGACCATACCCAATCTTTCACCTCATCAGTGCCTTCCTGCACTGAGCTCCCAACCCCTGCTGCCTTCTTATCTAGAAATCCATCTGTGTTTTTCTTCAAAAACCCACCAGTTGATCCCTTACAATGCTCAAGCCAAGACTTTCAAAAACACATATCCCTCTGGGTGACGAAATCTCTCCTCAGCTCTTCCCTGAATGTCTAACTCCTCATGCGAGAGGTGAAGAGGCTCCTTCTTGAGGTACCTGCCTGTATCCTGAAACTGAGTTGATTGATAGTAACAACAGCAAATACTACATGGAACACCAACAGTATAGCACAGGAGCAGGCTACAATGTTGTGCTGAACTAATTAAATTAATAATCAAATGCTCAACTTAGCTAATCCCTTCTGCCTTCGCAATGTCCATAAACGTCCATTTTCTGCACATTCATATGCCTATTTAAGAGCCTCTTGAATGCCTCTGCTATACCTGCCTCCACCACCACCGCTGGCAGTGCATTCCAGACACTCACCATTCTCTGAGTGAGGACCTTACCCTGTGTACCTCCTTCGAATTTACTCCCTCTCACCTTAAATGATTGCCTTGTGTCTACACTATCTATGCCTCTCATAATCTTATAAACCTCTATCAGAACTCCCCTCAACCTCCACTGCTCCATGAAAAAACGACACGAGGCTGTCCACCCTCTCCTGACAGCACAAGACCTGTAATCCTGGTAAATCTTTCCCATAACACACACAAAATGCTGGAGGAACTCAGCAGGCCAGGCTGCATCTATGGAAAAGAGCAGAGTCAACATTTCGGGCCGAGACCCTTCGGCATGTTTGTGATTGGATTTCTACTCTGCGAGGTCTTTCCCAGGGATGCATTTGTGATTAGAAATGTTTCCTGCACCCCGTTCAACATCTTGACTTTCTTCTTATAAGCAGTGATTATTGAGTAGATGCAGCCTAACTAGAGTTTTATAAAGCTGCAAAGTAGCTTTTGAATTCTTGAACTTGTTCCTCAACTAATAAAGGCAAGCATACCCTATACCTTCTTTACAATCCTATCATTTGTGTAGCCACTTTCAGGGGGTTATGACTCAGCACCCAAGATCTGTCCGCTCATCAATACTGGTCAGGGTCTTCCCCTAACAGTGCACTGTCCCATTCACATTTACAAGGAAATCTGCAGATGCTGGAAATTCAAGCAACACACATCAAAGTTGCTGGTGAATGCAGCAGGCCAGGCAGCATCTCTAGGAAGAGGTACAGTCTGGGGGAGATGTGTTTGAGAGCAGAGTTGATGGTGGAGGAAGGGAAACCCCGTTCTTTAAAAAAGGAGGACATCCCCCTCATCCTTCGCTACATCGATGACTGCATTGGCGCTGCTTCCTGCACGCGTGCTGAGCTCATTGACTTCATTAACTTTGCCTCCAACTTTCACCCTGCCCTCAAGTTTACCTGGTCCATTTCCGACACCTCCCTTTCTAGATCTTTCTGTCTCTATCTCTGGAGACAGCTTATCCACTGATGTCTACTATAAGCCTACTGACTCTCACAGCTATCTGGACTATTCCTCTTCTCACCCTGTCTCTTGCAAAAATGCCATCCCCTTCTCGCAATTCTTCCGTCTCCACCGCATCTGCTCTCAGGATGAGGCTTTTCATTCCAGGACGAGGGAGATGTCCTTTTTTAAAGAAAGGGGCTTCCCCTCCTCCACCGTCAACTCTGCTCTCAAACGCATCTCCCCCATTTCACACACATCTGCTCTCACTCCATCCTCCCGCCACCCCACTAGGAATAGGGTTCCCCTGGTCCTCATCTACCACCCCACCAGCCTCCGGGTCCAACATATTATTCTCCGTAATTTCCGCCACCTCCAACGGGATCCCACCACTAAGCATATCTTTCCCTCCCCCACTCTCTGCTTTCCACAGGGATCGCTCCCTACGTGACTCCCTTGTCCATTCATCCGGCCCATCCCTCCCCACTGATCTCTCTCCCGGCACTTATCCGTGTAAGCGGAACAAGTGCTACACATGCCCTTACACTTCCTCCCTTACCACCATTCAGGGCCCCAGACAGTCCTTCCAGGTGAGGCGACACTTCACCTGTGAGTCAGCTGGGGTGATATACTGCGTCCGGTGCTCCCGATGTGGCCTTCTATATATTGGTGAGACCCGACGCAGACTGGGAGATTGTTTCACTGAACACCTACGCTCTGTCCGCCAGAGAAAGCAGGATCTCCCAGTGGCCACACATTTTAATTCCACGTCCCATTCCCATTCTGATATGTCTATCCACGGCCTCCTCTACTGTAAAGATAAAGCCACACTCTGGTTGGAGGAACAACACCTTATATTCCGTCTGGGTAGCCTCCAACCTGATGGCATGAACATTGACTTCTCAAACTTCCGCTAATGCCCCACCTCCCCCTCATACCCCATCGGTTATTTATTTTTATACACACATTCTTTCTCTCTCTCTTTTTTCTCCTTCTGTCCCTCTCACTATACCCCTTGCTCATCCTCTGGGTTTTCCCCCCTCCCTCTTTTCCTTCTCCCTGGGCCTCCTGTCCCATGATCCTCCCATATCCCTTTTGCCAATCACCTGTCCAGCTCTTGGCTTCATCCCTGCCCCTCCTGTCTTCTACATTTTGGATCTCCCCCTCCACCTCCCACTTTCAAACCTCTTACTAGCTCTTCTTTCAGTTAGTCCTGACGAAGGGTCTCGGCCCAAAACGTCGACTGTACCTCTTCCTAGAGATGCTGCCTGGCCTGCTGTGTTCACCAGCAACTTTGATGTGTGTTGCTTCCACTTCACGTTTGATCAGATTAATCTTCATATATCATTTCTCCACCCATGTCCGCAACTGATCTGTATCTCACTGTATCTTTTGGTAGTGTTCTATGCATCGACACCACCAATCCTCGTATTGGCTACAAACTTACTAATCCACCCATCTACATTTTCATGCTAGTGATTCATGTATGAACAGCAGACATCTCAGTATGGAAAACTGCAGAACACTGCTAGTCACAGACCTCCAGCCAGTTCAAGTCCCATCAACCACTACCCTCTGTCTAGTATGACCAAACTAATTCTGAATCCAAACAGCCAATTCACCATGGTTCCCATCCTAATCTTCTGGATGAGCCTCCCATGTAGGACCTTGTCAAATTCCTTACTAAAATCCATGTAGGCAACATCCACAGCTCTGCCTGTGTCAGCTCCTCGACAAACTCAATGAAGAGAGTAAGATATGACTTACCTACACAGAGCCATTCTGTCCCTAATTAGGCCATAGTTTTCCAAATATTCAAAAATCCTATCTCTAAGAATTCTCTCCAATGACTTATCGACCACATCATGAGACCGCAGATCTATAGTTTCCGGGATTATCTCTATATCCTACTTGAAAAATAGAACAACATTAGCTACACACTAATCACAACTTAGCTACTCTGGGACCTTGTCTGTGGCTAGAAGGGTCACAAAGATATTGGTCAATGCTCCAGCTCCTCTTAATAACCTGGGGTAAAGCCCTCCACACCATTCAGCACATCTATGCAAAGTGCAGTCGCAGGAAAAGAACATACATAATGAAGGACTCCAACCGTCCAAGACATGCTCTCTTTTCATTGCTGCCATCAGGAAGAAGGTACAGGAGCACCAGGTTCAGGGACAGTTATTACCCCTCAACCATCAGGCTCTTGAACCAGAGGAGTCAGTCTTCAGTCAACTTCTCTTGCCTCGTCACTGAGCTGTTCCCACTGAACGGGTCTCACTTTCAAGGACTCTTCATTTCATGTTCTCTATATTTATTGCTTATTTATAGATTGTTATGTTATTATTATTTCTTTTTTTCTCTTTCTTTTTATATTGCATAGTTTGTTTTTTTTTGCACATTGGTTATTGTTCATCCTGTTGGGCGCAGTCTTTCATTGATTCTATTGTTTTTCTTGCATTTACTTTGAATGCCCAGAAGAAAATGAATCTCAGGGTGGTATACGGTGACACATATGTACTTTGATAATAAATTTCCTTTGAACAATATCTCATCAGGTCCTGGAGACTTATCCACCTTCCTGTTCTTTAAGAGACCTCACACTACCTCTTTTTTCATCACGGAGAGACCTAGCATCTGGACACTAAGGTAGCATAGTGGTTAGCATGACTCTATTACAGCTCGAGGAGTTCTGGAGTTTAGAGTTCAATTCCAGCCCTGCTGTGTAAGGAGTCTGTACATCCTCCCCATGGAATGAGTGTGTTTTGCCCGGGTGCTCCGGTTACCAACCACAGTCCAAAGGTGTACCGGGTAGGTTAATTCGTCATTGTAAATTGTCCCGCGATTAGGTTCGGGTTAATTGGGTTTGTTGGGGCTTCTGGGGCACCATGGCTCGAAAGGCTGGAAGAGTTGACTCTGGTTTTATTGCTAAATCAAATAAATTAGCACCTTCCACACTGATCTCCCTATCCTCTACCTCGTTCTCCTCAGTAAATACTGTTTCAAAGTACTCATTTAGGACCTCACCCACATCATCTGCCTCCATCACGTGTTCTCTCCCTTACCCTTGAATGGTCCTACCTTCACCCTAGATATCCTCTTCCTCTTGTGTAGAATGCCTTGGGATTCTCTTTAATTCTACTTGCCTGGGACTATCCATGTCTCCTGACTGCACTAATTCCCCTCTTGAACCCTTTTCTGACTTCCTTATAATCCTCAAGGGTGCTGTTTGATTTTAACTTCCAAAACCTTATTCCTTATTCCTCTTGACTAAATTCACCACTTCCCTTGACATCCAAGGTTCCTTGACTTTACCATGCTTGGCCTTTCTTCTTACTGGAACATACTTGTCCTGTACCCTCTACTGCTGGTCTTTAAACACCCTTTACGTGTCAGGTGTGGTTCCCAATTAACTCTCCCTGGTTCCTGTTTACTGCCCTTGCAATTTGCCCCGCTCCAATTCAATACTGTCCTGCAAGGTCTATACTATTCCTTATCCATTGCTATCTTAAACCCTAACGAGTTGTGATCACTGTCCCTAACTGTTCACCCACTGAAAAGTTAATCACCTGGCTCATTACCCAACACCAGGTCCAGTACGGCCCCTCCTGTCATTAAACTATCCACATACATACTAATTTAGGAAACCTTCTTCGATACACCTAACAAATTATGACCCATTTAAGCCACTGGCACTAAAGAGGTGCCAGACTATATTGGGCAAGTTGAAGTCACTCATTACAACAGCCCTGTTCTTTTCTCTAACCTGCCTGCATATTAAGAGGAATAGATAGAGTGGACAGCCAGCACCTCTTCCCCAGGGCACCACTGCTCAGTACAAGAGGACATGGCTTTAAGGTAAGGGATGGGGAGTTCAAGGGGGATATTAGAGGAAGGTTTTTTACTCAGAGAGTGGTTGGTGCGTGGAATGCACTGCCTGAGTCAGTGGTGGAGGCAGATACACCAGTGAAAATTAAGAGACTGCTAGACAGGTATATGGAGGAATTTAAGGTGGGGGGTTATATGGGAGGTAGGGTTTAAGGGTCAGCACAACATTGTAGGCCAAAGGGCCTGTACTGCACTGTACTGTTCTAAGTTCTATGTTCTAGATCTGTTCCTCAATGTCCCATTATCAATTAGAGGGTCTGTAGCACAGTCTGATCAGAATAATTGTACCTTTCTTATTATTGAATTCTTCTTATACATTGTAAGCTCAGCAGACGAGCCCTTCTGAGTGTATCTGTGATATTGTCTCTAATTAATAAAGCAACCACCTCTCTCCACCCCACCCCACATTTACCTCCATCTCTATTTTCCTAAGACATCAAAACCCTGGAACTGAGCATCTGTTTCTGCCACTCTCTCAACCAAGTCTCTGTACTATGTACTGATCCATGCTCTAAGTTCATCACACTTCCCCATAATACTCCTAGCATTAAAATACACACACTTCAACCAGTCTGTTGTATTGCATTTATTACCTTTCTCCTCCTCACTGGTCATGACATCTATCTTCCGCTCAGTCCATCTACTTTATGATCTGCTGCTCTGGTTTCCACTCTCCTGTCTTATCTAATTAGCTCTGAAGAGCACTGGTGAACCTTCTGGCCAGTAAATTTATACCCTTCCAGTTAATGTGCAACCCGTCCCTCGTGTACAGGTCACCCTGACCCAGAAGCTCCAATGGTCCAAGAACCTGAAACCCGGCCCCTGCACCAGCTCCTCAGCCACTCATTCATCTGCTCTGTCTTTTCATTCCTGCCCTGACCAGCATGGGGTGGTGGTCCACCTCTGCAGCTGCTGGAATTCTGAAATAAAATCAGAGATGACTGCAGATTCGCAGTAGGTCATGCAGCATCTGCAGGGAAAGAAACAGAATTAAAGTTTGAGATCACCTCGTTCATAAATTCATCTTTCAGTCCCAGGAATTCTTTTAAATCAAATATCTACCAGGAATTATTTAACTGTTGACATACAGTGGCCATTTTATTAGGGACACCTGTACACGTATTTGTTAATGCAAATATTTAATCAGCTAATCATGTGGCAGCAACTCAATACATAAAAACATGCAGACATGGTCAAGAGGTTCAGTTGTTGTTTGGACCAAACATCAGAAAGGGGAAGAAATGTGATCTAAGTGACTTTGACCATGAATGATTGTTGGTGCCCGATGGGGTGGTTTGAGTATCTCAAATACTGCAATTTCCTGGGATTTTCACAAACAACACTCTCCGGAGCTTGCAGAGAATGGTGTGGAAAAACAAAAACAAAAAATCCAGCAAACTGCAGTTCTAAGGGCTAAGACACCTTGTTAATGACAGAGGTCAGAGGAGAATGGCCAGACTGGTTCAAGCTGACAGGAAGTCGACAGTATCTCAAATAACCATGCGTTACAACAGTGGCATGCAGAAGTGCATCTCTGAATGTGCAACCAATCGAACTCTAAAGTGGATGGGCTACAGTAGCAGTAAACCACAAACATACATTCAGTGGCTACTTGACTAGATAAAGAAGATATCTGATAAAGTGGCCACTGAATGTATTGGCAAACTCTGTGCAAAGCTTTATCAAGAGGAGAATATTAAGAGTATCTATTGAACATTAAAGTATATGATTAAGTTGACTGTTTAATGTGTGAAAAAAATTACTTTATTTAATCTGTCAAGGTTGCAAAAACTGGCAAATTTACTAAGTGGATAGCTGGAATCATCAGTGTTTAATCAACATAAAGTCTTGGAATAATCATCAGTGGTGTACTTTCATTGAGTAGCCTGACCCGGCTGGATTCAGTCACAATTCGAGCCAGCAGCTAGTGAGGCCATCAGCATCATTGCCAGAGCTACGGTATTTACAGAATGGCCAAAGAATTCACAGCAAGCCCATGCTGCCAAATGTTCAGGTCTCCATCTCACCGCAACGGCGGGCCAGGAGAAATAAGGAAGTCGACAACTAGTAATCAGCGGACTGCCGTCAAGCACCAGCTCGGCAGCTGTAGGTGCCTGAGGATCAGGACCTCAGAAACGGCACCAAGCTGATGGCGTACTGGCAGCAGAGTCCTGCTCTCCCATAACCTGAGATCTGGACCACCTCCAGCAAGGTCTTCGCGGCACTGGGAGGTTCTCGCCAATGCCGTCCCTGCAACCTCCTCCCAGTTCATTCGAAGGGTATGCTCCCATTCCAGTGCTGAGACCCTAGTTACACTCAATCAGCAGGCCAAGTCCGTCTGTGCCCCACACTACTCAAAGAGAACCTAGAACATTACAGCACAGCGCAGGCTCTTCAGCCCACAACGTTGTGCCAACCTTTTAACCTAATCTAAGACCAATCTAATCCTTCCCTCAAACATAGCCCACCATTTTACTTTCATCCATGTGTCCATCTAAGAATCTTTTAAATGTCCCTAATGTATCTACTTTCACCACTACCCCCGGCAGCAAGTTCCACGCACCCACCACCCTCTGTGTAAAAAAACCTACCTCTGACATCCCCCTTACAATTTCCTCCAGTCACCTTATGCTCCCTCATATCAGCCATTTCCACCCTGGGAGAAAGTCTCTGCTGTACACTCCGTGCAATGCATTGACTCTGTTTGGGTGTGGGCCGAGCTTTTTCATCCTGTGACCTCCATCCCAGCCCTGTGCCATTCCAACTCTCCAGCCATTGCTCACCCAATGAGTCCAGCCTAGCTCTGGCAAAAGGAAACAGTTTCTCCCGCCATAAATACTGCCCAACATGCTCAGAACTTCCAGCGTTTCCTTACACTATGTCCATCCTCACAGTGCATCACCTCACTGTGATGCTGAGAAGCCTAATACTCTCCAATCCCAGTGCAGAGAAAGGCTAAACGACCCGTTTAGTCCCCGCTGGCCATAATGTCTCTCTGTGCTAATCCTGTTTTCCGCATTAGACCTGTATCCTTCTAAGCCTTTCCTATCCAAGTGTCTTTTAAACATTTACTGTACACCTCCACAGCATCTCCTTCCAGATCACCACACCCTCTATGTGAAAAAATAACCTTTAAAATCTGATTCCCATCTGGCAACAAATCTCCAACACATCCTTTCTGATCTTCTTTCTCCTGAAATTATTTGCCGTGGAGATCAACTATCAGTTATTTCTCAGAGAGCCCAACACATTTCAGAGGACTAGAATATAAAATTCTAGAATATATCATTTTGGTAGGTCAAATATGATGGCAGAACATAGCATTAATGGTAAGACTCTTGGCAGTGTGGAGGATCAGAGGGATCTTGGGGTCCGAGTCCATAGGACACTCAAAGCTGCTGCGTAGGTTGACTCTGTGGCTAAGGAGCTGAGAGGTAATGTTACAGCTATATAGACCTGGTCAGACCCCACCTGGAGTACTGTGTTCAAGGATGTAATGCTGCTTTATAAAGTATTGGTCACACCACACTTAGAGTATTGTGAGCAGTTTTGGGCCCCTTATCTAAGAAAAAATGTGCTGGCATTGGAGAGGTCCGGAAGAATTTCATGAAAATTATTCCAGGAATGAAAGGGTTAATGTATGTGGAGATTTTGATGGCTCTGGGCCTGTACTTGCAAGAGTTTAGAAGAATGATGGGGGATCTCATTGAAACCTATAGAATATTGAAAGGCCTAGATAGAATGGATGTGGAGAGGACAGTTCCAGTTGTGGGGGAGTCTAGGGCCAAAGGGCACAGCCTCAGAATAGAGGGTCGTCACTTTAGCATAAATAGAGATGAAGAGGAGTACCTTTAACCCCAGGGTGGTGAATCTGTGGAATTCATTGCCACAGATGGCTGTGGAGGCCAAGTCAGTGGGTATTTTTAAAGAGGAGGTTGATAGCTTCTTGATTAGTCAGGGTGTCAGAGGTTACAGGGGGAAGGCAGGAGAATGGCATTGAGACAGAAAATAAATCAGCTGTGATTGAATGGTGGAGCTGACTTAATGCCGTAATTCTGCTCCTATGTCTTATGATCTTATGGACATACCTGGTGGACGGGAACCTCTACGTCCCAGACATCCACCACTTCATGGCCTGAAGAAGCGGTGCCAGACCCCTGATTTTGTGACCTGGATCAAGAGTTTGTCTCATGCTAAAACGTGGTTGTGAAGTAGTGTTGATCCAGTGTCATGAAGTGGAGCTACTGGGGCTTGTTACAGACCAAATCTTAACGACAGTTTTCGGTTTACTAAAGTTTAGTCGGTTTACTAAAGTTCTTTCAAACTGCGTCACACAACAACAGCTGAGGAAACCAAATCAATGTCCACGCTCCGTTCGTTCATGAGAAAGCAGTGTCAAGCTTTCGCAGTGATAATTCCAGGATTATATATCTGCTTACAAATCAAATACTTGTTTAAAGGGCTTGTTACACTGCTCCCAGATCTTTGTGCCTACCATGTAGCCACCCCGAGTTATGCTGATCCATCAGCCCACTGATTTCCCTCCTACGCTGTCAAAGCACAGATTCAAATCTTTACCATTTCATGAAGGACAAATAGTGGAAAAATCTGGAACCCTGCAGGTCTGGAAGCATCGGTGGAAACAGAAGCAGGATTATTGTTTCAGGTTGAACTTCATCCGCCAACAGCCCAGGACATCAAATTAATTAATTAATTTGTTGTTTGATGTTTATTTATTTATTGATTGAGATATGTCGCTGAACTGGCCCTTCCAGCCCTTCGAGCCGTGCTGGCTAGTAACCACTGGTTTAATCTTACCCTAATCACAGGACAATTTACAATGACCAATTAACCTAGCAACCAGTTTCCTGTGGACTGTGAGAGGAAACCAGAGCACCCAGAGGAAACCCACGCAGTCATGGGGAGAACAATCCGAAGGGGACCAATATCCTGGCGGGAAGGTTTGCTAAGGCTATTGGGGAGAGTTTAAACTAGAATTACTGGGGGGTGGGAACCGAACTGAAGTGACGGAGGAAAGGGAGGTTGTCTCACAAATAGAGAAAGTTTGGAGACAGTGTGAGAGGGAGGAAATGCAGGTGATAGAGAAGGGATGCGCTCAGTCCAATGGTTTGAGATGTGTCTACTTTAATGCGAGGAGTATCACAAATAAAGCGGATGTGCTTAGAGCGTGGATCAGCACTTGGAGCTATGAGGTTGTGGCCATTACAGAGACTTGGATGGTGCAGGGGCAGGAATGGCTACTTCAAGTGCCATGCTTTAGGTGTTTCAGAAAGGATAGGGAGGGAGGCAAAAGAGGCAGGGGCGTGGCACTGTTGATCAGAGATAGTCTCACAGCTGCAGAAAAGGAGGAAGTCATGGAGGGGTTGTCTACCGAATCTCTGTGGGTGGAAATTAGGAATAGGAAGGGGTTAATAACTCTACTGCGCGTTTTTTATAGACCACCCAATAGTAACAGGGACATCAAGGAGCAGATAGAGACACAGATTCTGGAAAGGAGTAACAATAACAGGGTTGTTGTGGTGGGAGATTTTAATTTCCCAAATATTAATTGGCATCTCCCTAGAGTGAGGGGTTTAGATGGGGTGGAGTTTGATAGGTGTGTTCAGGAAGGTTTCTTGACACAATATGTAGATAAGCCTACACGAGGAGAGGCTGTACTTGATCTGGTATTGGGAGTTGAACCTGGTCAGGTGTCAGATCTCTCAGTGGGACAGCATTTTGGAGATAGTGATCACAATTTTCTCTCCTTTACCATAGCATTGGAGAGGGATAGCAACAGACAAGTTAGCGAAATGTTTAATTGGAGTAAGGGGAACTATGGGGCTATCAGGCAGGAACTTGGAAGCATAAATTGGAAACAGATGTTCTCAGGGAAACATACTGAAGAAATGTGGCAAATGTTCAGGGAATATTTGTGTGAGGTTCTTGGTAGGTACATTCCAATGAGACGTGAAAAGGATGGTAGGGTACAAGATCCATGGTGCACAAAGGCTGCTGTAAATCTAGTCAAGGAGAAAAGAAGAGCTTGCAAAAGGTTAAAAAAAAAACTAGATAATGATAGAGATCTAGAAGATTATAAGGCTAGCAGGAAGGAGCTTAAGAATGAAATTAGGAGAGCCAGAAGGGGCCATGAAAAGGCCTTGGCGGACAGGATTAAGGAAAACCCTAAGGCATTCTACAAGTATATGAAGAGCAAGAGGATAAGACGTGAGAGAATAGGAACAATCAAGTGTGACAATGGAAAAGTGTGTATGGAACTGGAGGAAATAGCGGAGGTACTTAATGAATAATTTGCTTCAGTATTCACTATGGAAAAGGATCTTGGCGATTGTAGGGATGACTTGCAGTGGACTGAAAAGCTTGAGAATGTAAATATTAAGAAAGAGGATGTGCTGGAGCTTTTGGAAAGCATCAAGTTGGATAAGTCACCGGGACCAGACAGGATGTACCGCAGGCTACTGTGGGAAGTGAGGGAAGAGATTGCTGAGCCTCTGGCAATGATCTTTGAATCATCAATGAGGACAGGAGAGGTTCCGGAGGATTGGAGGGTTGTGGATGTTGTTCCCTTATTCAAGAAAGGGAGCAGGGATAGCCCAGGAAATTATAGGCCAGTGAGTGTTTGGTAAGTTGATGGAGAAGATCCTGAGAGGCAGGATTTATGAACATTTGGAGAGGCATAATATGGTTAGGAATAGTGAGCTTGGCTTTGTCAAAGGCAAGTCGTGCCCTACGAGCCTAACAGAATTTTTTGAGGATGTGACTAAACACATTGATGAACCTAAAGCTATAGATGTAGTGTATATGGATTTTAGCAAGGCATTTGATAAGGTACCCCATGCAAGGCTTATTGAGAAAGTAAGGAGGCATGGGATCCAAGGGGGCATTGCTTTATGGATCCAGAACTGGCTTGCCCACAGAAGGCAAAGTGTAGTTGTAGACGGATCATATTCTGCATGGAGGCCGGTGACCAGTGGTGTGCCTCAGGGATCTGTTCTGGGACCCATACTCTTTGTTATTTTCATAAATGACCTGGATAAGGAAGTGGAGGGATGGATTAGTAAATTTGCTGATGACACAAAGGTTGGAGGTGTTGTGGATAGTGTGGAGGGCTGTCAGAGGTTGCAGCAGGATTCTGATAGGATACAAAACTGGGCTGAAAAGTGGCAGATGGAGTTCAACCCAGGTAACTGTGAGGTGGTTCATTTTGGTAGGTCAAATATGATGGCAGATTATGGTATTAATGGTAAGACTCTTGGCAGTGTGAAGGATCAGAGGGATCTTGGGGTCCGAGTCCATAGGACACTCAAAGCTGCTATGCAGGTTAACACTGTGGTTAAGAAGGCATACAGTGCATTGGCCTTCATCAATCGTGGGATTGAATTTAAGAGCCGAGAGGTAATGTTACAGGTATATAGGACTCTGGTCAGACCCCACTTGGAGTATTGTGCTCAATCCTGGTCGCCTCACTATAGGAAGGACGTGGAAACCATAGAAAGGGTGTAGCGGAGATTTACAAGGATATTGCCTGGATTGGGAACATGCCTTATGAGAATAGGTTGAGTGAACTCGGCCTTTTCTCCTTGGAGTGACGGAGGATGAGAGGTGACCTGATAGAGGTGTAGAAGATAATGAGAAGCATTGATTGTGTGGATAGTCAGAGGCTTTCCCCAGGGCTGAAATGGCTAGCACGAGAGGGCATAATTTTAAGGTGCTTGAAAGTAGGTACAGAGGAGATATCAGGGGTAAGTTTTTTTTACACAGATTGGTGAGTGCGTGGAATGGGCTGCTGGCAGCGGTGGTGGAGGCGGAAACGATAGGGTCTTTTAAGAGACTCCTGGATGGCTACATGGAGCTTAGAAAAATAGAGGGCTATGGGTAAAGCCTAGGTAGTTCTAAGGTAGGGACATGTTCAGCACAGCTTTGTGGGCCAAAGGGCCTGTATTGTGCTGTATGTTTTCTATATTTCTATGTAACATACAAACTCCTTTCAGACAGGGGCAGGGATTGAACCTAGGTTGTTAGTACTGTAAAGTGTAGTGCTAACTACAGTGCAAGTAGCCCCTCTTCCACTGTAGATGTTGCCTGGCTAACTGGGTATGCAGTATACAGCATTTTCTAATGTTGCTTAAGATATCTATTATTTGCAACTATTATTGATTTTCATCTGTTTATGATGGATTGGTCTACCTCTAAACCCGGTGGACATGTCTATAAATGCTCCTAATGTCTTCAGTAACGTCTGTATTTATGATGATTGCTAATAATTTGTTCTGAAAGCTCTCTATTATAGGAGAAAGCTTCTGCATGAATTTTTCAAGTTGAAAACTTCTCATTCCCAATATTTCTCAACTGAAACTTTTGTTGCACTTTCCTACAGTCTTGATTAATGTAGAATATTAGTAGAATATTTATTATACTTTAGAAATATCAACATCTGCTCCTTACCACAACAATTTTCATTTGTATAGCACCTTTAACACTGTCGTAAAGTCCCATGGCACTCCGCAGATTTGTAACAGTCTGCTTGAGGATTTGTTGAGGGAGATGAGTGTAAGGTTGGTTAGAGATGTAGAAGGGCTTAAGGAAGGAATTGCAGAGTTTAAGACCCTAGGAGGTGAAGGTTCAATGAGGAGTGAGTAAGTCTGAGGCTGAGTGAGAGGCAGAATTCAAAGAGTGCAGATCTCTCAGTGGGTTTAGGGACTGGCAGAGATGGCAAGGATTTGGCAGGATCTGAAATCAAGGGCAAAATGTTTAAATGATGGCAAGCCTCAATGGGGCAGGAGGTTTAGGATATCCTCAGATCTACAGAGACCAGGACAAGGGAGATTAGCCAATATCACATGGGATGGGTAGTTTGGAGCAATCAAGGCCAAGCAGAGGAAAGGCTGAAGCAGGGGTAACACTGGACGATGCTACAGCAGAGGAAATAGGCTGTTCACAACAGTTCTTTGGTTACTTCTTAGCACCTTTGCTTGCTGTTGAGGCTGACTCTGTCTGACCTGTACCATGATGAACATCCAATAAAGCAGCCTTTTGGGCAACATCATCTCCAGATCCGACAAAATCCATGATCTATTGACAACAAAACATTATACTGTAATTTATCACTGGCATGTATGGAGTCATCTAGAATCCATTTAGAAGATTGGAATTTCCCCATTCCAACGGGCCAGATGTCTTCTAACCAATTCTAGTCATCTAACCTTAAGCAACCCGTGAAAGTCCTGGACAGCACAGCAAAGATTCATTGTCGCGAATCCAGGGGCAGATGATTTCACCTGGAGGTTTTGCTGGGGAGGTGGGACTATTCCCTTTAGGACAGAGGCTGAGAGGATATATGGTAGAGATGAGGAAGGTCAGGGCAGGTTTGGACAGGATTAAGGTGGTTAATGTGCTCCCAGTGATGAATAGAATGAGCCAAGTCTGTGGACAATACAAAGATAGGTGGAGGGGCAGGCAGTGCTGAGGAAACAAGGAGATTGCAGAAGGACTTAGACAGATTGGGAGAATGGACAAAGAAGTAGCAGATAAAATATATTGTAGGGAAGTGTGTGGTCATGCACTTTGGTAGAAGGTGTAAGGTGTGGAC
Source organism: Mobula hypostoma (assembly GCF_963921235.1). Taxonomy (NCBI): domain Eukaryota; kingdom Metazoa; phylum Chordata; class Chondrichthyes; order Myliobatiformes; family Myliobatidae; genus Mobula; species Mobula hypostoma. Next base: position 90,786,453 of record NC_086107.1, read on the forward strand.
TATTTTCTAAATGGGAAGCAAATTCAGAAATCAAAGGGACTTGGGAGTCATACAGGATTCTCTCAGGGTTAACTTGCAGGTGAAGTTGATGGTGAGGAAGGCAATTGCAAGGTTAGCATTCATTTCAAGAGGACTAGAATATAAAGCAGGGAAGTACTCTAAAGCTAAGGCAGGTATGGGTCCCTATCTGAGAAAGGATGTGCTGGCATTGGAGGGGGCCTAGAGGAGATTCATGAGGATGATCCCAGGAATGAAAGGGTTAACATATGAGGAGCATTGGATGGCTTTGGGTCTGTACTTACTGGAGTTTAGAAGAATGAGGGGCCATCTCATTGAAACCTATCAAATATTGAGAAGCCAAGATACCATGGACATGGTAAGGATATTTTCTATAGTGAGGCAGTCTAGGACCAGAGGGCACTACCTGAGAATACAAGGATGTTACTTTCGAACAGAAATGAGGAAGAATTTCTCTAGCCAGAGGGTGGTGAATGTGTAGAATTCATTGCCACAGGTGGCTGTGGAGGCTTTATCATTGGATATATTTGAAGCGGAGGTTGATAGGTTGCTGATTAGTCAGGGCATCAAAGGTTACAGGGAGAAGGCAAGAGAATGGGGGCTGAGTGGGATAATAAATCAGCATGATCAAATGCTGGAGCAGATTCGACGGGCCGAATGGCCTAATTCAGCTCCTATGCCTTCTACTCTTATGGTCTAATGGATGGTTCAACAATCAGGGAACACAGATATAAAGTGGTAAAGGGGAATGTGAGGAATGTCTGGCAGAGAATGGTTTTGATCAAAAATTTTCATAAAGTACTGGCAGCATCTATGGAGGTCAATAAATGTTTCAAGCTGAGGCACTCTCTCAGAACTCCTTCTGATTAGAAATAAGACCCAAATCCCCTCTCTCATCCACGATGAAAACATTGCACGTTAACTAACTTGAGAAAAGTAGTGTCCCAGGCATTAGGCTTCTGGAAATGTTAACTCTCACCATGGCAGAGGATCAGGGATAACAACAGTCATGGGTCGTGGGGCATCCTAACCCTGATTTAGCACCTGTAACCTCAGTGTTGACCTCAGCACCACCTTTCTGCCTGAGTACCAACACTTTAAGTACCTTTACAATCCAAAACCTGTCTTTCAACAATGGTATTCCCTGTTTTCTAGTTCCAAGGATCCACAGCTCATTGAGATAAAAAAAATTCCTCCTCATCTCCATCATAACTAGCCAGCCATTTATCCTGAGTGATATCTAGAACCCATTGTACTTATAAGATGTGCAAGAAAGAGGAGGTGCTTAAACCTGGAGGAACTCAGAAGATCAGGCAGCATCTGTGGAGGGAAATGTACAGTCAACCTTTGCCCTCATCTGAACGTTCCTTTGAGAAGCTAAATAATCAAGTGGTATCTTAAACTCGGGATGTTTCTGCCACTCTGTCACTCTTGAGTGTATGGGAGTGGGGAGCAAACAGGGGTACCTATAGACCAAACAAAAATGTATTTTACATTGTCATTCAGAGAGCCAAATAGCATAGGAGTAGGCCCTTTGGTCCATCATATCTGACCATCAACCACCCACTTTATACTAGTCCAACACTGACACCGATTACTCTGCCCTTGGTCCCAGATTCCACCCCTCACATCCACATCCGGGGGCAATTTACAATGAATCTACCAAGTTTCATGTGGGGGAGCATCAGGCACGAACACGTACAGACACAGGGAGAGGATGCAAACTCCAGGCAGGAGTCCAGGTTGAACCTCCACTCCTGGATCTGTGAAGCAGTGTCCCTGTCAGCTGAGCCGAGGTGCCACCTTCACCCACCAGAGTAAGAGTTCACCCTTGATGTTATACGGCACAGAAACAGCTCCTCCCGCCCATCACGCCATGCTAATCATCAAGTGTCTGTCCATGCAAATTCCACTTACTCTGGCAATTTAAATGTTAATATAGATACTTCTTAAAAACTGTGACAGCCTATGACTCAAACAGTACATTCCAAAAGCCTGTACATTTAAACGCCTACATATCCACTGTCTGAAGCATCATAACCTACACTGCAGTATCCTATTAGTTTAATTAATTCAGATTGTTTAATTGGGTTCAAAGAGAGACCAAAACCTTGTCATGGCTTTGAGGCTTGCTTGCCTCAATGATCTCGAGAGCTACGTTGACTGGGGTCAGGGCTTTATACAGTCAGATTTGTATGGCCAGATTTGGGAACAGCTTCTTTCCAACTGTGATAAGACTGCTGAACAGATCCTGACCCGGATCTGGGCCATACCCTCCAAATATCCGGACCTGCCTCTCGGTTTTTTTGCACTATCTTACTTTCCCTTTTCTATTTTCTACTTATGATTTATAATTTAAATTTTTAATATTTACTATCGATTTGTACTCTATGGAGCATGAAGAGCAGAATCAAATATTGCTGTGATGATTGTACGCTCTAGCATCAATTGTTTGGCGACAATTAAGTATAAAGTATACTTTGGCTTTTGGTAGGATCACCCATGCCGAGCAGGTCAAAGGGTAGAGGACAGACTAAGAGTTGTCCCGTGGTCCTCCTGGTTCAGCTCAGGACTAACAACCCTGACTGGTAAAACAGCAGTGAAGAATCCTTCTACATCTGTAAGCGATGGTATTCCTGAGTCTCCATCCAGGACTTACATGGCTGCCAAGACCAGACAGAAATGGAGGCCCTTCACTACTGCCCTAAACATCAGTGGTATATAGGCAGTAAGAAAGAGACCAAAATTAGTAGCTGATTTCAGGAGAACAATGGTAAAAATCAGATAGAAAATGATTGTCCCTTGAACAATGTGGTGAACCCAACACTGTTCGTTGGATGTTCGTGTCAAGCATAAATATTGCTCGTGTCAGGACAAGCCCATGTACTCTTATTTTTGCTTAGCTGCTTGAACCTCTGCCTCAGAGTTCCAGAGACACGAGTTCTTATTCCTGACCTCACTGGCCATGTGGAGCTTGTACATTCTTTCTGTGGACTGCCTCTGGATGGTCTGATTTCCTCCCTTATCCCAAAAACATGCAGCTCAATGGACTAACTGGCCGCAGTAAAGTTGCCCTAGTGTGTAGGTAGAAGCTGGGGAGAACAAGGGGATTATACAATGGGCAATGTAAATGGATACTTAAAGGTCAACTTCTTGAAATCTGTACTAGATGTACTTTGCTTCTCGTACACATCACATGATGGTGTAAATGTTTCAATCCTAGAAATGGTCACAAGAAGAGTTGGGAGATATTTCAAGAGTTAGATGTTACACATTTTTAATTGTACCCATCCTAATCTGTCCCAGTATGTGAGTTTTATTTCAAACAGTGCTTCTGGTTTAAACCCTCTGTCTATTGGTTAACAATCTATGAACTCTCTGGCTCAAAGATCCATTTGTTTCCTCATACCATTTTTTGGTGGTTTGTGTGCTGTCAAGATGTGTATTCAACATGCAGATTAACCTGAGAACTGTTTCCATTGAGTGAGACTTCCTTTAACTTTTAGTTCATAATTTAACTCCAGACCACCTTTTAGCAACACTAGAACTGTGCTCATGCTGAGCTTCATTAGTCCAAAATATTGGTCTCCCAGCCAATATTTCTAAAATTAGATTATCTGATCAGTGTCACTTTGCCTGTTGCAGTAGCTTGCTATGCACAAATTAGCCAGTGTTTACTTCATTGGGGATGAAGCACTTTCATGTTGTAAGCATTGACATGAAAAAAAAACAAGTTATTTTCAGTCTTAGACATTGATGTTTCAAGGTTTGGCAGCTCCAAGTTATTACAAAAAGATATTAGCTTCTGTTTGGCTCAGTATCCAATAAGGCAATTTCTAAAGACTGACTTGTACCCTAACTCACGGTAGAAGAACCAACCATGGAACTTTTGGACTGTGTGCGATAAAAGTTTACAAAGGTTTATATACTGTGGTCCCAGCAAAAAAATGACCCAGTCCCATCCATGAAGGGAACATTACACTTTGGTTACCGCTGGAGATGGCTATATGATGAACTGAGACTGAGGGTTTGGGGCTCCTCCAGGGAACCTGCTCTATGAACTCAAGTTAGTTCGGAATTTTGTTGCGCACTTTTATCATTTGCATGATTTGTGTTACTTTTCTGCAAAATTGGGTTCTTTCAGGTTTCTTGCTTTGGGTCTGTTTGTAAGCAGACAAATCTCAAGGTTGTATAATTTACACATTTTTTTGATAATAAATGTATTTTGAATCTTTTGAGATACAGTGGCTAAGTTAGTAACAACTAATCCAGAATCCAAGGCTGCTGAATAGAAATCTCATTATAGAAGACCAGGAGAAATCCAAATAGGAATTGACTGTTTATACCATCAAACCCACTCTGACACTAAATGGGATCTCTGGTATCAAATCCACTTAACACACAGTTAGGGTAAGTCAGGGTTTGTCATTACTCTTGCCATCAATGGAGGGCTATGTGGGAGGGAAGGGTTAGATTGATCTTAGAGCAGGTTAAAGGGTCAGCACAACATCATGGGCTGAAGGGCCTGTACTGTTCTATGTTCTTTCATAAGCACTGTTCAAATCCTTGTACTCAAATCTCAGTATGGCCTTGTTTACTCCCAAAGTGTGCTTTCTTCCTCTGGACTAGCAGCCCATAAAATCCCTGTAGTCCACCAGTTCTGGCTCTTCCCCGACTTCCTCACCCCACCATTGGTGGCCTTCCCTTCAACAATCCAGTGACAGACGTCAGGAATTTCATCTCTAAAATGTTCCACTTCTCTCTTCCCCTCATATCTCCGGAAGGTATCTGACTTTCTGTTTAATTGAAGTCTAATGATTCATTTCAGCATGGTCACAGCTCTGGGCATGGACAACTTTGGAGGACACCACCAGCCTTAAGTACTGCTACAGTCCACACCACTACTGAAGCCCCTTCCCTGCTTTCGTGAACATAATTCTCCCACTGCACAGCTCTGCAAAAGTGTTGCAAAGGGATGCAAATTCAGCCAGCTCCATCATGTGCCCCAGCCTCCCCAGCATTGCGGACATCTTTGAAAGGTGATGCATGCATCATTAAGGACCCCTATCACCCAGGACATGTCTACTTCTAATTGCTACCATCAGGAGGAGGTACAAGAGCCTGAAGACACAAACTCAATGATTCAAGCACAGCTTCTTCCCCTCTGCCATCAGATTTCAAAATGGACAACGAACCAGCACACGAATACTACCTCCCTATTTAATTTATATATACATATAAAATTTACAGTTTGGTTTTCTGCATCGCACTGTACTGTCACAAAAAAAAACAAATTTCATGATGTAAGTCAATAATTTTAACAGATTCTGATTCTAATTCTGATTGTAGAAACCTGCCCCTATTGTCTCAAAAGCTTCAAAAAATTGTGTTTAGCTACAGGTTGACTGAACAGTTTTAACAATTGAAAAAGTTACTGCACATTTATATAATTTTATTGCTCCTGTTTTAGTCTGTGAAGTTCAGGAACTAGGAAATGGAACCAGAGAATGGAGGTAATGAAGATGACAAACAAGGCTTTATAAGGTTCTATAAGGGCCGGGGCTTTACAACGGCATTGGTCAGACAACATCTGTAGTATAGTGAAAAGGTTTGGACCCTTACCTAAGAAAGAATTTGCTGCCATTGGAGGGGGTCCAGAGGAAGTTCACAAGAATGATCCAGGAATGAAAGGGTTAATGTATGAGAAGTGTTTGATAGCTCTGGATCTGTACTCACTGGAATTTAGAAGAATGAGGGGTGTACTCATTGAAACCTACCAAGTATTTTAAGGCCTAGACAGAGTAGATGTTGAGAGGATGTTTCCCGTAGTGGGGGAGTCGAGGACCGAATAGAAAACCATCTCTTCAGAACAGAGATGAGGAGGAATTTCTTTAGCCAGAGGGTGGTGAATCTGTGGAATTCATTCCCACAGATGGTTATGGAGACCGAGTCTTTGGGTAACAGTAAAGTGGGAAATTGATAGTTTATTGATTAGTAAAGGTGTCAAAGGTTACGGGGTGTAGGCAGGAGAATGGAATGGAGAGGAAAAATAAACCAGTCATGATTGAACGGTAGCGTAATCTCGAAGGGCAAATGGCTTAATTCTGCTCCTATGTCCTCATGGTCTTTAGGTCACGGAATCATAGGAATTTGCAACACAGGAGTCCACTCAATCCATTGACTTTATATCTGCCAAAATAGGTCTTTAGTTTAATCCCACTTTCCAGCTCTCTGTCCGTAGCCCTGCAGCTTACAGTTCCACAGGGTACTTTATAACTGTGGGGGGAGGCTCCAACATCCCCTCAGCACTGAGTTCCAAACCCTCATCTCTCACGGTGTGAAATCCTTCTACCAATTAATTTAAATCCATGCCGTTTAAGCACTGACTGTCTGACTGAGGTCCTTCTGACTGCCTAAGCTTTTAATGATTTTGTACAATTTAGTTGAATCTCCATTGTAACAAGGGATTCTTTTTTTTAAATTTAGAGCCACAGCTCTGCAACAGGCCTGTCCAGCCCAATGAACTCAAGCTGCCCAATTACATCCCTGTGACCAATTAACCTCCTAACCTGCGCGTCTCTGGAATGTGGGAGGAAATTGGACTGCCTAAGGGACACTCGTATGATCACAGGGAGAACGTGCAAACTCCTTTCCGACAGTGAATTGAACCCTCGACGCTGGGGCTGTAATAACATTACAGTAGCCACTGTGCTACCACGCCATCCTATACTCCTAGCTAACTTGGTCTCTCCTCATAATCATAACTCTCCAGCCCTGGAGACAGTTTTATTGATCTGCCCAGGACCCTCCCTGTCCGACGCAGCACAGAGGGGTGTCTGCTGTTCTCATTCCTTTATGAAGGATTCACTGAAACGGTCTGCTGGAGGAAATCAGCGAGTCGGGCAGTATCTCAGGGGGAGCAGATTCCAACACCTGCAGTCTCTCGAATCCCATTCCCTCCCTTTCTCCCTTCAACAATAATATTAATGGTAAGACTCCTGGCAGGGTGGAGGAACAGCAAGATCTTGGGGTCCGTGTCCATAGGACACTCAAAGCTGCTGCATAGGTCGACAGAGTTGTTAAGAAGGAGTATGGTGTGTTGGCTTTCATCAACTATGGGATTAAGTTCAAGAGCAGTGAGGTAATGTTACAGTTATATAAGACCTTAGTTAAACTGCACTTAGAGTACTCTGTTCAGTTCTGGTCACCTCACTACAGGAAGGATGTGCGTACTATAGAGAGAGTGCAGAGGAGATTTACAAGGATGTTGCCTTATGAGAATAGGTTCAGTGAACTTGGCCTTGGAGTGACGGAGGATGAGAGGTGACCTGACAGAGGTGTATAAGGTGATGAGAAGCATTGATCTGGTGGGTAGCCAGAGATTTTTTCCCCAGGGCTGAAATGGCTAACATGAGGGGGCATAGTTTTAAGGTGCTTGGAAGTAGGTATAGAGGGGATGTTAGAGGTAAGTTTTTTTTTTACACAGAGAGTGGTGGGTGTGTGGAATGCACTGCCAGCAAGGGTGCTAGAGGCGGATAAAATAGGGTCTTTTAAGAGACTCTTAGATAGGTACATAGAGCTTAGAAAAATAGAGGTCTATGCCGTAGGGAAATTCTAGGCAGCTTCTAGAGTAGGTTACACGGTCGACACAACATTGTGGGCCGAAGGGCCTGTAATGTGCCCTAGATTTTCTATGTTTCTAACATCCCTTGTTGGAATATTTAGCCCTTTAAATCAGCTCTGACTTTTGATTCCACTGGCAACAACCCTCTATATGGGACAAGGCCCATGTCGCCCTTCATATATTTTCAAGGCTGAGAGTTTGGTTGTGGTTATGGAGACTAGGCAGCTAAATGGAACTGAGAACAAGGATTGGAACACCACAGCATTAGCAGGTGATGGGACATACGCAATCCCAACAAAAGCCTTGTTGGTCACCCTACCCACTCCCTATCTGACCACCTTTTTACTTGTGCACTGATGAAACCATTGCATATTAAGATACAGTGACTGGTGGCTAATTGTATGTACTAATAATTCAGGGATCTAGACTAATGATGGGGTGTGGGAGGAGACAGGACATCAAATATTAGCAAGTAGAACATGGGAAATAGGATGAGCCCAGGGGTACTTTCACCTACTCTATTGTTCATTAAGACCTGGGTTGACCTAATCATTGTATTGCCTGCCTGGTTCTCACAACCTTCAGTCTCCAGTGGTCCAAAAGTCTATCTCAGAATTAAGTATGCATTACGTTTACAACTGACTAAAGTTGAGATTACCAAAAATTCATAAGACCCTGACAGAAGAAGTTCCTCTTCATCTCAATCTGCAATAGACGTCCCTTCACCCAAAAAATATTCCCTCTAGTTCCAGATACAGGGAGACCATCTATTTGGTGTCTGCCTTGTCAAACCCCTCAAACCTTCTATATTTCAGAAAGATAAACTGTTTTTCTGATCTCCTGTAACTATACTCTGCATAATGATATGACAACGCCTTCATTCCAGAATGGATTGAACTGCCTCCAAGGTAGATATACCTTTTCTTGAATGTGTCCAGAATTGTGCAGATCCTTACTGAAATAATTAACAGTTGTAAAAAGATTTCCCTACTTTTGAATTAATTACAGTAAAGACCAAAAGAGGGTGGCACAATACCACAGCAGGTACAGCTGGTGCCTTACAGATTCAGTACTGTCTATGTGGAGTTTGCACATTCAGCCTGCGACTGCTGGGGTTTCCCTTGTACACATCTCAAAGATGGACTGGTAGGCTAATTGACAACTGCGAATTATCCTGATGTGGATATGTGCTAGAATCTGGTGTTGTTAATGAGAATGAGGAAAGAATAGATTACAAGGAATACCAATGGCAAATGGGATTGCTTTGTGGGCTGACACAAGCATGACGGGCAAAAGTTGTCTCTTTCTGTGTCAATAGCAAGATTGGAAAAATTTCGATATGATCTCCTAATACCGACTTCAATGTGAAGGTACACGGATCTGAACACTAATTCTCCTTCGTCTTCCACTGTTTAAATAAAATTCTACTGTGAAAACTTACTCAAGCTTGTTAATAAGCAAGAACATCAGCAGCCTCAGTGACAGTGACCATGTCTTGCACACTGGCTATCCACCCTGCTGCTGTGGTCTTTCATTGACTCTACTATGGTTACTAGATTTATTGAGGATGCCCGCAAGAAAATGAATCTCAGTGTTGTATATGGTGACATATATGTACTTTGATAATAATTATACTTTAAACTTGGGGTGGGAGTAATAATCTAGCCTCATTCAACAGTGGCAGGTAGAAATAAATTGCTTACTTAAGACATAGGAAAGGGATTTATGGGAAAGTAAGGACTTAAATGAACACAACTATCATAAACATAAGAGATTCGGTAGATGCTGAGAATCTATATACAAAATTCTGGAGGCACTCTGCAGGTCTGATAGAGGGATGGTCAAAAGATTGGGTGGGGGAAGACCCTATATCAGGACTGAGAGGGTAGAGGGAGGATAGCTGGTAGAAAGAGGTGAGAGAGATGGGGGAAGACATTAGGAGGTAGGTGACAAGACAAACCAGAGATGCGGGGGTGGTGTTGGTGGGCAGATGGAGCCAGGTGAGCAAGGGGAGTTTAGCAACAGAGGCTGGTGAGTGATGGGGGAATCAAATTTAGATGTTAGTTGGCAGAGCATGGGGTAGGATGGGGGGTGCTGCTAGGAAATAAAGACTGGCTAGCACATCAGGAAAATCTCCACATCCCTGATAGAGGTAGGACTATGGGATCCTTTATGCTCAGCTGAGAGAGAAGTGTATTATCTCATTCAGTAGGCGGTACACCCCCAGTGCTAGCCAAAGGCAGAGGACAGGATGCAACCTCTGAACTCCGGCTGATACATTTGCATTCTAATGCACAGTAACTTGTAACAAGACAGGCAATGCAAGCTGCTCCCACAAAAACATCTGGCTGCATGTGGCTTTTGGGGAATTGCTAACATCACAATGGTGTACAGGGGCCGAACCATCTCAAACAGAGCCAACACCAAAGAGTCTCACATTCCACTGATGCCAGCTAGAGGGTAGAACTCTTGCTATTAACAACCCTGCCAAGTCCTCCTTTATTCCAGATAAATAAATATCAGCAAATACCCATGCATTTTGTTTGCTTTAAAAAATTGTAATAAATAAAATTGTGAGGAACAACTGTTTCAGATTTCCATACAGATTGTTATCCCAGCCTGAGTCTTCCTACCTTGAGAAATATTGACACCAACAGCTCCCCTTCCTAAATCGAGACACAGTCCGAATGTTCTTCTCTGAACTTTTACAAGTTTGTTCCGTCTTTCCTTAAGCACGGGTTATCTGGCTGCAGATTAGTGGACAAGGCAATCCCACCCCCACCCACCATCTCCACCCTCCCCCAATCCCAGTGCAGTGCTGGAGGTAAATGAACAACTCCAAGTTAAGTATAGTTTAAGTTAGATGCACTTGTCTCCTGGTAAGCGACTTTAAACCAAGTCAGACTTGAGTGACCAAGGACTTGCTGTTCGGTGAGCTGGTGGATTCATGGTGTCCACTGTCAGTAGGGCAGAAACCATCCAACATGTCATTTTGTAGGGGTCTGCAGAAGTTGTCCATAAGGTCTTCTTCCAGCTCTGTACTTTTTCCAGTCAACGACTGGGCTTTTGAGCTCGAAGGCAGGTAAGGGCAGGTCGTCACATGTGAGTATTGGGTCTGATCCTCACTTTCAATCTCCCTGTGGTAAAAGTAGCTGAAATTGGAGACAATCACAGGGACGGGTAACGAGATGGTGAGCACACCAGCAATGGCACAGAGGGATCCCACAATCTTACCTCCAAGAGTCATGGGAGACATGTCACCGTATCCCACCGTGGTCATTGTGACAACAGCCCACCAGAAAGCTTCAGGGATACTTGTGAAGTTTGTATCCTCATCCTCGGACTCAGCAAAGTAGACAGCGCTGGAGAACAGAATTACCCCAATGAAGAGGAAGAAAATCAAAAGGCCCAATTCCCTCATACTTGCTTTCAGAGTTTGCCCCAGGATCTGCAAACCCTTGGAGTGCCTGGAGAGCTTAAAGATTCTGAAGACCCTGACCAGACGAATAACCCTGAGGATGGCGAGGGACATGGCGGGTTGTGCCACCCCTCGCTGCCTGGCAAATTCAGTGCCCAGGGCCACAAAGTAGGGAATGATGGCCACAAAGTCGATGACGTTCATGATGTTCTTGAAGAAGCTGGGCTTGCTGGGGCAGACAATGAACCTCAGGAAGAGCTCAAAGGAGAACCAACAGATGCACATGGTCTCCACCACGAAGAAGGGGTCCTGGAAGGGGCTATTCAGAAACTCTGAGTGGGAGCTGTTCCCCCGCAGGGAGTGCACAGGCAAAGTAGGATCCTGCTCATCCCTGAATTCAGGTAAGGTCTCTAAGCAGAAGACCACAATGGAGATGAGAATCACCAGCACGGAGATGATCGCCACCACTTTGGCCGGGGAGGAGCTCTCGGGGTACTCGAAGAGCAGCCACAGCTGCCTCTGAAACTCGTTGCTGGGCATCGGCCGTTCCTCCTCCTTGATGAAGCCTTCATCCTCACGAAACCTGGTGACCGCCTCATCTCCCAGATCGTAGAACCTTAGCTCTTCCATGAAGACCTCCAGCGACACGCTGCTGGGCCTTTTCAACCTTCCCCCGGACTGGTAATAGTAGAGGATGGCGTCGAAACTCGGGCGATTCCTGTCGAAGAAATACTCGTTCCTGAGCGGGTCGAAGTAGCGGATTCTCCTCTGGGGGTCGCCCAGCAGGGTGTCGGGGAACTGGCGCAGTGTCTTGATTTGGGTCTCAAAGCGCAAGCCCGACACATTAATGACTACCCTCTCACAACACTCGTGGTGGTTGTCCAGCTCGTACTCCTTGTCGTAGTTGCAGAGAGGCTTCTCCATGGTGTCCGAGGGAGTGGAGGACTCCGGGGTAACTCTCCGTCCTGCCGCGATCAGAACTGAGGCAGGAGCCGGCCCGCCATGGTGTCAGTCGAAGGTGCAGTCCGCACTAACCAGTACTTTCTACATATTCCGCGCAGACACACACACACAGGGGCTCGGGGTTGCCAAACCTACTTGGTTTTTTTTGTAATATTAAACAGTATCGCTTCGCGGCCAGCCCCTCCCTCGGGATCAAGTTCAAGTCTTTAGCCAACTCGGCACAGAAATAACCCCGGCAGAAGCCACATCTTTAACACTATCGATACTCGATCGCACCGCCGGCACGAAGCCGGCGGCTGCAGGTAACACAACATCCCCTTCCCCTTGTAGCGCCTGGTGGCCTCGGAGAAACTCCCCACTTCCATCCCATCCCCTCCCTCCGCTGCATCTCACCCACCCCCACCACAACCATCCCCGGGACTTTTAAGGTATTTTCATGTGGAAATCGTTATTCTGCGCTTAAAGTTCCGCCTGTTTTTCTCTCGGATTCCACCTCCTGTTCAGTGACCTCTCTGCTATGTGGCGACCTACGTTTGGATCTGGTTTCTTCCTTGCTGTTTATTTCAGTCCCGTCCACCTCTGCGTGCAATCTCCTTCTCATCAGTGCGGTTGCTATTTCTCCTAACGCCGCCATCCCCAAGGCGCGACACGGGAGTGCAGGGGGCAGATCACACCTCACCTGGCCGGGCTCCCTCACCTTCGGCTCACTGGAGAACACGGTTTTGTGTGTGACGCGCCGCGCCTGCCGACCGATTCGCCCCCGTCGCCGCCCCTCTCGCCATCTGCACATGCCAGACCCATGAGGAAATACCGTCCACCTGCCCCGATGATATCATTCAAACGCGCAGAATTCTTACCGGTTGACGGAGTGGGAGAAGGTGGGGGAATTAGAGGTCATAGATTAAGGGTGAAAAGTGACATATTAAGGAAACCTGAGGTGGGGGGAGTTTCTTCACTCAGAGTCTGGTGCGATTGTGGAACCAACTGCCAGTGGAAATGAAGGATGGGGGTTCAATTTCAACAATGATGGAGGGACTATGGTCCGTGTGGGTCAACGGGACTAGACTGTAAGGCACCGACTAGATGGGCCAAAGGGCCTGTTTCTGTGACTCTGAGGGCCGGGGAGAGAATTAGGAGATGCGCTGAGCACTCCTCGGACTGGAATGTCTACAACAGGGGTAACTGCCTCAAAATAAGGGGTCTCCACCCAGGTCAGAGATGAGTGCAGAGGAATTCTCTGCCTCGGAGGCCGTGGAGACAGATTTGGATCCAGAGGGAATCAGGGCATGTGGGGTTAGTGCTGAATCGTCATTCTGAGGTAAAGGGTCACTTACAGCCTCTCTGAGTGGCAGAGCAGCTATGAGGTCACCTATGAGAGACTTGGTAGGTCAAATATGATGGCAGACTATAGTATTAATGGTAAGACTCTTGGCAGTGTGGAGGATCAGAGGGATCTTGGGGTCCGAGTCCATAGGACACTCAAAGCACCTGCGCAGGTTGACTCTGTGGTTAAGAAGGCATACAGTGCATTGGCCTTCATCAACTGTGGGACTGAGGTTAAGAGCCGAGAGGTAATGTTACAGCTACTGTATATAGGACCCTGGACAGACCCCACTTGGAGTACTGTGCTCAATTCTGGTCACCTCACTACAGGAAGGTTGTGGAAACCAAAGAAAAGGTGCAGAGGAGATTTACAAGGATGTTGCCTGGATTGGGGAGCATGCCTTACGAGAATAGGTTGAGTGAACTCGGCCTTTTTTCCTTGGAGCGATGGAGGATGAGAGGTGACCTGATAGAGGTGTATAAGATGAAGAGAGGCATTGATTCTGTCAGAGGCTTTTTCCCAGGGCTGAACTGGCTAGCACGAGAGGGCACAGTTTGAAGGTGCTTGGAAGCAGGTACAGAGGAGATGTCAGGGGTAAGTTTTTTTTATGCAGAGAGTGATGAATGTGTGGAATGGGCTGCCGGTGACGGTGGTGGAGGCAGATATGATAGGGTCTTTTAAGAGACTCCCGGACAGATACATGGAGCTCAGAAAAATAGAGGGCTACGGGTAACCCTAGGTAATTTCTAAGGTTCAGCACAGCTTTGTGGGCTGAAGGGCCTGTATTGTGCTGTAGGGTTTCTGTGTTCTATGTTCTATTACCTGTAGCTTCACCGAGTGGCAAAGCAGGTATGAGGTTCCAAATGTGGCTCTGCTTCTATCTCTCTACCATCCTGTGGCAAGTGTAGATGGCATAAGGCACAGGAATTTCAGCGCCACCCTGCCCTCATTCTCAAACACTCCTCCTTGGTCCTCCCTCGGCCTCAGAGCACCCATCAGCAGGGTGGCAGTGTCTCTCCACTACCCTCTTGCAAGCAAAATCTTCCAAAAACCTGCTTGATTGCATGGTGCAGGAATAGGCCATTCAGCCCAAATGGATACTGCTAGGGTTACCATGCCACGTAAATCTCTTCAGATGCAGATTTATTATTTATTACCTGTACATTGAAATATACAGTAAAATGCACCGTTTGAATTAACAACCAACACAACCTAAGGGTGTGCTGGGGCAGCCCGCGAGTGTCACCACACATTCCGATGCTACCAGAGCAAGCCCACAACATTAGAGCAACAGAGAACACAATGAGCAATGAAACGATAACAGCAAAACATGCCCCTTCCCCCCCCCACCCAAATACCCTAAACACAAACAGTCCTTCAGCCCCAGGTCAGGCTATCTCCAGCCTCCACTGGACTCATGGACTGGCAGACAGTGTTTTTTCCCTGGCTTCCCCTTAAACGTACTCAGTTCCAGCATGTCAGACCATGGTCTCCTCTTGTGCCACAATGATGCCGCCCTCAGGGTGGAGGAGCAACACCTTACATGCCATCTGGGTAGCCTCCAACCTGATGGCATGAACATCGATTTCTCTCTCCCAGGGATTTCTCCCTCTTCTCTCCTTTTTCTGACTCCCCTCTTACCTCTTCTCTTCTGCTCTCCAGTCCATCACCTCCCTCTTGTTTCTCCCCTCCTTCCCTTTCTCTCAAGGTCCTCTCGTATCACATTCCTTCTTCAGCCCTTTACCTCTTTCACCTAATCGCCCCCCGCCCACCGTAGCTTCTTACTTCAACTGCACTTACTCACCTTTTTCCTCATCTGGTCTCACCTATCCCCTGCCAGTCTATACTTCTTCCCCTCCCTCAAATTCTTATTTTGGCTTTTGCCCCTTCTCTTCCAGTCCAAAGTTTCCAATCCAGAATGTTGACTGTTTATTCCCCTCCATAGATGCTGCCTGACCTGATGAACTCCCCCAGCATTTTGAGGGTATTGCCTCATTCACTGCAGTCTCACTCGGTCTTGCCTCACTCAATCCTGCCTCGCATCACTCCGTGCTGATTCACTCACTGCTGCCTCAGCTGACCAGCGATTGGAAAGGCGGTTGAAGAGTTGAGAAACGGGGGTGACTGGAGCAGATATAACATAAAGAAGGGCAGAGATTCACCTGGTGAAATGCACTCAGTGTTCCCCTGCAACACACACACACTGCCGGAGGAACTCAGCAGGTCAGGCAGAAATGAGTAAACAGTTGATGTTTTGGATTAAGAGCCTTCCTCAGGACTGGAAAGAAAGGGGGAAGATGCCAGCGTAAAAAGGTAGGGGAGGGGAAGGAGGATAGCTTGAAGGTGATAGGAGAAACCAGGAAGGTGGGAATGGTAAAGGGCAGGGAAGAAAGGAATCTGGTAGGAGAGGAGAGTGGACCATAGGAGAAAGGGAAGGAGGAGGGATATCAGGGAGAGGTAAGAGATAAAAGGCCAGAGTGGGGAATACAAAAAGAGAGGAGGGAGGGAATTTTTTTACTGAAAGAAGAGATCAATATTCATGCCATCCGGCTGGAGGCTACCCAGATGGCATATAAGGTGTTGCTCCTCCCCCCTGAGGGTGGCATCGTTGTGGCACAAGAGGAGGCCATGGACCAACATATCGGAACGGGAATGGGAAATGGAATTAAAATGTTTGGCCACCGGAAAGTTCCCCTTCAGGCAGATGGAGTGGAGGTGCTTGACAAAGCGGTCCCCCAATTAACGACAGGTCTCACCAATGTAGAGGGGGCTGCACTGGAAGCACTGGACACAATAGATGACCCCAGCAGGTTCGCAGGTGAAGTGTTGCCTCACCTGGAAGAACGGCTCGGGGCCCTGAATGGAGGTGAGGGAGGAGGAGAATGGGCAGGTGCATCACTTTGGGCAGTTGCAGGGATAAGGGCCGGGAGGGAAATTAATGGGGAGGGACGAATGGACAAGGGAATCATGGAGGGAGCAATCCCTGTGAAAATCAGAGAGCCGGGGGAGGTAAAGATGTGCTTGGTGGTAGGTTTCCTTTGGAGATGGTGGAAGTTGCGTAGAATGACATGTTGGATGCGTAGGCTCATGAGGTGGAAGAAGAGGGACTCTATCATTGTTAAGGTGGCGGGAAGATGGGGTGAATGCGGATGTCCAGGAAATGAAGGAGATGTGCGTGAGGGAAGCATCAATGGTGGAGGAAGGGAAACCCCATTCTATGAAGAAGGAGGACATCTCTGATGTCCCAGAAAGGAAAGCCTAATCCTGGGAACACATGCTGCAGATAGCAGTGTTAACAACTGTCATCCAGTAGCATTCAATTCTACCATGATGGAAAGGCTTGAGAGGTTAGCATTGCCTAGAGTCAAATCCTGTATCAGTAAGGACCTGGGCCCACTGCAATTTGCCTATTGGCACAATAAGTCAACAGCGGACGCGATCTCAATTGTTCTCTATGCAGCCTTAGATACCTGAGCAATACAAAGATCTATAGCAGGATGCTGTTCACTGACTGTAGATCAGCATTTAACACATCATTCCTACAGTCATGATCAAAAAACTACAGAACCTGGACCTCTGTAACTCCCTCTGCAACTGGATCCTTGACTTCCTAACCAGAAGACAATAATCTGTGCAGATTGGTAATAATATCTCCTCCTCGCTGACAATCAACACTGGCACACCTCAGGGATGTGTGCTCAATCCACTGTTCTACTCTCACTACACCCATGGCTGTGTGGCTAGGCATAGCTCAAATGCCACCTACAAATTTACAACCATTGTTGGCAGAATTTCAGGTGGTGACGAGGAGGCGTACAGGAGCGAGATCGATCAGCTGGTTGAGTGGCGTCGCAGAAACAACCTCGCACTCAAACGTCAGTAAGACCAAAGAGCTGATTGTGGACTACAGAGGGGTAAGACAAGGGAACACCTACCAATCTTCATAGAGGGATCATAAGTGGAGAGAGAGTGAGCAATTTCAAATTCCTGGGTGTCAAGATCTCTGAGGAACTAACCTGGTCCCAAAATATCGATGCAGCTACAAGGAAGGCAAGACAGGAGTTTGAGTTTCATTAGGAGTTTGAGGAGATTTGGTTTGTCACCTAAAACACTTGAAAACTTCTACAGATGTACCAGGGAGAGCATTCTGACAGGCTGTATCACTGTCTGGTATGGTTGGGGGCTACTGCATCAAAATGCTACAGATAGTTGTAAAATTAGTCAGGTCCATCTTGGGTACTAGTCTCTAGTATCCAAGACATCTTCAAGGAGCGGTGCCTTAGAAAGACGATGTCCATTATTAAGGACCCCCATCACCCAGGACATACCCTCTTCTCATTGTTACCATCGGGAAGGAGGTACAGAAGCCTGAAGGCACACACGCAGTGATTCAGGAAAAGCTTCCCCTCTGCCATCCGATTCCCAAATGGACATTGAACCCATGAAAACTAACTCACCTTTTTTATCTGTTTTTGAACTATTTTTAATTTAAGTATTTAATATACATATATATACTTACTGTAATTGATTTCCCCCCTATATTTATCATGTGTGTGGCATGTGGTCAAGTAGTTAGGGCGTTGGGCTCACGATCTGAAGGTCGTGGGTTCGAGTCTCAGCCAAGGCAGCGTGTTGTGTCTTTGAGCAAGACACTTAACCACACACTGAAAATGGGTACCTGCAAATGCTGGGGGTTAACCTTGAGATAGACTGGTGTCCTATCCCGGGGGGGGGGGGGGAGTCTCGTACTCTCAGTTGCTTCACGCCACAGAAACTGGCGTAAGCACCAGCCTGATTGGCCACAAGCCTCGGGACAGACTTTAATTTTAATATTTATTATGTATTGCATTGTGCTGCCAAATTAACCAATTTCATGATGTATGCCGGTGATATTAAATCTGATTATGATTCTGAGTAGATTAGATTAGATTCAACTTTATTGTCATTGTGCTGAGTACAGATACAAAGCCAATGAAATGCAGTTAGCATCTGACCAGAAATGCAAAGAATAGTGTTATTTACAAAATAACTGCGAATAAAAAGCAAGTGCTACAGCACACAAATATAAAAGTACTCAGACGGAACAATATGGATGCAATACTGCTTAGCGCTGTGATGAGATGTTCAGCAGGGTCACAGCCTTAGGGAAGAAGCTCTTCCTGTGCCTGCTGGTGCGGGAGCAGAGGCTCCTGTAGCACCTACTGGATGGGAGGAAAGTAAAAAGTCCATGGTTAGAGTGAGATGCGTCCTTGATAATGCTTTTCGCCCTGCCCAGGCAGCGTTTATAGTAGATGTTCTCAATGGTGGGCAATTGGGTGCGGATAATCTGCCGGGCAGTTTTGGAGAAATGTTCCCCTGCATGGGACAAGTCCAGTGGAGGCTGTGTGATATCCCTTCTGAGCAACTTCAGCACACAGCACGTAAGGTCACCCTAAATGTCCAGTGATTCCCCATCCCATTCCCACACTGACTTACCTGTCCATTGCTCCCTACACTGTTCCTACAAAATCCATTTGGAGCCTGAGGAACACCCTCATCCTATGTGAGTCTCCACATTGAATTCAGCTCTGGCAGAAAGTGTGCTTCTTCCATTTGTATCAGAACTGGTCTGATCTGCTCTAAGGAAAGCCTGCCTTATGAGAATAGGTTGAGTGAACTTGGCCTTTTCTCCTTGGAGTGACGGAGGATGAGAGGTGACCTGATAGAGGTGTACAAGATGATGAGAGGTACTGATCATGTGGCCAGCCAGAGGCTTCTTCCCAGGGCTGAAATGGCCAACCTGAGTGGGCATAGTTTTAAGGTGCTTGGAAGTAGATACAGAGGGGGATGTCAGGGGTAAGTTTTTCACACTGAGTGTAATGGGTGCGTGGAATGCACTGCCGGTGACGGTGGTGGAGACGGATACAATAGGGTCTTTTAAGAGACTCTTAGGTGGGTACATGGAGCTTAGAAAAATAGAGGCCTATGCGGTCGGGAAATTCTCGGCATTTTCTAGAGTGGGTTACATGGTTGGTACAACATTGTGGGCTGAAGGGCCTGTAATGAGCTGTAGATTTCTATGCTTCTTTCTTTCTATGATACCCTTTTGTAATGTTAGTTGTGCTTTTCCCTGACCACAGGCGCTGCTATTATGCTGGTCAGAGTCAAAATCAGAATCAGGCTTATTATTGCTGACATGTGGCGAGAAATTTGTTGTTTTGCAGAAGCAGTACAGAGCAATACATAAAAATGACTACTATAAATTATGATAAGGAACACGCTCAGTGGCCCCTTTATTAGGTACCTCCCATACGTAATTAAGCGACCACTGTGTGTGTATTTGTGGCCTTCTGCTGCTGTAGCTCATCCACTTCAAAGGTTCGACAAGTTGATTGTTAAACGATGTTCTTCTGCATCTTCCGTTACGCATGGTTAACTGAGTTTCTGTCCCCTCTCTGTCAACTTTCCCAGTCTGGACATCCTCTGCCCTTTTCGTTAACGAGGTATTTTCACCCACAGAGCTGCCGCTCACGGGATGTTTTTTGTTTTTCGCACCATCCTCTGCAAACTCTAGAGACTGTTGTGCATGAATATCCCAGGGGATCAGCAGTTTCTGAGATACTCTAACCACCCCATCTGGCACCAACAATCATCCTACATTTAAATCACTTAGATCACAATTCTATCTCATTCTGATGTTCGATCTGAATAACAACTGATCCTCCTGACCATGTCTGCATGCTTTTGTGCACTAAGTTGTTGCCACATGACTGGCTGATATTTGCATTAACGAGCGTATGTACTGTGATAATAAATCTACTTTGAACTCTGAACTGGTCTGATCCGCTCTCAGGGTATCCCGCTGTAATGTTAGTTCTGCTTTACCCTGTGCACAGGTATTGTTGGTCTGCTGGTCCGTTCCAACATATTCACTTTGACTAGCTCTGACCAGTTTCTACATACCTGTTGCTTCTTTTCCCTTTCTCTCTGTCTGCATTTATTAATCAATCAAGAAGGCATCACCTTGGCAACACAGCCTCTCCCAGTCAGAATATTCCCTTTGTTTTATTCATCCATCCCCACCCTCCCTGCCACTGAAAATTAGCTGTTTCCACACCCCCCCCATCCGCCATTTCCCAGCTATGATGCTGAAACATTATGCTGTTTGCCTTTCTGGATGTGCCAAGTGCTTTCAACATTTTCTGTTTTATTGGCGAAGAGCTTCTGCTGTGAATTCACAACCTCTCTTCCCTCACTGTAGGGGAGGAGAGCCTGCTGAGAGAGACAGCTGATTCCAATAATTATAGAGGACTCTTCCATTGTAAAACTCTCTTCCATCATCTCCGCCAGTGGCCAGAGGTCCTCCAAAAGTCACAGTGCAGATTCCATTGATGTCCGGGGGATTGGCTAGTCTGGAGGCCAAAGCCTGAAGAGAGAAGCCTCTGGGTCAGCACGTCCAGAGGCTGGAGGCCCGATGTCTGCAAGTCTCAGAGTCTGGGGCCAAAGGCTCGGAGGCCGCCTCTTCTGTGGTTGGAGGCCTATCTGGCCCATACACACAGACAGACCTCAAACTCTGGGATAGTTCACTTCTGGGCCTCCAATCTCCTGTCCCTGGCCCAGACTCGCACACCCCAACTTCCAGACACAGTAACCCAGGAGTCTCGATCATCGGGCCTCAACTTCGGCCTTTATTGATCCTAGGACTTGCTGATATTGGGACTTTGAGCTCTAGGCCTCAAATTCCAGACTCACATAGGCCTCTGTTTCAGCAACTCGCCAACCTGGTCCGGACTCGCAGACTCATAGATGTTGGGCCTCTGATTTCCAGATATGCCAAGCCAGGGGCTTGTATCATCAGGCCTCAATCATTCTTAGGACCTTATCAGTAGAAGTATTACCCCCAGTAACATTCAACCCAGAGATATTCAAGGCTGGAACAGAGGGCGTCGTGTGGAGGTTGATGGGGATGGGATCTTAGAGAAGTTTGAAAGTAAGGCAGAAAGAATTGTTCAGTGTATTTCAGGAGGCCCAGGAAGCATGGGTGTATGGGACTTGCTGTGAGTGGGGATGTTTGCACAAACCCTTGGATGACCTCCAGTTTAGGGATGATGAAAACCTGTGAGACTCTATAAATGGCGCTGTACCAACATACTGACTTGGCACCTAAACCTTGTTTGGCAAGCATTTCCTGTGCAGCACAGATAGCTCCAGAACCAGTAGATCAGACGCTTAAAGAAGCTACTTTGACCACTTCAACCAAGTGTATTTCCATGCAAAAGTTTAAAAAATGTACATAACAAGGTGTTCTTCCTGAGCTGGCAACAGATTTAATTAGGAGACCTTGGGAAGTTGAGAGGGAGATTATCTCATAGCTGACTTTACTTTGTATTTACTGTGAATGCCAGCAAGAAAGTGAATATCAGGGTAGTACATGCACTTTGACAATAAATTTACTTTGAACTTTGATTTGTACTGTTTATGGTTCTTTGATTTGGGTAGCACCTGTGGAGATATTTTGAGTTCAGAATGGAAAAGGAGTTTGACAGCATCTGTTGATGGAGCAGGTGTTACAACACGCACCTATATGCACTGGCTTCTGAGGTTTGGATGCTCTATAGACAGCAGGTGCAGCCCCTTTAAGCATTCAGGACCTTCCTGCTAATTGGCAATCATGTTTTGGGCGCCAAGAATCGCAAATTTAAAGAGCACCTGAACTGAGGTTCGGTTCTCGATTATAAGCCTTACCAGTGATTTCATCTAGCATTTGTTTTGTGCTCAGTTCTCAATCCAGTCGATCCTTGTTTCAGATACTCCAGCAACTGGGTCCAAACCATCCTCGTCAAGAACTCTCATCGCAGTAGGACAAAGGAATGTGCAGGAAAAAAATCATTGCAGACGCAAACCACTTGGCAAACTACCTTTTCCAAAAGCCCCCAGCTGGAAAGCACTACAAGGCTATTAAAACAAAAACTTCATGGCATCTTGAAAAGCTTCTTCCCCCAGGCAATTAATCTGATCAACCATTTCAATTAGCCCACCCCCACCCCCTCTATCTCTTACCCTCGTCACTGCACTGTAAACACTTCAAACCATTTTTTATACTACATGCTGGTATTCATGTATTTATGCATATTTTATTCTACATTTGCACCTTAAGCAGTAACTTTTTTATATAATTCTTTAGAATTGTTGGATGTTGTTTTCTATTGCATATCGCACCCTGACCAACACACCGCAGCAAATACCAAATACATGTAAATGTATATGGCAAATGAAATTGATTCTTGATCCTAATGTCCATACTCTGATATTGGGCCTCTATCCAAAGGCAAAATTATATCTCTTTCACTTTTCAGATGTTTTGGAAAGTTTTTATCCGCCCTGTTTATATCAAATTGTCAACTTCCGTTGGATAAATGATTTGGAATGGGAATTTAATTTTAACAAATGCTGTGAATCTGAAATAAAACAGTAAAAAATCTGGACACATTAGGCAGGTCCAGCAGCATCTGTGGAAAGAGATACGGTAATTAATGTTTTAGGTGAAAAACTCTTCATCAGAAAGAATTATCTTCTTTGAATCCAAATTAGGATCAATACCAGGTGGGGATTCTTTAGATCAAGCTGTAGTCGGCATTAAAAAAGTTCAAAGTAAATTTATTATCAAACTACATCTATGTCACCATATACAACCCTGAGATTCATCTCCTTGCTGGCATACTCAATAAATCCACAGTAGAATAACCATAATAGAATCAATGAAAGACAGCACCAACTTGGGCATCCAGCTAGTTTGCAAAAGACACAAACTGTGCAAATGCAAAAATCAATAAATGATAATAATAAATAAATAAACAATAAATATCAAGAACATGAGATGAAGAGTCCTTGAAAGTAGGTTGTGGGAACATTTCAATGATGAAGTGAGGTTGAGTTGAGTTCAGTTTCTGTTCCTCAAATTTATTTACAAGGTTCCAAGCTTAGTGGATTTATCCGAGATGTTCAAAGTTTAAAGTAAATTTATGTCTCTGTATACACTCCTGAGTTTCATTTTCTTGTGGGCATGCTCAATAAATCTTTAGAATAATAACCATTCCAGAATCAATGAAAGACTGCCCAACTAGGACATTCAACCAGAATGGAGAAGACAACAAACTGTGCAAATAGAAAAAGAAATAAATAATAATAAATAAATAAGCAATAGATATTGAGAACATGAGATGAAGAGTCCTTGCAAGTGAGACCATTGGTGGTTGGAACATTTCAATGATGGAGCAAGTGAAGTTGAGTGAAGTTATCCCCTTTGGTTCAAGAGCCTGAAGGTTGAGGGGTAATAATTGTTCCTGAACCTGCTTGTGTGAGCCCTGAGGCTCCTGTAGCTTCTTCCTGATGGCAGCGGTGAGAAGAGCCCATGTCCTGGGTGATGGGTGTCCTGATGATTGATGCTGCTTTCCTGTGACAGTATTTCATGTAGATGAGTTCAATGGAGGGGAGGGCTTTACCTGTGATGAACTGGGTCGAATCCACTACTTTTTGTAGGATTTTCCACTGAAGGGCATTGGTGTTTCCATCCAGGCTGTGAGGCAGCCAGTCAATATATTCTCCACCACACATCTCTAGACGTTTGTCAAAGAGTTAGACGTCATGCCAAGTCTCTGCAAAGTTCTAAGGAAGTAGAGGTGCTGCTGTGCATTCTTCGTAATTGCACTTATATGCTGGGCCCGGGACAGGCCCTCTGAAATAACAACACTGAGAAATTGTTATTTGCTAACCCTCTTCACCTCCGAACCTCTAATGAGGACTGACTCATGGACTTTCATTTTCCTCCTCCTCCAGTCAATAATCAGCTCTTTGTCCTTGCTGACACTGAGTGAGAGATTGTTGTCGTGACACCACTCAGCCAGATTTTCAATCTCCATCCTATGTACTGATTCATCACCACTTTTGATTTGGCCTATGACAGTGGTGACATTGGCAAACTTGAATATGGCATTGGAGCTGTGCTTGGCCACGCAGTCGTAAGTGTAAAGTGAGAAGAGCAGGGGGCTAAGCACATAGCCTTGTGGTGCACCTGTGCTGATGGAAATTGTGCAGGAGATGTTGTTCCCAGGCCGAACTGACAGGAGTCTGCATGTGACTAAATCCAGGTACCCATTGCGCAAGCAGGTACTGAGGCCAAGATGTATTTTACAGCAGGCTATCGACTGATTAACACTTTCACTAAACAAGACTTGTCCAAGGGTCTCTCTAGGTATTGCTTGCGGATGCTAGTGTTTGTAAGAAGGCTTGCAGAGCAATGGACTTCAACGGGTGACTGGCAGGTGTCACCCATTGTAACAGCTGGGATACGGTCAGGCATCTCTTGTACGGAGATAAGTAACACAGGAGTCTGAGAAGGACTGAATGGACAAGACCAAGAGTATCTGTTTATACACAGGGATACAAATGCCCAGAGCAGCTGGTTTGATCAGAACAAAGACTGGAATTAATTCATTGCTGTTGAGCTGTAGGGTAGAGATTTTGTCATGGAGTCAATGAGTCAGACCCTTTGGCCACCGTCAATCTCCGATTTTTACATCACTCCCGCCCTGAATCATTTTATTCTCCCTGCTTCCATGCCAATTTCCCCAAATTCCACCACTCGCATACACCAGGGACAATTTACTGTGGCCTGCTCACCCACCAATGTGCATACCTTTGGGATGTGGAAGGAAACTGGATCATCTGGGGAAACCCACACAGCCACAGGGAGAACGCGCAGACTCCACATAGACAGCGCCGGAGGGTGGGTCATTGGACCTTCTCCTCCAGCAATGTTGGGAACGTTATGTTTTGTAATTCCCGAAACCAATCAAAAAAAAACCCCACAGGAGCCAAGATGTTTGCGTACTTAATGTTTCTTTCCTTTTCTTTTAGTGAGGCACAAACATTGACATGGTGGAGTAATGATGTATACCGTTCACGTACTTCTTACAAATAACCCATAATGAATTATGTAAACAAACAAAGAATGCTTAATCAAACAATATATTTGCAATATTATTCAAATATTACCGAAATACTGAATACACTACACTCCGCCTTGCTTAGCTATAAACCAACTCAATACAGAATGCACCTCAACTCAAATATGTAACAGATTGCTCTCTTTTCTAACAATTCACCTCTTCTCTCCTCAAATGATCGATGTGTCATCTCCAGATGACATCAGACTTAATCTCTGCTGTGAAGGAGAGTCGTCCAGTTCTATCCTTAGTCTTTCCAAGTACCCACTTTTGATCATCTCCGTAGTCTCTCATCAAGAGTACTTGCCCAGGAGTGAAACATTGAACCTCCTTGCTTGAGAAGCCCACAAGTTGTCTCAGCTGTCTGTCCTCCTCCTGAGACTGGGTTTGAGGAGACCCTAGAGTGAGCACCATGGATGATCCGGGAACAGCATAGTTGGTGAAATGTTGGTTGTGGAGTGCGCTACGTTGTGATATGCAAAGAGGAAATTGGTGAGGTTATGATTGAGTGCAGTGTGTTCTGCTGACTTTGCCTGTAGTGCATTCTTTAGACTATGGACAAACCTTCCCACCTGGCCAGTTGCAGCTGGGTGGTATGGTGCAGATGTAGTATGTCTTATTCCATTCATTCTCAGTAATGACTGAAACTGTGGTCCATTCTAAAAATGCAAGCATGAGGAAATCTGCAGATGCTGGAATTTCAAACAACACACATAAAATTTACTGGTGAATGCAGCAGGCCAGGCAGCTGGAAGAGGTACAGTCGACGTTTCAGGCCGAGACCCTTCGTCAACTGAAAGAAGAGATCGTAAGAGGTAGCCTGACAAAGGGTCTCGGCCCGAAACATCGACTGTACCTCTTCCTATAGATGCTGCCTGGACTGCTGCGTTCACCAATTTTTATGTGTGTGGTCCATTCTTATTGACGAAGTAATCTGGAACATCAGTCCATGAGAAGAGGCTTCTCAACTCATCAGCAGTGCGTGAGGCTGTAGTGGAGGCTATTGGAAACACTTCTGGCCACTTTGTAGCTGCATCCACTACTACCAAAAAACTTGTGCTCATGAATGGTCTGGCAAAATCCACATGAATCCTCCGTCAGGGCAAAGCAGACCATTCCCAGGGATGGAGAGGTGCTACTCTTGGCATTTTCTGGACATGTTAGCATTTCAAACAGTGCATGGCAAGCTCCTCGACCTGCTGATTTATCACAGGCCATCAGACAAAGCTCTGAGCCAACACGTTCATCTTGATCACGTCTTGATGACCGGCATGTAGCTCCTCCAACATTTTAGCTCTCAGCTTGGATGGTACAACAGGTCTGAATCCTAACATAAGGCAAACCTCATCAAGGGCAAATTGATCCCGGCACTCGTAAAAATGGTGGAACAGGAATTTCTGCTGCACCTTCCAGCTATTTTGGGTTGCCATGTAAACTCAAGACAGTGTGGGGTCTTTTTTGGTTTCCCTTTTGATCATTTCTGCCTTAATGGGGAGATGTTTGATTTGCATTAGGGAGACTATGTCAAGTGTCCTCTTTTGCACTTATTTCAGGTATTTCCTTTTCCAAGGTTAAATGGAACAATTGATCAGCATTTCCCTGATTAGTTGTCCTCTTGAATTCGATCTTGTAATTGTGCCCTTCGAGAAACAGACCGTTTGTGTTGCTGCTGTTAGTAGAATACCCTTCTGTGAATTGAAAATGGACACTAGTGGTTAAAGATTGGTAATGAGGGTAAACTCTCTCCCATACAGGTACTGGTTGAAACATGTTACACCACAAACTAGACTTAAGGCCCCTCTGTCAATCTGTGTGTAATTTTTCCCTGCAACAGCAAGGGAATGTGATTTACTTCCAACACTCATAACATGTGACATGGCTGCACCTACACCATAAGGTGAGGGGTCACAGGCAAGTTTCACTGGATGATGTGGATCATAATGTGTGAGTACAGTGTCTGACACCATTTCCTTTGCCTTTTGGAAAGACACCTCACACTGCTTTGTCCAATGTCATTTATTCACAATCAATAATTCCAAAGGGAGATGCACAGTAGGCAGGTTTTGAAGGAACCTGCAATGGTAATTGTCAAATCCTTTAAAGGATCACAACTGTGACAAATCCATTGGCATTGGGGCATCCACTACTACTTGAATTTTCTCAACATACTTGTGTGTCAATGGTGTGACCACAGTAAGCGATGCATGGTTTAATGAACTCATAACTCTTCTAATTTTTTTTTAACACTGTCCTGAGATTTTGGTGAAGTTCCTTGTCATCCTCACTAGTAACAATGATGCCATTAAGTGCCTGATCCATAGCTCTCTGCCAGAGTGCAGGTGCAAATGCTTCTCCAAAAATAAGCCTAGTATAGTGATAAAGCCCTTTGTGTTTATGGTGAGAAACACTTTGGACTCTTCTTCCGTCTCCATCTGTAAGTAGATTTCAGCTAAGTCAACTTCGCTGAAGTGTCTTCTGCCAGAAAGGTTTGCAAAGATATCCTGGGCAGTGATCTACAGTACTTTCAGTATTGAGTTGATGGTGACCTTAAGTTCACCACAGATTCTGACAGGTCCTCCTTTGGCTATTGGCATAGCCCATGGACTTAACTCAACCTTGCAAAGAATTCTTTCAGCCTCCATGCAACCCAGCTCACTGACCACTTTATCATGGATGATATAAAGAACTGGATGGGCTTTGTAAAACTTGGATTTTTCATTTAATACTATTTTGCTCTTCATAGTTTTGAGTTTTCCAATGCCATCCTTGAACACTGCTATGTCATCATCTGGTACCTTTCATAATTCGCTTTCAGATGACTCTGTTGCAAAGGATGGGGCATGCAAATGGTGGAAGGATCTCCCATTAAGTTGTAGTTGTCTCAGCCACTCACAACCTCACAATGCTGGCCCTCCTGCTTTTACCACATACAAGCCCAACGTGGCACTTTGGTTGTTGTATTTCACTGTTACCAATATCATTCTCACAGGAGTTATCTTTTCTTCAGTTTAAGTTCTTAGTTGGACGTCTGCAGGCTTCAGTTCAGTATATTTGAAATGACATTCAAACTCATGTTGTGGAATAACTGAAGCAGCCGAGCCAGTGACAAATTTCATTTTAATTAATTTGCCGTTCACTTCTGGTGTAAGCCATATTGCTTGCTAGGTTTCACATTGTAAATCTCAAGGATACACAGTCCTGTGTCAATCTCATCATTACCAGATTTTTCAACAACAGCAGGTAGATGAGTGCTCTTTTTGAAACCACAACTTGACTTTTTATCTTTATCCCTTACCTGTGCAGTCCATTTATTTTTATCTGCCTGGTGTGCTCTTTGTTTGTGTCATACTTTGTTGCAGTTTCTACAAGTTTAAACTTTAAACCTGCACTGGTCTGGTGTATGAGAACCCCCCCACCCCTGCCCCACAATGGTAACACAATTTGTTTGGCCAGGCTGGTTTCTGTTTAGATGTGGGAATTTTGTCCACGCTCGCTTTCATTCCTAACTGCAGCTCAATTGCATCTCTGGCTGCTGTTTCCATTGATACAGTGATTTGAACTGCTCTTTTAAATGTGAGTTGTGCTTCCATTAGGAGGCAGTTAAAAAGCTTTCTTGTAATATTCTACAACCTAAACGATCTCTCAGTGCATCATTAAATCAATCACTGAATTGACAATACTCAGACAATTTCTTCAATTCAGCCACATCTGCTGAAATGGACTTGCCATCCTTTTGATTCTGTTTATAAAATCTAAAGTGTTTTGCAATCAACAATAGTTTCAGTTCAAAATGTTCCTATGTTACATTCACAATATCAGCAAAGCTCATTTTGGCTGGCTTAGTTGGAGCAGTTAATCTTTGAAGCCAACTGTATGCTTTCCCCCCCATTACACTCAGCAACACTGGCTCTCGTTTTTCATTGCCTATTTCATTTGCTTCAAAATACAGCTCAGTTTGTATAGTATATGGCACATCATCCAGTTATCTGTAGTGCAATCAACTGTATCTATCTTTCCAATGTAGCATGCCATTTCTGCTACTTTTTAAAATTTATTATTATCACCCAGTAATCACTGTTTATGAACCCATGGCCATACTTGTTGCTTGTTAATTTCATCCATTTTCTGCCTTTTTTTAAAAACTTCAACTCTCCCCTTCCGAAGAAAAATGTGCTATGTTTCAACAGGTTACCTCTCATTCATTTTAAAACCTCCTGTTGTGTTTTGTAACTCCAGAAACTAATCAAAAGAGAAAAGTAAAGAGCCGGGATATTTGTGTACTTGGTGTTTCTTTATTTTCTTTTAGTGAGGTGCACACATATGATGTGGTGGTGTAATGACGTATTCCATCCCAGCACTTCTTACATATAACCCGTAATGAATTATGTAAACAAACAAATAATGCTTAATCAAACAATAGATTTACAATATTACTCAATTTACGATATTGAATACACTACAGGAAGGTGACATAGAAAGTACTCAGTGGCTTAGGCTGGGTCTGTAGTGAGAGGAACATCCTCACAAACGCCCACATTGCAGCCATGACCTCATTTCCAAAGATCATTGGCAAAGATATCTGCTGAGTTAAAGTGCAAACTGAGGGAGGTTATCAGCCTGAAACATTAGCTCTGATATTCTCTCCATAGATGCTGCCTGGCCTGCTGAGTATTTTCTGATATCCAGCAGTAGTAGCAACATAAACGGAGGAAGAGTGTATATTGCAGGTGATATTATCGAGAGGAAGATTGTATGAAGTACTGCTGCTGCAAATTAACAAATTTCATGACATATGTTGGTGATAATAAACCGGATTCTGATTCTGATCCAGAAAAACAATCATTTGCATTGCCAGCAGCAATCCACAACTTGTTCAAGGTTCAAAGCTCAAAGTTCAATATAAGTTTACTATCAAAGTACATACATGTCACCTTATACAACCCTGAGATTCATTTTCTTGCAGGTATAGACAATAAATCTAATAACCATTCGAAAGACACCAAACTGTGCAAACGCAAAAAGAAAAACAATCATAATAATAAACAATAAATATCAAGAATATAAGGTAAAGAGTCCTTGAAGTGAGTCCATAGGTTGTGGGAGCAGTTCAGTGATGGGCCAAGTGAAGTTGAGTGATATATTCCCTTTGGTCAAGAGCTTGCTGGTTGAGGGGTAATAGCTGTTTCTGAGTTTGGTGGGCCCGAGGGTCCTGTAAAAACTAATAAATAAAGAAACAGCACAGTGCAGGATTCTCTGAAGCATCTGACATAGTTTAACCCAGCTGCATAACTTGTCACATGCCAACTGACTGGCAGCTTGCACACTTATTTCTACCAGTAACAGATCTGATGATTGTTATATCATTCTTCATACAGCACTCAGAGGTGGTGACAACATTGGTTCCAAATGGAATTCCCCTTGGATCTATCCCTATACCCAATCCGTTCAGTTTTGCTGTCTGCAGCCAGGCCAATCTTCTGATTATTTTGCCATTTAAGATCTGCAATAAGCCTCAGTAATTCATGAATTCTACTGTAAAGATTCCATTAAAATTGTGGTTTGATACATAACATACCAGATTATAAACCATCCTAAGTAATAGACTTTCTGATTTTCAACCAGAGGCTATCGATTTTCAAACATATTATATATGTCACATGGGGGCGCTGGTGGTGGACCCAAATGCAAGACACAGACACTGAAGTACTAGGAACAGGACAGGACTAGAGATTAGAGATAGGGACGTGACTGGATGCAGACTAGGAGCTGGGACAAGAACACAGACTTGGGCTAGGACATTGGCTAGGCAAGCAGGACCAGGACAAGGAACTGGGAACTAGGAGCCTGGGCTTGGACTCCGAGCCAGAGGCTGGGTCTTGACTCAGGCTCAGACCCTGGAACTAGGCAAGGACATGACATGGCTACAGGACTGGACATGGCTTGGGTTCTTTATGACTTGGGTATTTCGAGGCGAGGACATGACGAGGCTTGGATTCTTCGAGGCAAGGACATGATGAGGCTTGGGTTCAGACTCCAGGCCAGAGACTGGACAAGGACCCAGAACCTGGGTCTTGTCTCGGGCTTGGACTCCGGAACTAGGCAAACACATGATGTGGTCTTGGGAGGCAGGACTAGACGAGGTTACAGGACAGAACAAGAGAGTCCTGGGCATGATGAGGGAACTCCAGTACAGGACAAGAAAACTCCAGCACAGGATGAAGCACATGAACAGGATGAGGCACATGGACAGGACGAGAACACGAAGCCTTGACTTGGTCTAGGGAGACAGGAACGCAGAACGCAGAGCCTTGGACTTGAGATGACAGGAACGCAGAGACATGGAACACAGAGCCGGGACCCCTCCTTGGGAACAGGATGTAGGGCCGGGACTTGTACACAGAACACAGAGAGACAGTTTTCAACACAGGGTAGCGGCAAACGGCCGGACCTACCTAGTGAAGACGTGGACACAGAGACGGATCCCAACACTAGGTAACGGCAAACGGCCAGACATACCTAGTGAAGGTGTGGACACAGAGACAGTTCAAAACAACGGTAGACACTTCCTTATCTTGCTCCGGCAGTTGAACTTGACAGCGGTGCAGGCGAAAGTTGCAGGCAAGGGTTACAGGCGAGGCAAGGCGAAGGTAGCAGGCGAAGCTTCAGAAGGAAAGGGAAGGGGAAGGGGATGGACCAGACCGTGAACCGGAATCCAGACTTCACGGACCACACCATGACAATATATTGATGGCCTCTGGTAAGATAAGACATAGGAGCTAGATTGGACCAGTCAGCCCATCGAGTCTGCTCCACCATTCCATTTGTGGCTGATTTATTATCCCTGTCAACCCCATTCCCTACCTTTTCCACGTAACCTTTGTCACCCTTACAAGAAACTATCAACCTCCGCTTTAAATATACTCAAAGAGTTGGCTTCCACAGCCAACTGTGGCAATCTATTCCACAACTTCCACAAATCCCTCCTCATCTCTATTCTGTAGGAATGTCCTCTAATCTGAGGCTGTGCCCTGTGCTCCTAGATTCTTCAACTGTAGGAAACATCCTTTCCACACCCATACGATCTAGGCTTTCAATATTCGAATATTGGATATTTTAATAATAAAGTGGTCACACTTTACTGATGGTTTGCTCTGTGGCAACAGGATAATTTCCCATCATATTGTACTGTGTTACATCTTATTTGCTTTGGTTTAGCCTGGCAATGCTGATTACAAGGAGATCAGGTGTACAGAGCCAGCGCATGCAATACCTGTGTGTTGGTAATTGTGAAAAGAAATGTACAGTACAAAACACTACAGCACAGGAACACACCCCTCCTCTCACAGTGCCTGTGCCAACCATGATGCCAAATTAAAATAAATCCCTCTACATTCATATGGTCCATATTGAAAGTTCAAAGTAAGTTTATTATCAAAATACATATATGCCACCATATACAACCCTGAGATTCATTTTCTTGTGGGCATGCTCAATAAATCCATAACAATAATAATCGTAATATAATCAATGAAAGACCTCACCAACTAGGACGTTCAACCAAGGTGCAAAAGGCACAGACTGTGCAAGTACAGAAAGAAAGAAATAATAATAATAGATAAATAATCAATAAATATTGAGAACGTGAGATGAAGAGTCCTTGAAAGTGAGTCCATAGGTTGTGGGAACAGTTCAGTGGTGGGACAAGTGAAGTTGAGTGAAGTTATCCTCATTGAATCAAGAGCCTGGTGGTTGAGGGGTAGTAACAGTTCCTAAACCTGGTGGTGTGAGTCCTGAGGCTCCCGTATCTTCTTCTTGATGGCAGCAATGAGAAGAGAGCACGTCCTGAGTGGTGGGGGTCCCTGATGATGGATGCTGCTTTCCTGCAACAACGTTTCATGTAGGTGTGCTCAATGGTGGGGACAGCTTTACCCATGATGGACTGGGCCGTATCCATTACTTTATTTAGGATTTTCCTTTCAAGGACATTGGTGTTCCCATTCAGGCTGTGATAAGGCCAGTCAATATACTCTCCACTATCCATCTATAGAAGTTTGTCAAATTTATATATGTCATGCCGAATATTCTCAAACTCCTAAGGAAGAAGAGATGCTGTTGTGTATTCTGTGTAATTCCTTTGTAATCACTCTATTTCCTGTATATACATGTGTCTGCCTAAAAGTCTCTTAAACACCTCCATCATGTCTGCCTCCACCGCCATCCTAGACACTCTGTCCACAGCCAACCTGCCCTGTACATCTCCTTTAAACTCCACTGCCCCACATCACCTTCAACCTATGCCCTCTAGTACTTGACATTTTAACACTGGGGGAAAGAGAAAAGATTTGGGCTGCCTACTCTATCAGTACCTCTCATGATTTAGCAAACTTCTGCTGGGTCTCCACTCAGCCCTTGCCACTCCAGAGGAAAACAGTAGTTAACCCATGATATCAATACTGGATCTGTACCCAAACATTCACCCACTTTTCTCTCATTATGGGTACTTCAGGATATTCTTTATATTTTCAGCATTCTCTAATTTTCTCTAATTGCAAGAGCTGAAAGGAACCTCTTTTTTTTGATTCTTTCATTCATTATGTGCCTTGTTGTATGATGTGGATGATCATGGTCTATGACCATGATTGTTCTTAGCAAACTGTTTACAAAAGTGGTTTGCTATTGCCTTCTTCTAGGCAATGTTTTTACAAGAGGGGTGACCCCACTCATTACCAATACTCTTCAGAGATTGTCTGCCTGGCGTCAATGGTCACATAACTCAGGACTTGTGATATGCACCAGTTGCTCATCCGACCATCCACCACCCATGGCTTCACGTGACCCAAATCAGGGGTCGGGGGGAGCTAAGCAGGCGATACACCTTGCCCAAGGGTGACCTGCAGGCTAGCGGAGAGAAGGAACACCTTACACCTCCTTTGCCAGAGACGTATATCCACCCTGCCATACTTTCTTAACGAGGAAACCCAAATTAGGGTTGACCCAGGAATCAATTCACTAAGTATTCACTTCTGACCTTGCCATCGTCACTGTATTAAATGTGCCCAGATTAATGCACTTAGCTGAATTATAGAATGGTCATTATGGTGAATTAACAAGAAACTTCAAACCCCCACAGTCTGTACGGGAGGTCCAAGGTGGATGATAGCTTGGATAAGTTTCACGAATGGAAGTGGTGAGAGAAATTCCCATTAGATTTGAATAGAGATGACAGAGCAAGAGCCAAAGGAAAACTGTAGGGTGGTAGCAGATTAATCTGGTCAGTCTTCCTGCTGTAGCAGATGTTGCTATGGTGCTATGGTTCATGTTACTGGTCATAGCCGCTCACAAAACTGCCTCACACCTCCATTGACCGCCATTACTGTTTGTGTGGATATTGTGAACTCTCCCTCTGACTGCATGGGCTTTCCACAGGATGATCCAGTTCCCTTTACGTCCCAAGAGATGCTGAGGCCTCCGTCGGTCAGGGTCGATCATGGATGTTGTGTCCTAGCTGTCTAGGTACGCAAGCCAGAGCAGTACGATACGGAGAGCAAGCTGTTGCCCATGTAGCAAGCTCCCTCTCTTCATGCATTGATCAAGGAACGGAAGAGACCCAAACAGTTTGGCACCAGTGGCATTGCAGGAGTTGCCAATGAACATTGAACTCAACATAGGACTGCCTTAGGGACTCCAGCTCAAGACTTTTCACTCGGGGTTTACTCCCAAAGCCTTCCCCATGAGGGGGTACGGCCGCAAGGCATTGGAAATTTGAGATCAGAGTTTTCCTTCTCCTGGGTGAGCTGCCAGCCATGGCTAATGGGTTCTATCTGCCTGAAGTGACTGGTTTTAAGGTATCAGTAAACCGCCTATGCCCATCATGCTGTCAGTAGAAACGATTCTGCAGGGTTTAGTAGCAAAGCCACACGTGAAGGCCAGGAGCTGGACTTGGTTGTCAGAGGGTATTTGAGGCACACACCATTGGGAGCATTTAATAGGTAGTGGGAATTTATCCCCATTACTACCCCTGGCTTTTACAACCTTAAAGAACTTCCCAAGATCTGCTGGTAGGTAAAATGGCTAATGTAAAATTACGTCTCATGTTGGCAAATGCTCCATGATTTTTACGCCAACACCTGAAAACAACTAAATATAACTGTGTCAAACACTAGAGGGAACAGCAGAGTGCGATGGAAGAGGGATCTGGGAATACAGAAACATAATTCCTTGAAAATGGCATTACAGGTAGATAGGGTCATAAAGTGAGCTTTTAGCATATTGACCTTCATAAATCAAAATATTGAGTACAGGATTGAAACGGTATGTTGAAGTTGCACAAGATGTTGGTGAGGCCTAACTTGGGTATTGTGTGCAGTTCTGGTCACCTACCTAGAGGAAAGATGTAAATAAGGTTGAAAGAGTACAGAGAAAATTTACAAGGATGTTGCCAGGACTTGAGAACCTGAATTATAGGGAAAAGTTGAATAGAGTAGGATTTATTCCCTGGCGTGTAGGAGAATGAGGGGAGATTGATAGAGGTGTCCAAAATTATGAGAGGTATGGATAGTGTAAATACAAGCAGGCTTTTTCCACTGTGGTTGAGTGAGATTACAACTAGAGGTCATGAGTTAAGGGTGAAAGGTGAAATGTTCAAAGGGAACATGAGGGGAAACTTCTTCACTCAGAGGGAAGTGAGAGTGTGGAAGCAGACATGTTGGATGTGGGTTCAATTGCAACATTTTGGAGAAGTTTGGATAAATATGTGGATGGGAGATGTATGGGTTAGCTTCGGTCTAAGTGCAGGTCAATGGACAAGGCAGAATAATAGACTAGCACAGACTAGATAAGCCGAAGGGCCTTTTTCTGTGCTGTAGTGCTCTGTGACATCATCTGCCCTGGCAGGTACGTGTGCTAAGTGGTTCATCTTTCTACAATCACACAATCCTACATATCTCTATCTATCTCTCTCTCTCTCTCTCCATGATCTATATTAATTTTGCCTATACATTATATCTTTGTTCATCACACTGATCTACCTGTGCATGCTGAAGCTGTCACGTATCGGTAATGGACTGATTTTAGTTCTAAGTCCAATCATTGTTAACCACCCGCAGTTGTCACTGCCATTCCAGTGCCTCCTTTAATAGCATTTGCATCATCTATCATCATCGATACAGGGCCTCCAATTGGCTTAAAGGGCCTATCTTTGGAGAATGTTTCTCCGTTTTGCAAACCTCTTGCATCTGGTGGTACGGAAATAACTCATGGTGTTGTTATGACAAAATGTTAATAGGCTTGTATCAAATTCATCTTCACTATTTTAATAGAACTATTTCCCTATTTTAAATAAATACATTTTAGACTTCTTTTTAAAAATAAGCGGAAGTGGATTTAAGTACGAACAGTGTTAGCATTACTGACATTGCTTGCCCAGCATGTCAGCGGATGAAGCCTACGTCCGCCGTTAGCTTACTCATCTACCTTTCCTCTCAGGCTTTCGTTTGGTCTGCCAGTCACGTTAATCCAGGGGCACACAAATACATCTGCAGGCGGGATCAGGTTGACAATCTGGGCGCCAGTCAAATGCAGATGTCCCAAACCTTGTTAGAGGTCATTGTCACCTGCACTCCATGTGGTCTGGGTTGGGACTGGACGAGAGTTGTAATGGGGGGGTGGGGTTGAGAACCAGAGCGGTCCAGCAGCAAATGGAGTGGCTGTGGGGGAAGGTATGCCTGCAAGCAATAATGGACATGGAAAGACTGAGCATGACGGGTCTAGTGTTCTGAGTTGTGTCTATTTCAATGCAAGGAGCATTGTAGGAATGGAAGATGGGCTTAGAGCATGGATCAGCGCGTGGAATTATGACATTGTAGCCAATAGTGAGACTTGGTTGCAGGAGGGGCAGGACTGGCAGCCCAGTGTTTGGACGTGATAGAGAGGGGGGGATTAAAGGGGGAGGAGTGTCATTACTAGTCAGGGACAGTGTCATGGCAGAACTCAGTTCGACAGACTGGAGAGCTCATCTACTGAGGCTATGTGGGTGGAAGCAAGGAGTAAGAAAGGAATAACCACAATAATAAGAGCATAAGATATAGGAGCAGAAATAGGCCACTTGGCCCATCGAGTCTGCTCCGCCATTTCATCATGCATGGCTGATCCATTTTCCCTCTCAGCCCTAATCCCCTCTCTTCCTCCTGTATCCCTTCATGCTCTGACCAAAGAAGAATCTATCAACCTCTGCCTTAAATATACATAAAGACTTGGCCTCCACAGCCGCCTGTGGCAACGAATTCCACAGACTCACCATTCTTTGGCAAAAGAAATTCCTCCTCATCTCCATTCTAAACAGATGCCCCTCTGTTCTGAGGCTGTGTCCTCTGGTCTTAGACTCTCCCACCACAGGAAACATCCACTCTATCAGGGTCTTCCAATTTTCGATAGGTTTCAATGAGATTCCCTTTATTCTTCTGAATTCCAATGAGTATAGGCCCAGAGCCATCAAATGCTTCTCATACGGTGAGCCTTTCAATTCCAAAATCATTTTCATGAATCTCCTTTGAACACTCCAATGTCACCACATCTTTTCTTAGATAAGCGGCCCAAAACTGCTCACAATACTTCAAGTGAGGCCTCAACAATGCCTTATAAAGCTTCAACATTCTTCATTACTGTTATATTCGAGTCCTCTTGAAATGAATGCTAACATTGCATTTGCCTTCCTCATCACCAGCTCAACCAGCAAATTAGCCTTTAGGGAATCCTGCACAAGGACTCCCAAGTCCCTTTGCATTTCAATTTTTTTGTATTTTCTCTCCATTTAGAAAATAGTCTGTGCTTTTATTTCTTATACCAAAGTGCATGACCATACACTTCCCATCACTGTATTCCATCTGCCTCTTCCTTGCCACTTTGTCATTTATCTAAGTGCTCTGGAGCCTCTCTGCACCCTCAAAACTACCTGTCATTCCACCTAGCTTCATATCATCTGTAAACTTGGCCACTGATCCACCAATTCCATCATCTAGATGGATAATTGACATATAACACAAAAAGAAGTTGGCTCAATACTCCTGTGGAACACCTTCATTATTCCCACTCTTTGCCTTCTGTCAATCAGCCAATGCTCTATCCATGCTAGTATCTTTCCTGGAATACAATGTGCTCGTATGTTGGTAAGCAGTCTCATATGTGGCATCTTGTCAAAGGCCTTCTGAAATTCCAAGTACACACATCCACTGATTCTCCTTTGTCTTTCCTGCTTATTTTTTCTTCAAAGAATTCCAACAGATTTGTCAAGCCTATTTTATCATGTGCCTACAAGTACCCTGAGACCTCATCCTTAACAATCGACTCCAACATCTTCCCAAACAGTGAGAACTTAACTTCCTTTCTTCTGCCTCTAATTTCCTTTCTTCTGTCCCTCTCCCTTCTTGGAGTGACATTTGCAATTTTCCAGTCCTCTGGAACCATGCCAGAATCCATTGATTCTTAAAAGATTATTACTAATGTCTTCACAATCTCTTCAGCCATCTCTTTCAGAACGCTGGGGTGTACGCTATCTGGTCCAGGTGACTTACCTATCTTCAGACCTTTCCATTTCCTAAGAACCTTCCCCTTAGTAATGGCCAACTTCAGACACTTCTGCCTCCTGACACTCTCAAACCTCCACCATACTACTTGTGTCTTCCACAGTGAAGACTGATGCAAAATACTTATCCAGTTTGTCCACCATTTCTACTTCTCCAGCATTATTTTCCAGTGGTCCAATATCTACTCTCACCTCTCCTTTACACTTTATATATCTGAAGAAACTTTTGGTATCCTCTTTAATATTATTGGCCAGCTTACCCTCAAATTCAATCTTTTTCCTTCTTTATGACTTCTTTAGTTGCCTCTGTTGGTTTGTAAAGCTCCCCACTCCTTCAACTTCCAACTAATTTTCCTCTAATATATGCCCTTGCTTTGGCTTTTATGTTGGCTTTGATTTCTCTTGTCAGCCATGGTTGCATCATCCTGTCTTTAGAATACTTCTTCTTTGGAACATTTCTATCCTACACCTTCCGAATTGCTCCCTAAAACTATATTGGACCACATTCTGTAGATCTTCTAATTGTCAGTGGGATTTAGAGGAGCAACTTGTAGAGAGATTGCTGACAGCTGCAGGAAATGCAAGGTTATGATGGTAGGTTATTTAACTTCCATGTATTGACTAGGACTTTCATATTGTTAAAAGTTTCAGTAGGTTTCAATAGGGACATTTAATGTCAGAGAAATGTATACAATATACATCCTGAAATTCTTCTTCTTCACAGACATGCACGAAAACAGGGGAGTGCCCCAAAGAATGAATGACAGTTAAATGTTAGAATCCCAAAGCCCCCCTAGTTCCCCCTCCCACACATAAGCAGAAGCAAAGCAATGACCCGCCCCGCCACACCAGCAAAAAAGCATCGGCACCCTCCACTGAGCACTCAAGCGTGCAGCAAAGCGTACTTGCAGTACCCCAAAGACTACTCGTTCACCCGGTATTCGACATATCACAGGCTCTCTCTCTCCATAATAAGGGGAAAAGAGATGTCTCCGTTTCACAGCGAGACGGGAGACATAACAAATAACTCACTGATCTATGGTGTTAAAAGTCTGTAGCGTCACTTCTTCCGATGGGGCTGGATAGGATAGAGTTTGTTAAATGTGTTCAGAAAAGATTTCTTAATAAGTACACAGAGGTCCCACCAAGAGAGTGTGTGATACAAGATCTGCTATTAGGGAGTGAGGCAGGGCAGGGGACAGAAATGTGTATAGGGGAACACTTTGGATCTGGTGGTCAAAGTTCAAAGGTTCATTTATTATCAAAGCATGTGTCCATATACAACTCTGAAATGTGTCTTCTGCAGATAGCCATGGAACAAAAAACAGACGTGGAAGTGATTCAGCAAACCCAACCCCCCGCATGAAAAAAGAATGCCATCCCGATCATCAGCACTCCCCCCTTGCTTGTTCCAAATGGAACAGGAATATCGACCCCCAGAAAAACAACCCCTCCTCCACACAAAAAAAATAACAGAGCGTAACAAAACATCAAGCCCCAAACACCCTCCCCTCACACAACAAAACGGAAAAGGAACAGGTGATAAAAAGTGCAGAATATAAAAACCGTGAGTCTGAAAAAATTCACAGCCCATAAACACAATTGTCCAATCAATAAACGCAGAACCATGAAACATCCTATGATATCACCAACATTCTTTGAAAGAGAGGGACACCACATGAGGCAGTGAGGCCTACCCGCCTGACATAGCGAGCCTCACCGTCACGGACTCCTCTGGCAGCGAGCAAAAAGAGAGCAGTTGGTGGTGAAACTCTCATTCACCTTCCACATTCAGCCCCAATGTCTCAATCTTCCTCAACACTTTCATTGGCAATTAATGGATGCTTGAACCAGTGAAATGGAGTCGAACATCAGCTCGGGTCTCGCCTTGAAGTTCCTTCACATCAAGGCCACCCGAGTACACGCTCGCTTCCCAGAATCTTTTCAGAGACAGCAAAGTGCTGGATCACTCAAATGATCTCCAAACTGTAAATCGCAGGCTCTAACAGTCCTGGAAACATGTTTAAGGTGAAAAACAGACATAAAAGAAGTAAAATAAAGACATTCTCGTGAGCAATCTGGAAGATGTGGATCGAGGGACCATGGCACGCTGGTGCCATCTTGAACTGAAGTCACCACTGGTTTCAAATAATTATGGAGAAGAATAGGTCTGTCCGAGAGATGAGATTCAAAGTTGGAGAAAGGCCAGCTTTGATGGCATCAGAAGGGATCTGACAAGAGCGTATTGATAGAGATGTTTGGAGGCTTTCAAAAGTGAAATATTGGGAACACAGAATCTTGGTAAGGCTAACTGGTTAGGGAACCTTGGTTACTGAGAGATATTGAGGTCCTGGTTAAGAAAAAGGAGGTATAGACAGCTAGGATCAAATGAGATGTTTGAGAACTATAAGAAATGCAAGAGAACACTTAAGAGAAAAATCTGGAGGAGTAAATGAACATATGAGGTTGCTCTGGTGGCAGGATGAAGGAGAATCCCAAGGACTTCTATAGATATCTTAATAGCAAAAGGATAACAAGGGACAAAATTGGTCCTCTTGAAGGACAACGTGGCCATCTATGCTTTGAACGGAAAAAGATTCGTGGTGTCTGCATTTACACAGGAGACAGGTATAGAGTCTGTAGAACTGGGGCCAAGCAGTAGTGAGATTGCAGACCATATACAGATTACAGAGGAGGAGGTGCTGGCTGTCTTTAGGTGAATTAGGGTGGATAAGTCCCCAAGGTTTGGGGAAGTGACCCCTCAGATGTTGTGGGAGGCTAGTGCAGAAATTGTATAGGCCCTGGCAGAGGTATTTTATATGTTCTTAGCCACAGATGAAGTTCCAGAGGAATGAAGAATAGCTAACATTGTCCCCTTGTTCAAGAAATATTCTAAGAATGAACCAGGAAGTCATAGGCCAATGAACTTGACGTCTGCTGTGGGTAAATTACTGGAAGGTATCATAAGGGATAGGGTATACACATATTTGGATAGACAGGGCCTGATTAGGAATAGCAACATGGCTTTGTGCATGGCAGGTCATGTCTAACCAAACTTCTTTTTGAGGAGTTTACCAGGAAAGTTGATGAGGGAAAGGCAGTGGTTTTACCAACAAGGCTCCCCATGGGAAGCTGGTCCAGAAGGTCAAGTTACTTGACATTCAGGATGAAGTAGAAAATTGGGTACAACTTTGTCTGAGTAGGAGAAGCCAGAGAGTGGTCATAGATGGTTGTCTCTCTGATTGCAGGTGATTAGTCCTATTCACAGTCATCAACTCAACCCTGGTTATTCTTTGTAGTGGACCCATGTGCCTCATCTCTGGTGCCAGGAATTGCAGACTTCAGTTCAACTGGAGAGACTTTGTGCCTCCCATTGGCTAGGAATCAATGTGTGGATATGAGGAGCTTCCTTCATGAAGAGCGCATCAGAACTTCAACCTTGCTGTCTTTGTGGAAGCTTTTCTGTCGACGTTGATATTTTGGGACCAGTTCAC
This sequence comes from Mobula hypostoma, assembly GCF_963921235.1. NCBI lineage: Eukaryota > Metazoa > Chordata > Chondrichthyes > Myliobatiformes > Myliobatidae > Mobula > Mobula hypostoma. Next base: position 90,828,857 of record NC_086107.1, read on the forward strand.
TGGAGATATTGAAGTGAATTACATGCGTCTTAGCAGTCTTCGATACCTTGTCATGACATGAGTGTACAGGACTTCCTTGCTGCACCTCAATGAGAAGGTAGTCTAATGGACGCCAGCCACAGATTCATTAATTGCAGTCATTTCAATGGGGAGGAGTGGTAGCAAGGAGGAGAGGTAAGTTTCACATAATTTACACTTTTAGGGAGAACTACTGTCAATGCAATTGTATTATCCAAGTACATATATCTCACCTTATATCACCCTGAGATTCATTTTCTTGAGGGCATGATCAAATAAGCCATGATAGGGTATCCACCATAACACAATCAATGAAAATCCGGCTGGTGATGTTGCAGTATCAGCACAGGGCTTTGAGGTGAATGGTCCTGAGTTCGAATCCAGTCGCCTTCCTGCACACTTCTCATCCGTGCTGGGCTGACCGTCGAGCTAGAAACTCAGCCTCATCAAAAACGATCAAACGCTATGGAAATGGGAAAAATGGCGCTCAATGCACCGCAAGGCACAAGAAGGAACCACAACAATCAATGAAAGACAGCACCAACCGGGGCAACCAACCAATGTACAAAAGAGGCAAACTGTGCAAATACAAAGAGTGAAAAAACAATGAATATCTAGATAAATAGATAGATAGATAGATAGATAGATAAACTGACAAACAGATAAATAATTTAAATGTGATGTTTAGGCCTGTTTTGGTATTTTAAGGGCAGTCTTTCTAATACAGGACTAACTATTTGGGTAGATGTAAAAGATTACAGGACAACTCATTCTAAAATCTCTGTAGAGTTGGTCCGCTGGAAAAATGAGACCAGATTAAAAATGATTTGATCAGATTGGTACAACTCACACCAGCAACATCACAATGTGGAAATGGAACTCTGAACCACAGCCCTAATTGTCCCTTTAGGAGTCCAAATATTTGTTGAAGATCCTGGTACTTCTGAAGGTATGACAGAGTTGACCTTAGATTGGTACTCTTCCCTCAAATGACATTAATCTGTTGCCCTTCTGAAGTGTAGAAGACATTAATCAGTCTTCTACACTTCAGAAGTGTTTTTCGTGCCATTGAGGACCAAGGCAGATTCAGAATCAAGTTTGGATTTATTTATCATGTGTGCATCAAAACATACAGTGAAATGTGTCATTTGCACTATTAAGGGTCTTGGCCTGAAACATTGATTGTTTTCTCTTTTCCATAGATGCTGCCTGACCTGCTGAGTTCCTCCAGCATTTTGTGTGTGTTGCTCTGGATGTCCAGCATCTGCAGACTTTCTCATGTTTGTGAACAGCAGTACAAGACCCTTTCCCGCCCCCTCACACACGTAGACAGGCCTTTAACCCCAGAACAGGGCACCTCTGAGCCTCCTATCCTTGGCTCCAGACTCTGAGACTTGTGGGAATTGGACCTCCAAACTCCAGTCCCCGTCCTGGACTTGTGGACTTGAGCGTCAGGTCTCTAGCTCCAAGCTCGCCATCTTCAGTCTTCGTCCTTCAGGCTTCCCCTCTCTGCACTCACTACACTCTCCCCAAAACCATCATTACGAACCCAAAACAAAAGAGCTTCTACTCATTACCTGATGCAGAATTTATACCTGTGACCAACCCCGTTGTACAATGAGAAAATTTTCACTGTGGCGGGGGAGAGGTGTCAGACACAGCCTTTGGTGAAACAATTACAATCCCAGATGGAAGATCAGTTTGAGATCAGATGCAGGCAGAGGTGGGCGTTGATGAGGGAAGTAAACACCTATGCGACCAGAAATAGGATGAAATTCCAGCATCAGGCAATGGTTCTCTCTTCTCAGCTGCTGCCTGACCAGCAGGGTATATGTAATACCCATGTTCAAATAATCACAAATTATTTTGGCTTTACAATGTTGCTGTTTTGGAGATCTTGTTGCATTTATGCATGCAGTCTCCTACAGAATAATAATGAACATATTTCAAAGATTATTCACACATCTCCTTAGATACAAAGTTAAGTCCCATCCCATTGTGACCCTCATTAGGAATCCCAGCTATCTAGAGGAAGCAAAAGTGATAACAAAGTTTTGTAGGTGAACCTTAAGAAGGTTCATTATTTTCTTTTCTAGGAGCAGGATGGAAGTGTAACGGTTTATAGTACCAGCAACCCAGGTTCAACTCCTGATGCTGACTGTCAGGAGTTTGTACATTCTCTCTGTGGCCGCCTGGGTTTCCTCTGGGTGCTCCGGTTACCTCCCACAGCCCAAAGATGTGCAAGTTTGTTGGTTAATTGGTCACGTGGGTGTAATTGGGCAGTGTGGGCACACTGAGCCACAAAGACCTGTTATTGTACCTAGCACTGAGGGTCCTCTAATCCCCCTGTCAAACTTCAACGTTTGGTCCCCAACACTTCAGGAGTGAACTTGATCATTTACGAAGAGCTGGTTAGAGCTGGCTGCTGGTTTGGCCTTCCCCGGCTTGGCAGAGGATGGGCAATGTCTGCAAAGCTGCCCTGACCTGAGCCCAACGCGTAGCCTGATCCTTTCAGGCTGGATCTGGGCAGCGACATTTGACATTGCTGGGTATGCGTCGGGATTCCCTAGGATGGTAATGGAGGCTGGATGGAGGAGCAGAGGAGGCTGAGGGGGTACGTGATAGAGTCCAATTTAAGTAGGGAGCAAACTGTAGGAAGGGATTGGAGGACAGTTCCTCTCTAGCAGAGGTGTTTGCAACCAGAGGGAACAGGTTTAGGATAAGAGAGAGGATCTGAAGAGGAAATGTTTTTAACCCAGGGGATAATTGGAGCTTGGAGAGTCCTGAGTAGTGGAGGAAGAAAGTTTCATGTTTAAGAATTATTTAAATGTTTATTTAAACTACATAGAGTTTTGTGGAGCAGCTGCTGGGCCATGCAATCTGTACAGAGGTGTACTGATGATCAGCATACAGATGTAGGGCTGCAGGATCCATTCCTATCTGTACAACTCTACACAGGATGAAAATCAAAGTCTTTTCTCCTTTGAAACTCCCCCCACCCCTGATAGGAAGTTGCCTGGAGGCAGCGGAAGTTTGCAGGGTTTGGCTGCGGGCTCTGAGTGGAGCTGGAAGCTCCAGCCAGAGCCCTCCGTGTAGGTTTACCCACTCCGAGCGTCGGCTTCGCTCTGCATTCGGGAAGGACAGAAAGCCCGTCCAGAGATGCTGAGATGCACGTCACCCAGCTGCCCCACGCTACCATTGTGTCTGTCTCTTCCATCTCAAATAACGCTTGCTCAACGGTTTTCGCGGCTGCTTCATGCCAAAAAATTTGACCTGCTGCAGTTTCCATGTGGGCTGAGTCCCTCATGCCCTCTCCATATGATGGAGGATGACTCATCCACCCTCCCTAGCCCAGGTTAGTCCAACAGCATTGGAAGTGTAGGGGAGTGAAGTGAGAGGCTGCAATTTGGAGCAGAGGGAGTAATTTCTTACCCAAACACTCCTCTTGGAGATGGTAATGGGAAACCCAGCTCGGAGGTTCAAGGGTTACCAGTGAGCCAGGCCAAGTCTATATTTGTGTACCTCTTACATCAAACGTCTTGAGGTGATGTATAGTTTATCTATACTAATTCATGCAGTTACTAAATTAGGCCATGCAAAAAGTTTAAAAGGTGTAATTGTATAGGGCTATATCCTGGCAGCCAGCAGACTCTCTCATCGGAGGGGGATCACATGTCCTCTTCTGCTAGAGGAATCTGCTCACACACCACAGCAGTGGATTTGGCTTTTAACGCCTCTGGCCCCAATGGATGTGATAGCCTTGGCCATCTGCGAATCCTCTGTCCCGGTGGGTGAGGTGTGGGGCGACTTGGATGAGGAACGCCAACCAAAATAGCAACTCTTATATAACTTCAGTAACATGGGAAAAATGCCTCAAGCCTCTTCGTGCTGCCTTGAAGGACAATGCTTGACACCGAGTGACATGAAGAGGCGCTGGATGATGAGGAACATCCAAGAGGAGAAAGACTGATGGAGGAGGTTCCAGACCTCGAAGCTGATGGTAGAGCTGCCAGTGGACGTGTAGGTGTCCCAGAGCACCTTAGCTCCCTCTGCAACAAGCCGGTGGCCAAACATTTTAATTCCCATTCTGACATGTTGGTCTACGATCTCTTCTACTGACACAATTGGGGCATTTTCAAGTTGGAGAAGCAACACCACATATTCTGCCTGGGTAACCTCCAACCTTACAGCATGAAATCCAATTTCTCTAACTTCTGGTCATTTCTCCTCTCTTTTTCCATTCTGCCTCCCCCTCACCTCTTCTCTCCTCCTCACTGGCTCTCACCTCTCTCCTCCTTCTGTTTATCCCATGGTCCACTCCTCTCTCCAATCAGATTCCACCTTCTTCAGCTTTTTACCTCTTGCACCTATCATCTCCCAGCTTCTCACTTAATTTTCCCTCCCCCACCTATCTAGCTTCCCCCTCACCTACCTTCACCTATCACCAGCCAGCTTGTGCACCTTCCTCTCCACCCTATCTTCTTATTCCAGTTTCTTCCTCCTTCCTTTCTAGTCCTGACAACGAGCCTCAGCCTGAAGGATTGGCACTTATTTCTTTCTATAGATAAGTCAATAAGATATAAGAGCCCTTTGGCCCATCAAGTCTGCTCCACCATTTCATTACGGCTGATCCATTTTCCCTCTCAGTCCCAGTCTCCTGCTTTCTCCCCATATCCCTTCATGACCTGGACAATCAAGAATCTATCAACCTCTGTCTAAGATATTCCCTGAGTTGCTGAGTTCTCGCAGTATTTTGTGTGTATTGCTTAAGGTTTCTAAAAGTGCAGAAATTTTGGAAGAATCTAAGTTCATAAGAGGTCCCAACGTTGTCAACGAACATCAAGTGAGTACGTGGCCAAGTGGTTAAGGCGTTTGTCTAGTGATCTGAAGGTCGCTGGTTCGAGCCTCAGCTGTGGCAGCGTGTTTGTGCCCTTGAGCAAGGCACTTAACCACACATTGCTCCAGTGTCTGTGCAAGGAGTGGCGCCCCACACAGACTTCCAATCTGCGCCTTGTAAGGCATGAAAATACCCAACGCAGGCCTCTCATGGTCTGAGTCGACGTTCGACGACAACAGTGTTCGACGACGTTGACATTCAACAACATTGACAGAGTGATTAATATGAGGTTTGAATGAATATTTAACAAATTATTGTTAATGAATATTTAACAAATTATTAACAAAATTTGAATGAATATTTAACAAATTATTAACAAAAATTTAACATTAGCACAATGGTCCTGTCTTATAAATCAAGCAACGGTTACGGTTGGTAATTGGTGAGAGGGTATATTAATAACCCAGAATTTAGCGGTTGCTTTTGGCTATCTACCCTGAGGGAACCGATCCTCACCGGGCTTTAGTACTTTGGCTGTGACAACCTCCTGCTACAATTCCGAGGAACAAGGATCCCATTGGTACAGAAACGGGCCCTTTCAGCCCTCCTCGTGCTGAAATACATTCATCTGTGTGACTGGATCGGGCATGTACGTACCTATCCACTTGGAATATTGTCCTCAGTTCTGGTTACCTCAAGGATGTAGAAGCTTTAGAGAGGGTGCACAGGAGATTTACCAGGATACTGTCTAGATTAGAGAGCTTGTCTTATGAGGACAGGTTGAACGAGCCAGGGCTTCTCTCTCCAGAGCAAAGGAGATTAGAGGTGTTTATAATGATAAGAAGCATAGATCCGTTGGACAGCCAGAGACTTTTGCCCAGGGCGGAGATGGCTAATCCCAAACAAGAGAAAATCTGCAGATGCTGAAAATCCAAGCAACATGCACAAAACACTGGAGGAACTCAGCAGGCCAGGCAGCACCTATGGAAGAGAGCACAGTCGATGTTTCAGGCCGAGACCTTACAGCAGCGCTCAGTAGGACCTGCTGAAGGATCTCGGCCTGATACGTCGACTGTACTTATATCCATAGATGCTGCCTGACCTGCTGAGTTCCTCCAGCCTTTTGTGTGTGTTGGAAATGCCTAATTTCAGGGGGTGTAATTTTAAGATGATTAGAGACAGGTTTTTTTTTCATAGAGAGCACAGGGGGTGTGTGGAACATTCTGCCAGGAGTGGTGGTAGAGGCAGATATATTAGAGGCATCTAGGAGACTTTTAGATAGGCTCATAGATGATAGAAGAATGGAGGGCAATGAGGGAGGGAAGGGTTAGAGTGATCTTAGAGTATGCAGGTTATCAGGTCAGCACAGCATTATAGGCTGAAGGGCCTGCACTGTCCTGTACTGTTCTAGGTTCTAAATGCCCTTAAACGTCGTAATTGTACAGTATCTCTCTGTCCGTACAATTCCTCTGGCAGCTTTGCTTAGATAACCACCACTCTGTGTGGACAACCTTGCCCCTGAGATCTCCTTTAAATCTCTCCCTCCTCAGTTAAGCCTGTGCCCTCTAGAAGCCTGAAAGCATGCACTACCAGGCTCAAGGACAGATTCTGTGCCACTGCTATAAGCTTCTTGAATGTAGCTCTTGTATGTAAGGATCAACTGTAAACCTTACAATCTACCTGGCCATGATCCTTGAACTTTATTGTCTGCCTGCACTCCACTTTCTCCATAGTGTAACTCTATATTCTATATCTGTTACTGGTTTTCCCTTCTACTTATGTTCTGAAATGATCTGTACCGATGGCACGCATAACTAGCTGCTTCATGTTCCGAGTTCATAGTAATTTTATTATCAAATACACATTTCTCACCATTTTCTTTTTCTTGCAGGCATACTCAATAGATCTTTAAGAGAATAATAACTATAATAGAATCAATGAAAGACCGCACCAACTTGGGCGTCAACCAGTGCGCAAAGGACAACAAACTGTGCAAACACAAAACAAAATAAATAATAATAGTAAATAAATAGGCAATAAATCTTGAGAACATGAGATGAAGAGCCCTTGAAAACGAGTTCATGGGTTGTGGGAACACTTCAGTGATGGGGCGAGAGAAGTTGAGTGTAGTTCAAGAACCTGATGGTTGAGAGGTAATGGTTGTTCCTGTATCTGGTGGTGTGGGTCCTGAGGCTCCTATACCTTCTTTCTGACGGCAGCAGTGAGAGGTGAGCGTGTCCTGGGTGGTGGTGGCAGGGGTGGGGGGGGGGGTCCCTATGGATGCTGCTTTCCTGCGACAATGCTTCATATAGATGTGCTCAATGGTGGGGAGGGCTTTACCCATGATGGACTGAGGCAATATCCACCACTTTTTGTAGGATTTTCAATTCAAGGACATTGTTGTTTCCATACAAGGCTGCAAAGCAGCCAGTGACTCAATGTCCTGAATGGCAATAAAAACCCAATTCTAGTTCCCTAGCCAGTACTAAGGCTGTGGTTCAAAATTTCATTTCAGAGTTACGATGTTGCTGGTGTGAATTGTACCAAACTGATGAAGTCCTTTTTAATCTGGTTCCATCCCTCTACAGTAATTTTATTAACATTTCAAAGAAAATGCAAAAAGACTCTGATAATCTGTGGCCCTCATAAATTCATAAATCTTTAGTCTCCTACATTACAGTGAGAATAAACCGAGCCTATCCAATCTCTGCTTTTAATTACAGCCTTCCCTTCCAGGCAACATCCTAGTGACACCTTCTCAATGCTGGAGGAACTCAGCAGGCCAGGCAGCGCCTAAGGAAAACAATACAGCCGACATTCCGGGCCAAGACCCTTCAGCGGACATCCTAGTGAATCTTTTCTGCACGCTCTCTATTGCGTCCATATCATTCCTACAGTGTGGTGACCAGAACTGTATACGGTACCTGTAGTGTGGTCTTATGAAGGCTTTGTACAGCTGCAATCTGACATCCTATCAGTGATTCTCAATGCCTGTGGAAGCAAGCATGCCGTCTATCTTACGCATGGCCTTATTCTAGTGCAGGGAACGGAACTGTACACAATATGTAGAGTGCGGTCTAACCAATGTCTTTTAAAGATACAACTTGGCACCCCATTTCTTGTACTCCATGCCTCGGCCTACTGTATGTCTTCTGCACTACCCTAACTGCCTGGGTCACGATTTTCAGCGAGCTATTGATTGCAATGTAGATCTCGGCTTTGCCAGACTCTCACGTATGAGCTCCTTACTAGGGAGCAGTCCATGATGAATCCTTATCTGATTTCATCTCTCCTTGCCAAGAAACCCCATTGGAACGTTCCTCTGCAGCCCTGGGCGACACTTTCTGCAGGTAACGGGGGTAACTGTAGGCTTGGCGGTCACGCACCCCGTGCCTCTGCTGACGGGGCAGAAGCCTGAAAACGTTTTTAGGGAAGAAATCCAGTAACGGGTGCTCGAAGTAGGTGTGATTACAGGTCCGCCCCTGTTTACAGTACGGTTCTGCTCCTGTCAACTCTTGGTAAGCTGAGCAGTTTCAACAGTCAGAAAAGTTCCCACGTGGTAGAAGATGTCTGCAGCGCCCAAACTACTGATTTCAAAGGCAGTGACACCCCATCCTCCCCTTTGTGTCATGTCCCCTTATTATTTGCCATCTCATTGATCTCTCAATTCATCCTTTGCATATTCCTGTCGTTTATTTCCTATATATTTCCCCGTTTTCTTCTCCCTCCCCGTTATATCAGCTGACTCTCCATCTACCCGTTTTTCGGACTGATTGAGGGACCTGGCGCCTTGCTGCCTCCAAAGGCGTTTGGTGAGGCTGGGCGTGGAGTGTGCAGCCTGGAAGCCTGCGAGCCCGTGATCAACGCCATTGCTTCTCTCCGAGTGAGGCGTCGAGCAAAAGGTTGAAGTCAGCGAGGATGTAAGCGGAGGGCGGGGGGGGCTGTAGTCAGCGCCATCTTACTGAAACAACAGGAATTCTGCAGATGCTGGAAATTCAAGCAACATACATCAAAGTTGCTGGTGAACGCAGCAGGCCAGGCAGCATCTATAGGAAGAGGCGCAGTCGACGTTTCAGGCCGAGACCCTTCGTCAGGACTAACTGAAGGAAGAGTGAGTAAGGGAAACGTCGACTGCGCCTCTTCCTATAGATGCTGCCTGGCCTGCTGCGTTCACCAGCAACTTTGATGTATGTTGCCATCTTACTGAGTTTGCTCGGTCTCGCTGGCAGCTTGTCGGAGGGAAGTGCAGGAGTCGTGGGAACCACATTGCAAAGGTTGACCACAGAGGCAGCAGACTCGTTTTGGGGGACTTTGTTGCATGTGTTCCTGGATTCTGGTTACTCTTTTGTTTTTGGGGGGGCTGGTTTTGAGCGGTTTGATCAATGCGGTCGGGGACGCTTCAGCGAAGAATGCTTTGCCTTGCGGCCTGCAGTGGGCTAGCAGCACAACACTGAACTGAGCTAAACTGAATACGACCGGACCCCTGGTTTGATGTTTGACGTTCTTTGCGTTGTCCGCCTGCTTTTTGCCGTTGACGTAACTTGTTCTTTTTTCACGCATCAGGGGTTTGATGTTTTCCTGAACGGGTTCCGTGGTGTTTCGCCGTTTCGCAGCTGCCTGTGGGAGGGCGAATCTCAAAGTAGTATTTTGTATAGACTTTGAATCTTTAATCCCCTTTGTTCACCCACTCTACCTAGCACCAGGCACCGCAGCCTCCCAGGGCGAGCTGGACTTTTGCAGCACTTCTCTGCTTCCTGAACTTCCGTCAGTCACCCCTGAATTCCTGGTCTGTGTCGCCTTTCACGTGCAGTTGAGGTAAGACCATAGGATTGCGAGAGATCTGCCAGCTACATTTCTAGGATTAGTGGAGCAAGCCACAGTTGTTGGTGAAATCATACAGGCTGTCCTTCTGGGATAAGTCAGGGGAGATGCAGGAGACTGTTGTAATGTGTGGACAGAGAGAGAGAGAGAAATGGTGCAAACATTTTCTCCAGTAGAAGTCCATCTGCCAAAAGCATTGTGTTATTAAAAGATACGAGAGATGTTGTTTCCTGATCCTTTGCAATCTCACCAGTGGCTCATTGAAAGAATTAGAACAAAAATGAAGCCTTCTCTCCAGAGTCTGAGCTGACCTTTGCGACTGCTGAGAGCTCAGGATTCAGCCTTTCTGTAGCTTTGTGTTCAGTCAGACCTGCTCCCGGTGCTGTAATCACAGTCAGACCTTCCAACCTTCCTAGCCCCTGCCCACTTCCTTCCAGGGGAACCAGAAGGCCAGGGGAGCCATTTGGCCCATCGAGGTTGTGTCATCTCCACAGCCACACTGGGTGCCTGGCCTGCACTGCCAGCCAGGGATGACGGTGGAAGCAGATACAATAGAGGAAAGAATGCGCAGGGAATGGGGATCACGTGCAGGCTGAAGGGATTTAGTTTAATTCTGCATCGTGTTTGGCAGACACGTTGTGAGCTGAAAGGCTTACTTCTGCAGCGCGCTGTTCCCTTTTCTCCACTCCATGAACATCCTAACATGCCATTTGAACTCACACAAAATAATATTTTGGAGCTTGAGAGCCACAGGCTCTGGCCTCTGTTACCCACCCACCGCCTTCAGCAACCTCAGCCCAGGACCCTGGAGTTGTCTCACTAAACTCCTTCACACCTCCCTTTCCCTCCTTTGTGGTCCTCCTCCATCTGCCGCACTAATCCTTCGATACTAAACTTGGTTAATATTAAGTCCTCTGATTTACCATGGACATCATGTTGCGTTAAAGGTGGTAGGGTAATGTTGGTTGTTGGTGTAGCGCTGCCCAGTGGTGTACCAGGTAGGACTGGATCTCATCTCCCTGCTGGACTAGAGCCAGATTCTACTGAGCACATTGCCACCTGCTGGTGGATAGATGTATTACCATTGCTGTAATTAACATCACCATGAGCATCCTCAATAACACACAGACTAACTGTATAAACTAGTCTGATCCGTGATTATTCTTCCCTGAGTCTTCTGCTTCCACAACTAGGTGCTCATCACCATGTTCAGGAACCGTTATTACCCTCCATCAGGCTCCTGAATGGGCATGGATAACTTCACTCACCTCAACACTAAACTGATTCCTACAGACTCACTTTCAAAGTAAGTCAGGCACAGTCAAACAGCAGAGCAGATTCGATGGGCTGAATGGCTTAATTACTGACTGGCACATTCCCAGCTGAAGGAGTACATGTTGAGGGACCAATGTTCCCTCTAATTTTCTTTGATTGCTCTGTGGACCAACCATTGCTCTGAGCAGAAAGTATTTACATGGCCTGAAAACTGCACGGCATTTAAAATTTTTGTTTTGTAATATGCATAGTATGAATATTCAGAATGAAAATTGAAAAATCGCATACCTTTGATTTTATTTATTAATTGAAGGGTATAATGAAATACAGCACACAAAAGAAAATCTCACATTTCATAAACTTTAATTTGTCTTAGTTACAAATCCATTGTCTCTAAACACTGTTCAGATTAATTTCTCATCCAGACGAAATGTACATCTTAATCCTCATTAGATCATCCAAATGTTCCAATTCTAGTCTATTTCTGGATTTACATCTGATTGAATTTGTAAGACTGAATCCATGTTCTATATCAGCACTGGAAGCTTGAAATGTTCCAACAATGTCAACAAGAATTGATAGTTCTTCAAATTCTTCATTTCTAAGCCCATGTTTATTTCGACCTATCAATGAATGTCTTAAGTGAACCAGTCTTAACCTCCTCAGAAACAACAAATTCAAATCCACAATATTGCTGCGATATTTTAGGCAATGCTTTCATCGTAGTTCGTAATAGCAGCTGAGTATTTTTTGTTAGTCGTACAACGTTCTCTTTTCCAAATTCAACATTGTTTGCTTTTGCAATAGCAACAGGGTCAAAAGCTTGTCATTCTCGTAACTCATCGTTAATAAATCTATTACTCAAGTGATTGCACACATACCAAATGAATCGAATAACAGACACAGTATTGATGTTGAAGCTGTAAAATGCTTCAAAGTAAAGATTGTAATACATTTATTATTTAGAAAATTAATGGGTTATATTCATTAGCACATAATTACAGGGTATTTCACAATTATCACAGATTTCAAAATTATATTGGCATAATTTCAAAATTATACTAACTTTATATAAAAGAAAATTCTAGCCATGCAGTAACAAAGGCTATGTGCATGGGGGCATTTCAGTTACTGTGTGGCTGCGCACTTGTGCAGCTTAGAGGAAACAGTGTGTGGGACGTGGGACACACTAAAGCTAGGTGCAGCCACCACAAGGGCTTGGTGAGGAAAGTCTACAGTATAGGGTTCTTCCACTACTGGATAGGGAGGAGCTGGGCTGGGTGAGGAAGCCCCTTAATTATTGTATCAGTGTACCACCCCAGGGGCTACATGAGTGGCAACAGACTTATTGATGTGTGAGAATGCAATAAAACGCAACTGAAAGCATTGACTATGAACGTAAAGTCAATGCTTTCATTATGCTATAATTTTTCTATTATGAATTAAATTTATTTTGATTAAAAAATTTCCACTCCTATGTTTTATGGTCTTATACTACCAATGGAAGCAAGCAACAGGACAGAGGGAAAGTAAGAGTACTTAGACTGTCTATTGTTTGTTCTCAGTTCCTGTATCTGCAGTCCCGCTTGCCCTTATCTGGTTTCACCTCCCAGTTCTGACTCGGGATCATGATCCAAAACATCTACCATTCATATCCCCCCCGCCCACATAGACCCACCTAGTTCTTCCTGCAATCTAATTTTGCTCTAGATCTCCACATCTGTGGTCTCTCGTGTCTCCATCTATAAAGGAGAACTTGGTTTTGCTAGAAATTCATATTAAAAGATTGTTGTAGGTTCTCGTAATGGCCAATTCCTTGATCTCCCACGGGCTTGTTATAATTTGTCCCATTGTCTCTCCCTCGAGGATTTCTCCGTCCACATAACGATGCACACAGACCTGTGAGCCCCGCAGTACAGGCAAGGCGAGCAGTTCGACCTTTCTGTCAATGCTGACCTTCAGATGAGTTACGTGGAAACCAACAAGAGTAGCCAGGACAGAGATTTCCTGCACTCTGTATCTGTCAACAGCAGAGCATTTGTGGGCTTAGCAATGGTATTTACTTCAGAGATTTAACAAGCAACTTAAATGTTCAGTTTCGGGCAGATGGGGTGTATCAGCCATGGTTGACAGCTCATCGAGGAGAAGGAAAAATCTGATCTGACTGACTATATCTATACCTGGCTGGTTGTACACTCCTGGCTGTATCTGTATCTGGTCTGGTTGTACACTCCCAACTGTGTCTGTACCTGGTCTGGTTGTACACTCCTGACTGTACCTGTACCTGATCTGGTTGTACACTCCTGACTGTACCTGTACCTGGTCTGGTTGTAAACTCCGGCTGTATCTGTATCTGTTGTGGTTGTACACTCCTGACTGTATCTGTACCTGGTCTGGTTGTACACCCCTGACTGTATCTGTACCTGGTCTGGTTGTAAACTCCGGCTGTATCTGTATCTGTTCTGGTTGTACACTCTTCACTTTGTCTGTACCTGATCTGGTTGTACACTCCTGACTGTACCTGTACCTGATCTGGTTGTACACTCCTGACTGTATCTGTACCTGGTCTGGTTGTACACTCTTCACTTTGTCTGTACCTGATCTGGTTGTACACTCCTGACTGTACCTGTACCTGATCTGGTTGTACACTCCTGACTGTATCTGTACCTGGTCTGGTTGTACACTCTTCACTTTGTCTGTACCTGATCTGGTTGTACACTCCTGACTGTACCTGTACCTGATCTGGTTGTACACTCCTGACTGTATCTGTACCTGGTCTGGTTGTACACTCTTCACTTTGTCTGTACCTGGTCTGGTTGTACACTCCTGACTGTACCTGTACCTGATCTGGTTGTACACTCCTGACTGTATCTGTACCTGGTCTGGTTGTACACTCTTCACTTTGTCTGTACCTGGTCTGGTTGTATACTCCTGACTGTATCTGTACCTTGTCTAATTGTATACTGCTGAGTATATTTGTACCTGGTCTGGTTGTAAACTATTTACTGTTTACAGTCGGTTGACTATATCTATAATTGGATCTACTGTTCAGTACCACCCAGGTTTACTCCTGTCCCAGAACAATATGTGTAACTTTCAGTTTCCTCAAATCCACATTTAATCTCAGTCTCAATTCCCCCTTGTGGCCAGCATTCAGCTCCATCCGGTAATCTCTTCCCTCTTCATCATCTCTTTGTCAAATACTGAATTTCTGAAAGAATAAAAGCACACTTTACAGAATTACACCAGATTTTCTGATTGTCAGCTTTCCTGATTTCAGGCTGCCACAGAAGCCTTTCCAGAGGTGTGAAATGTTGAGACAGAAACTGTCAGAGACTTTTGCTCTTGCTGCTGTGAACCCACAAGGAGACTGGCCTCGAGAGATTATGCAGCTCGTGGCCAGCAGGTGGAGCAAGCCACAAACAAGAGAGAATCTGCCGACGCTGGAAGTCCAAGCAACACGCGCAAAATGCTGGCGGAAATCTGCAAGCCAGGCAGCATCTATGGAAAAGAGTACAGTCGACATTCCAGGCTTCCTGGCCTGCTGAGTTCCTCCAGCATTTTGTAGGTGGAGCAAGCCACCAGCTTTGGAACTAATGAGTTTAATTATTTTGTTATACACACAGTGGCCACTTTATTAGGTACACCTGTACTCCTGGTTGTTAATGCAAATATCTAATCAGCCAATCACGTGGCAGCAACTCAATGCCTAAAAAGCATGCAGGCATAGTCAAGAGGTTCAGTTCTTGTTCAGACCAAATATCAGAATGGGGGTCTCAGTGACTTTGACCGTTGAATGAATATTGGTGACAGACAGGGTGATTTGAGTATTTTAGAACCTGCTGATCTCCTGGAACTTTCATGCACAACAGTCTCCAGAGAATTATGTGAAAAACAAAAAACACCCACAAGGCTGCAGTTCTGTGGGGGGAGAAACACCTTGTTGATGAGAGGGGTCGGAGGAGAATAGCCAGACTGGTTCAAGCCGACAGTAACTCAAATACCACACATTACAACAGTAGTGTGTCGAAGAACATCTCTGAATGCACGACACGTCGATCCTTGAAATGGATGGCCTATAGCAGTGGAAGACCACAGACATACACTCAGTGGCCACTTTATTAGGTACAGGGTGTAAATCCTGTTAGATTTTATCAATAGGAATCATTGAGTCCTATTGAGTATTTAGACAGAGAAACTGTCCTTGCAGCTTTCAAATCCAACAAGTACAATATGCTTCCAGAGAATAACGGTCGCCCGTAAAGATGTAAACCAGTGTTTTGCTTCATTAAATGATTATGTCAGCACTACCAAGCTCAGATGAAAGCGGATTACTTGTAGCATACACTTGGTCAATGCAATTCAGTTAGCAATATCGTTGCTGGTTTTGTACCTCACTGTCCAGAGACCCAGGGTGAATCCCATAATCAGTGTAAATCACCATAAATCAGCCAGTTGTTTTGTTATGTCCCCCCTATGAGGAGGGGTCACCTCTTTTTCCCTTTATTGGGGAGAGAGAGAGAGCCCGTGGCATGTCGAATTGTCGGATGAACGATGAATTTTTGTTGTACTGCAGATCATGGTCTTTATTGGGTGCTTGGTGGGTGGAAGGTGCTGGTACTTTTTTGCAGAAGTGGGTGGAGGTGGAGGGGGTCATTGCTTTGCTACTGCTTGTGCATGGGAGGGGGGAGTAGTTGGGGGCTTTGGAGTTCCAATGTTCTAACTGTTGCTCATTCTTTGAGGCACTTCTGTGTTCGTGGATGTCTGCAAAGAAAAAGAATTTCAGGATGTATATTGTATACACTTCTCTGATACTAAATGCAAGTATTGAACTATCGAACTACCCTGACCACTGGTGCTGTGTTAAACGCAAAAGATTCTGTAGATGCTGGAAATCCAGAGCAAATTGCATAAAATGCTGAAGGAACTCACCAGATCGGGAGGGAAATAAGCAATAGACATTTTGGGCCGAGACCCTTCATCAGGACTCTTCCCAAAACGTCGACAGTTTATTCCCCTCCACAGATGCTGCCTGACCAGCTGAGTTCCTCCGTCATTTTGCTCGTGTTGCTCCGGTGCTGTCTGCATGGAATTTGCGTGTTCTCAATGTGACCACACGGTCACAGGGAAAACATGCCTGATTCCTCAATGCTTTTGTTTCCTCCTACAAGAATAATTGAGTTACAGAGCTATGCTGCATAGAAACAGGCCCTTTGGCCCAACTTGTTCATGCTGACCAAGTTGCCAAACTGAGCCAATCTCATTTGCCCGCATTTGCCCCATAACCTTCATTTTTTTCTGACCCATGTAACTGTCCAAATATCGTAACCTTACCCACCTCTACCACTTTCTTTGGCAGCTCATTCCACATACCCTCTTCTCTGTGTCTCTCAGGTCCCTTTTAAATCCTTCCCCTCTCACTTTATGTTACATTTTGTAACTCCATAAACTAATTCAAAGAAAAATGCAGGAGTATGGTAGTCATGTACTTAGTTTTTCTGTCCGTGAGGAGCTCATATGTAACGTGGTGGCATAATAACTTAAGCCATTCACGTACCTTCTTACCTATAACCTGCAATGAATTATGTAAAAGAATAAACAATATATTTACAGTATTACTCGAAAATTACTGAATACAGGACAGTCCTCACTCCTTAGCTGTAAACTCCAGCTCAGTATAGAATGCCTCCCAACTCAAATATATAACATATTGCTCTCTAGTCATCTAATATACACAGTATACTATATAATACAACTACTGTATAGAAATCCAGGGACATCTACTTATCTACCTTCACGCCTTTCAGTTTCCCAAGAACCTTTCCCCTAATAATGACAACTTCACACACTTCTGCCCCTGACACTCTCGAACATCCAGCATATTGCTGGTGTCTTCCACAGTGAAGACTGATGCTAAATCCTTATTCGGTTCATCTACCATTTCCTTGTCACCCATTATTATCTCTGCAGCATTATTCTTCAGCAGTCCAATATCCACTCTTGCCTTTCTTTTACTCTTTATGTATCTGAAGAAACTTTTGGTATCCTCTTCAATTTTATTGGCTATCTTACCTTCATATTCCATCTTTTCCTTAATGACTTTTTAGTTGCCTTTTGTTGGTTTTTAAAAGCTTCCCAATCCTCTACTTTTTGTTCTATTACATGCCCTCTCTTTGGCTTTTATGTTGCCTTTGATTTCCCTTATTAGGCTCCTGTTAGCCTTTAGAATACTTCTTCCTCTTTGGGATGTATATATCCTGAGCCTTCCGAATTCCTTCCAGAAATTCCAGCCATCGCTGCTTTGCCGTCGTCCCTGCCAGCGTTCTTTTACAATCAAGTAAGAAGGAGACTCTTGATTTTCATAATGGAAAATTTTCCCTGCAGCAGTAAGGGAACGTGATGTAAAAGCTATGGGGCATTCACTTCCATCACTCATGGTGACATGACTACACCTATATCACAGGCCAGCTTCATTGGATGATGTGGATTATAATGTGTGAGTGCAGTGTCTGATGTCACCATTTCCTTTGCTTTTTGGAAAGCCACCTCACACTGCTTTGTCCATGTTGTGTCTTCACGATCTGTATCAAGGAGTTCAAGGGGTAGAGCACAGTAGCCAGTAGCTAGGTTTGGCGAGAGCCTGTTATAGTAATTTACAAATCCTCAAAAGGATTGCAACTGTGACAAATCCTTTGGCCTTGGGGCATCCACCTCTGCTTGAATATGTTCAGCACCCAGGTGTAATTTTTGTGCATCAATGGTGTGACCACAGTAAATGATGCTTCATTTAAAGACCTCACACTTGTTGCATCATGCTCTGAGTCCATATTCTTCAAATCATTTCAACACTGTTTTGAGGTTTTAGGGATGTTCCTTGTCATCCTTACGTTAACAATGATGTCATCCAGGTAACACTGAGTGCCTTCTGTTCCAGTCCAGAGTGCAGGTATTGATACTACTCCAAAATAAGCCTATTATAGTGATGAAACCCTTTATAAGGGTTTAGGAGGAGGAGGAGATGACCGCGTGACGCAGCTTGCAGCGGCCATTCTGGTGAATGATATCTGTTATCTGTCAAGTAGGGTGCCGTGCACAATCCTGATTTGATACGGACAGACGTGAGAGCACGGAGGAACATCTGGTGAAACTTCTGAAATGCCTGCTTCACTGTCGCTGCTACTGTGTGATCCAGAATCTCCGGAGGGGAAGGCCCCGAGTCCTCGACTTTGCTTGTTGCTCGGCGGCTGGGGCGGGGTCAAAGCGCTCGGCAGAGATGGTTCTCGGTGCTCAGTGTCGGAGGGGTGGTCGGAGGCTCGAAGTTTTCGGACGGACTCAGAATTGGCTGCAGTCAGGTGCTTCCAATGGTGCTGCATCGGCAAGTTTGCAGCACTTGGAGGGTCATGGCAGGGAGACTTTCTCCCTTCTTCCGTCTGTGTGAGATGATGGGGCTATCGGGACTTGAGACTTTTTTTTACTGTGCCCATCATCTACCCTTTATCAAATTACGGTATTGCTTTGCACTGTTGTAACTATATGTTATAATTATGTGGTTTTGTCAGTTTTAGTCTTGGTTTGTCCTGTGTTTCTGTGATATCTTTCTGGAAGAACATTGTATCATTTTAATGCATGCATTTCTAAATGACAATAAATGAGGACTGAGTGTCCTCACAATCTAATCTAATCTAATCTAATCTGTAAGTGGTTATGGTGAGAAATACTTTAGACTCTTCTTCCACCTCCATCTGCAGGTAGGCATCAGCTAAATCCACTTTGCTACAGTGTTTTCTTCCAGAAAAGTTTGTGAAGAGGGTATTGATCTACTTTCATACTGCTTTGATGGTGACATTAAAATCACCACAGACCCTGACAGACCTGCTCTTCTTGGCTACTGGGACCACTGGTATTGCTCATAGGTTTCACTCAAACTTGGAAAGAATTCCTTCAGTATGCATGCAATCTAGCTCACTGACTATTTTATCCCGGATGGTATAAGGACCGGACAGGCTTTGCAAAACTTGGATATGGCATTCTCATTTAACACTATTTATCTTTGATATGTTTGAGTTTTCCAATGCCATCCTTAAATGTCGCTGCAGCATCATCCAGTAGCTTTCTTCATTTGCTGTCAGTTGTCTCTATTGCAGGAGATGTGGCATGCAAATGGTAGATGAATCTCCAATCAAGTTGCAATTGTCTCAGCCAATCATGGCCCCAACAATGCTTGCCCTCCTGTTTTTAACCACATACAAGCCCAATGTGGATTGATGGTTGTTGTATTTCAGTTACAAATGTCATTCCCACAGAAGTTATCTTTTCCCCAGTATAAGTTCTTAGTTGGATAGCTGCAGGCTTCAGTTCAGTTTCTTTGAAATGTCATTCAAACTCATTTTGTGGAATGACTGAAACAGCTGAGCCAGTGTCCAATTCCATTTTAACTGATTTGCCCATCACTTCTAGTGTAAGCCATATTGCTTATCCATTGTTAGTGTTCACATATTAAATCTCAAGGCTATTCAGTCCTGTGTCATTCTCATCATTATCAGAGTTTTCATCAACAGCATGTCAATTAATACTCTTTTTGAAACTGTAACTTGACTTTTTATCTTTATCTCTTCCCTGAGCAGTCCATTTATTTTTGTCTGCCTGACATACTCTTTGTATGTGTCCTACTTTGTGGCATTTTCTGCAAGTTTTGCTTTTAAACCTGCGGTGTATGTGAGCCCCTGCCACAGCAGTAACATAATTTGTTCAACCAGGCAGGTTTCTGTTTAGATATTGCAAATTTGTTCACACCCACTTTCATTCCTAATTGCAATTCAGTTGTGTCTCTGCATGTTGTTTCACTGATACAGCTATTTCAACTGCTCTTTTAAATGTAAGGAGCTGTTTTTAAATGTTTTCTTGTAAGATTCCACAAGCTAAATGATTTCTCAATGCATCACTAAGCCCATTACTGAACTGACAATGCTGGGAGAATTTCTTCAACTCAGCCATGTAAACTGAAATGGACTCCCCTTCCTTTTGGTTCTGCTTATGAAACCTGAAGTATTCTTCAATCAGCAATGGTTTTGATTCTAAATGTTCCTGCATTACTTTCATGATATCAGCAAAGCTTATTTCAGCTGGTTTGGTTGGAGCAGTTAAATCTCTAAGCAAATTGTATGTTTTTTTTTCAACTATTACACTCAGTAACACAAGCATTTACTTTTCATTGGCTATTTCACTTGCTTCAAAATGTATCATCCAGCTTCTGTAAACCACGCTTCAGTGTAGATTGAATATCAAAGAACCATGGGGTTTGCTGGGTGTGAGAGAGAGAATGTTGCAGGGTCAGGGACAAGGAGAGAGAATGAGATGGAGAGAATGTTGCAGGGGATAGACAAATAAGAAATAGGAAAACAGAAGCAATAGGATTGACTCATATGTATGAATGCCTAACATCTAATTGTGACCTCAATCCATATTCCTTCTGACTCCCTGTAATCTTTAACCTGCTACCTTATCCTGAATGTGTGGTTCTGCTTTTATCTTTCACATATCTCCTCCAGTTTCCATGTCAATGCCATCAGATTTCTGAATGCTCCTTGAACCCATGAGCACTACCTCATCATTTTTGCTTTTTTTTTGCCTTTTTTGCACTGCTTATTAATGTGTGTGTATGTACCTTGTGTTTTATAGGATATCTTTTATATTTGTACAAGAAGGGACAGAGCCGACTGTACTTCCTGAGGAGGCTCCGGTCATTCAACGTCTGTAGTACTGTGCTGCAGATGTTCTACGACTCAGTGGTGGCCAGCATTCTATTCTACGCTGTAGTCTGCTGGGGCGGCAGGGTGAGAGCAGCTGACGCCAAGAAGATCGATAAGCTCGTCAGGAAGTCTGGTTATGTTCTGTGGAGTGGGTGGAACTGGATTCCCTGATGGTTGCGTCTGAGAGAAGGATGCTGCAAAAGCCACAGAGGATTATGGACAATCCCTCTCACTCCCTCCATGACATACTGGATAAACAGAGGAGCACCTTTAGTAACAGACCGATTCCACCGAGGTGCACCACTGAACGCCAGAGGAGATCCTTTCTCCCTGTGGCTGTAAGACTCTACAACTCCTCCTCCTTAAGTACATAAGTTCATGGTTTCATTGCACATCGGTGTTTGCACTATGACTTTTTAATGTACATTTTGTATTTTCTTCCTACCTCAGTCCTTACTTTTTGTATTTTAAAGTATATATTTCTGACTGAACAACCTTGTGACAATAATTTCCTTTGGAAAATAAAATTTTATCTTATATTTGTGATTACTATGGGGTTTTATGTTTATTGTGATCTATCGTGCTGCACTGGATCAGGAGGAACAGTCATTTTGTTCTCCTTTACACACGTGTTCTGAAGACTGACAACGGCCTTGGCTCTTGATCTCGAAGGAAAGGTGTCTTAAATGGCCCAACTTTTACGTATAACGCAGACCCCCATGTATGTATATTTAGTGTGCTTTATTATCGCACTCCTTGTGCTGCATCGGATCTGAAGTAACCATCATAACGCTTTATGCTTGCGCACTGAGGAATAGCAGTAGCCACCGTGAATATTGAAATGTCTCTGGGAGTAGGCGGGTGGACATGGATTGAGGTTTCAGACAGGTAGCAGAACAGGTACGATGAGCCAAGTGTTCTACTACTTCAGGTGACTGCATCCGATCTACTGAGGAGTTTCGATAAGACTGCCCGGAGAGACGGAACGGAGTTGCCACTGTTGACTGAGCCATCTGAGGGTGGCGCTCAGTTTCCATGAGCAGGTTACAAGTGTGCTCCTTGCCTGCTGGAGCAGACGTTGCCACGGACACCGATTTTCACACCGTGAAGATCAGAATGCTTTAGAGTGCTCCAGTTTGTGTGGGTTTTCAACATCATTTTTCAGACAGTAATGAGAGTTGGAAACAGAGAACAGAGAACTCCATTAGGCTGAAAGCTTCAATGAATGTCATGGCATTAGAGAGATCAAAGCAATTTCCTGGCTTGTCACTTTTATCCAGCACCGTAATAAAGCGTGTCAACTAATTACACCGTCAGAGTCCTCGCCTCCAACAGCAGGTCTGTTAGTGAGTCGCGAGCATTCCTTTCTTTTAAAGTGCATTCTGGGGAGTGGAGAGGACAAGAGTATACACTGCCCAGGTCAAGAGGGGGCAAGGGTCAAGGAGCAGCTTTCATTGCCATAAACACTCTGTAGCCACTTTATAAAATACACCTGTACAGCTGCTCGATAATGCAAATTTCTAATCAGTCAATTATGTGGCAGCAACTCAATGCATAAAAGCATGCAGACCTGATCAAGAGGTTCAGTTGTTGTTCAGACTAAACATCAGAAACGTGACTTAAATGACTCTGACTGTGAAATGATTGCTGGTGCTGGACAGGGTGATTTGAGTATCTCAGAAACTCCTGATCTCCTGTGTTTTTCACGCACAGCGGTCTCTACAGTTTACAGAGAATGTTGCAGGAAAGAAAAAAAATCCAGTGAGTGGCAGTTCTGAGGGTGAAAATACCTCATTAATAAGAGAAGTCAGAGGAGAATGGCCAGACTAGTCCAAGCTGACAGAAACTCAGATAAGCACATGTGACAACAGTGGTGTGCAGAAGAGCATCTTTGAACCTACATCTCGTCTAACCACCCTTTTGGACATTGATTGCCACAGGTCTGCTTCCCTTGTGAGGTGGCAAGAGACAGACGGCGAGGTTGTAGTGTTGCCTTGGTTGTGGCGAGGACTAGTCTTCAATCCTCAAGCTTATGCAACAGTGTGGTGTTCGGGCTTGGTTGGGGAGTGGCCTCTCCCATTGGTGCTGCCCGCCAGTGCTGGATCGGTGGAACTACAGGCTGGTCTGCCAGGAACCATCAATTTGCCGGTCTTGGACTAAAACTGTGCTTCCTTGCTTGGTTATGTTCTTTATTTTTTTTTCCTTTCTCATTATTCTGAATGTGCGTGTATGTTTTGGCACCTTGGCCCCAGAGGAACACTGTCTCATTCGGCTGCATCCATGTATGGCTTGAATGACAATTAAACTTGAGTTGATTTGATTTTGATTTGAAATCGACTTGCCTCAGTAGCAGAAGGCTACAAGCATATTTTTAGAAATAAACTCAGTGGCCGCTTTATTCGGTACCTCCTATACCTAATAAAATGGCCACTGAGTGTATTAGGAATTTGCTGTGGTCTGATGATGTGACATGCAACAAAAGCAAGAGCATTCCACAATTACAGGAATAAAGAAAGATATAAAAAATCAAATTTAGAGCTAGAGGTATGGATAATGAATAAAATATTCATAAATACCAGCAGATATTTATGTTGTAAACAACTTCATTAAAGAACTTACAGTTCAGTGCTTCACTGAGGAAACAGGTAGAAGAGATGGGGAGGGGGTGGTAGGGGTTCAAATGAAATGTTTGATCAAATTAATTCCCTGGGTGAAAAAACTTCTAAAATGGTGTGAAGATTTTTTTTTGTTTTAATAACCCCATAGCGCTTTCTAGAAGGGAGCTTTTGGAAAAGGCAGTTTGCATACACGTACAAGTCCTGCAGTGATAGTAGACTGCAGCTGATGACATTTTTCTGCCGTCTTGACAGTTTGCAGTGGTTTTCATACACTGGGAGAAGATGCCGCACCAAACCAGACAGTAATGGCTGATGCGATGATGTTCTCTGTGATGGAGGTGTAGAATTGCACCAGGATGTGCTGCAGAAGATGGGGCTTTACCAACTGTCGCAAGAAGTCTGGTACATCTCCTGCCAAGTCCAGGCACAATGGACAAGGTTACACCCTCTGTGCCTGAGCTGCTTGTGGAAGGACAGAGCACAGGAAATAACATCTAAATCCATTTTTTTTAACTGCAAGTTATGGAGAAATCAATATCTGTCTCTGTGCATTGGGAGAAATTGCCTGTGGAATTTCAACTGTAATCATCTGGAACGCCAAAGAAGTGCAGATGGATGGTAACATCAACGTCAGTGAATTGGAGAAGCCTGGTTCACTGCTCCCTCATCCTTACCACCATGTGAGTCCGCATTCTCTAACGTGACTGGCTGGTGAACACCCTGGTCAAAGGGCAATTTAGGATTTGGAATAAATGCTACCCTGCTCTAATGCACATTTCAGCACAAGGTGACTGTATTAGTGGTGATGCTGGCAGGGTAGGGTGCCAGTATGTAATTAGCCCACTCTGCTTTACGTTGAACTTTGAACATTACAGCACAGTACAGACCCTTCAGGCCCCGATGTGTACCAACCTTATAACCTGCTTTACAATGAATCCAATCGTTCCGTCCTATGTGTGTACTTAATAAAGAACTTCAGTTCCCAGTGTGCAATGTGGGTGGAAGTGATGTTGGTGAACGGGTTACAGATGCTCTTGGTGCTCGAGTGTCCGGACTGAAATGTGGTCGAACTGAAGCCATTCTGTAAATCTGTAAATAAAATTGTTCTAGTGTTTTACCCTCGCAAGTTTGCTTTTGCTAAAGAACAAACGTAGCATGATGTGAGAAGTCAGCAGGAGATCTAAATACGAAGTGTAACTGAATACCGTGAGTGACTGTGAAAGAAATGCTAGGTTCCAAAAGAGAGAAGCTGCCAGCAAGAGAGCACACTGTCTCAAAGTTCACCAAGAGATTCAAGTGAGAGAAGCCTGAAAAATTCTATTATGAATAACCTAACTCCATCCATTGTTTATTTATTTATTTATTAACTTATATACATTCTTTTTCTCTCTCTCCTTTTTCTCCCTCTGTCCCTCTCACTATACTCCTTGCCCATCCTCTGGGCTTTACTCCTCCCCCTTTCTTTCTCCCGAGGCCTCCTGTCCAATGATCCTCTCGTATCCCTTTTGCCAATCACCCGTCCAGCTCTTGGCTCCATCCCTCCCCCTCCTGTCTTCTCCTATCATTTTGGATCTTCCCCTCCCCCTCCCACTTTCAAATCTCTTACTAGCTCTTCTTCCAGTTAGTCCTGACGAAGGGTCTCGGCCTGAAACGTCGACTGTACCTCTTCCTATAGGTGCTGCCTGGGCTGCTGCGTTCACCAGCTACTTTTATGTGTGTTGCTTGAAATTCCAGCATCTGCAGAATTCCTCATGTTACCGCTCTTAAGCAGTTTTCCGGCAGTTTAGCTGATTATTGGAAACACTTCAAACAACGATTCCATATATATTTAGCAGCGAGCAGAGCTGGCGGGGTGGAGAAAAAATTGAAAGCGTCTATCTTTCTACACGTAATTGGAAAAGATGCTTTGGACATCTAAAATCGCTTTCAAATTAGTGAGAGAGAGTTTACATTAGACACTCTGGTGACAAAATTTGAAGAGTATTTTATCCCAAGTAAAAAAGTCATGTTTAAGAAATATAAGTTCTTCTTCTGTGAACAGAAACAAGGTATTAGCTTTGACTAATACGTAGCTGAGCTTCACACACTGAGTTAGTCCTGTGAGTTTGAAAACTTGAGAGACTCACTAGCCAGAGACAAAATAGTTTGTGGAATCCCAGATAATGTTCTCAGAAAAAAAAGGCTCCAAGAGAAAGATTTAACACTGGAAAATACTGTGGATATATGTAGGGCAGCAGAGACCACACGAGCAGAAGCTAAGGAGCTGCACAGGGCAGAAACAACAATGTATGCTGTGAAATCAGAGGGGCAGAGCACCAGGTGTTTCCTAAAGCAACAGCATAGAAAAGCAATAGGCTCAAACAGCAAATGCAGCAAATATGGAGATAGGGCACATCCCAAGGAATTGTCCTGCTCATGGAAAGTCCTGTAATAATTGTAGGAAGAAGAATCATTTTGCAAAGTGATGCAAAACCGGGGCTACAAAGAGAAAGGTGCACATAATTGCTGAGGAAATGGAGGAAGTCTTTGTAGATTCTGTACTGACTGCTGGTGCTGGTAAGACAAAATGGATTGTTCCAGTGACTGTGAATGAGACAGTAATTCCGTTCAAGCTTGACACCAGAGACAAGGGGAATCTGTTATCTATGGATGATTACAAGACCCTTAAAAGTAAAGAGTAAGATTCACTCAGTGAAGTTAAAAGGGTCAGGCTATACTGCAGAGAACATTCCATTAAAAAGAGGCTGTACAGTGATCTTTGAGCACAAGGGGCAACATCTAAAGGAACAGCTGCTGATTGTTGAAAAGCAGGGACGGCCAATATTTGGTCTGACTGAATGCGAAAGACTCAATCTGTGGAAAAGGCGTTTTTCATAGTGGCTTCACAGACCAAAGGTGACCAGGCAACACTCAGTAAAGAGTATGCAGATGCCTTTGAGGGGCTGGGATGTTTACCTGATGTGACTCATGAAAATCCTAAAAGTAGCCATGAGAGCCGTATGGTGGCTATGCAAGAGAAGCACAAGAACTCCACCTTCCATAGACATCTGTACCAGCTACACCAGCATGACAGTCAGGATACCAGTGCTAAACAGAGTGATCATGATGAAGTTGACAGTCTTGCTTCCACATCATGCACCCTTAGTTTAAAATATGTCCCTTATTGACCTAGTTAAAGACTGGAAATCAAAAATATCTCCACGATCCTCTCCAAAGTTAAAGAGAGAAAATAAAAACAACACTGGAGAAACAACGCTGACTAAAAGGTCAGAACAACAGCAACAGTTCAGCACAAACCCCAACAGGAGCAGTTGCTATCCATGATATATAACCAACATAAGGATCTCTGTGAATTGAGAGAGAATCAGTGGAACTTGTGCAAAGTATCACTGATCACATGGATATAGTTCAGGACTCCATTATGAGACATGTGAAGTGAATTATGGTCACACAGCAAGAACAAGGACAGAGACATACAGATGGGATCTTGGCAGAAGGATGTGAAAGAAATGAACAGGTAGATCAGAATTCTCAAAAGGGCATTGGTACTAACACAGCAGGTGAAAGCAAGGCATCTATGGAAACAAACAGCAGACTGAAAGGGACATTAAACCACCACAGAGATGGATTGAGAGTTGTTGAGTGAATAAGGGATTGTATTTGCTCATTACAATTTAAATTAATGTAAACATCGTTGTTGGAAAGCATTATTGAGTCTTGCAGGTTTATGAGGCATGGTATTGTGTTTGTTTTCTTTAAAGGAGGAAGACATGTTATTGTGTGTGTACATAATAAAAGGCAATGCAGGTGGTTTACCTGGAACTGGAAGTGACGTTGGTGAATGGGTCACAGGTGCTCTTGGTGACTAGAGTGTCCCAAGTAAAGTGTGGTCAAGCTGAAACCATTCTGTAAATCTGTAAATAAAATCATTCTTCTGTTTTTAACCATGCAAGTTTGTCCTTGTTAAAGATCAAACATAACACTATATAGCCTCCATTTTTCTATCATACAAGTGCTGATCTAAGAGATTCTTAGATTTCCCTAATATATCTGCCTCTACTGCTACCCTGGCAGGATGTTCCACGCACCCACCACCCTCTGTGTAAAAAACCTACCCCTGATATCCCCCTATACTTTCTTCAACAACAACACAAATCCTCAACATCTCTAGAAGGATCTTGAAGATCCTTGATCTGAAGGAATGTGACCAAGAGCTGGGAAGTGTGAGTAATTTTTTTTACACATGAACTTTTCTCAGGCTTCCAGCTGGGTGCAGGTAATGATGTTAACCAACATTTCAGTCACAAACTCCACCATCTTCATCAGGGATGATGCCTAGGCACATCTAGTCCAGTGGTATATATACCCCCATTGTCTCTCCCTCCTGATTGGTTAGTCCTCAACCAATCAGGTTTCTGCTGTCCCACCTTACTTACAATCACATTCCAATTCTTACTTAGAGCGAGACCTTTGTCTTTGTTAAAATTCTTATTCTCTAGTTTTATTTCAATAGTTTCATTCGCTAGAAGGTCCCAAAAGCCATTGTCCTGGCACAGTAGTTTTGCGCCATCGAAGTCAATCCTGTGGCTACTGTGAATGCAATGTTCTACTACGACCGATTTCTGTAGGGAACCCAAACAAATACACCTCCTATGCTCCTTAATGCAGGTTTCCACCATCTAACCAATATACGCTGCTCCACATTCACAGGGAAATCTGTAAATGCCAGCTGACGTGAGTCCCAGGTCATCTCTGAACCACATAGCTGTGATTTGAACTTCCTTGTGGGTCTATGGATGGTGTTAATCCTGTATTTCTTCAGGATCCTGGTGATCCTTCCAGAAATCATGGAAATATGGGAAAGACAGGTGGTAGCAACAGGTTCCTCCTTGTTGTCAGGATTCCTGGTTTTTCTGTTGGATCTTTTAAGGGCCTAATTGATTTCCTTCACCTTGTAGCCATTCTGTAGGAATGGCATGCGTAATCGACTTATTTCTTTGGGGGGGAGGTCTGAAACAGTTTTCACAAGGTTGATCAAGGTAGAGAGAACCGCTCTACATTGGAACATGTGTGTGAGTGTGAGCGGGAGAAACCTGCCCTCTGTATAACGTTTTAGAGGTGTGTAAAATCATGAGGGGGCACAGAGAGAGTGAACGCATGGTCACTGGGAATCAAAAACTAGAGGGAACAGATTTAATGTGGGAGGGGAAGGATTAAGAGGGTCAACCTTTCCACGCAGGTGTGGTCTGTATACGGAACAAGCTGCCAGAGTAAGTGTTTGAGGCAGATACAGTAACAACATTTAAAAGACAATTGGATATGTACATCAGAAAAGGTCCAGAATAGGGGTTCCCAACATTTATATGAACCCCTACCATTAACTGAGAGGCCTAGGTTGGGAAGCCCTGGTCTAGCGGGATGGAAGCACCAGTGCTCTGGATAAGAACAAGCTACAGAGGGTTGAGAGATCAGCCAGCTCTATCATGGGCACTAGACTCTCCACCATCATAAATAAAGGCATCCGTTAGTCTTGCGAGACCATGGATCTGCGCCTGGAAAGTCTTCACTCTCCAGGGCGCAGGCCTGGGCAAGGTTGTATAGAAGACCAGCAGTTGCCCATGCTGCAAGTCTCCCCTCTCCACGACACCAATGTTGTCCAAGGGAAGGGCATTAGGACCCATACAGCTTGGCATCAGTGTCGTCACAGAGCAACGTGTGGTTAAGTGCCTTGCTCAAGGACACAACACGTTCCCTCGGCTGGGGCTCAAACTCATGACCTTCAGGTCTCTAGTCCTATGCCTTAACCACTTGGCCACGTGCCCATCATAACCATCTTCAAAAAAAAGCAGCATCTGTCATGAAGAGCCCCCATCACCCAGGACGTGTCTCTTCTCATTGCTGCCATCAGGGAGGAGGTACAGGAGCCTGATGACACACACTCAACATTTTAGGAACAGCTTCATCCCGTCCACCAGCAGATCTCCGAACAGGGAATGAACCCATGAACTCCATATGGCTAATCCTTATGCTCCCTTTTTGCACTTCTTATTATATCATATTTATTACCGTAATTTATGGTTTTTTTCTATGTCAGGCAGCAAAACAACAAATTTCACCACATATGCCAGTGATTTTAAACTTGATTTCAAAATGGGCTAAATGAGGCAAAAGTGATCAGTTCAGATGGGAACCTTAGTCAGGATGCACCTGCTAGTTTGAAGGGCCTGTTTCTGTGCTATCTGGTTCTATGAATCCATGTTAATAATTTCTATCCAATTGTGTAGTAAGTGACTTAGATTTACAGCTTATCTGAGAACCAGCAGTAATAATAACACAACATTCACTCTGTGCGCCAGAGTCACCTAATATTACACACTCGCCAGATCTGAACACAAAATCTGAATGTGCTACAAACTATTGCCAATTTGGTCTCCTTTTCGAGTTACTGTTAATGCTGTGTGCGACATTGTTTATAATCCTGGTGAATCCAATATAATAACTAAATAATTATTTTAAGCAGATATTATAATCATTTGATTAATTACTATCTATATTTCTACATAACAACTCTAATGTACTTAGTGAATATTTTAATAATTAGACGCAGTAAATTGCATTGAATTACTTGCTATTCCGAGAATTATAACCGTGTGGTAAAGTCTTATTATGTGCAGACTGGGTATTATCAAAATTAACAGCACAGAAGGAGCCATTTGGACAACTGTGCATGGTCTGGGTGTAAAAAGAGATTCCCGTTTAATCCTCCTGCCCTCTGCCAGTCCCCTGAAACTCTTGGCGTTCTGCTCTGGGAAGAAGAGTTCTGTTTGCCCGTGCGGTATATCGGCACACTAGACTAGCAGTTAAAGAAATTCTGCCACGGCACCAGCATTGCGCCAAGTGCCATGCCATGATGGTTAATAAGTCGCGGGCATGTAACGCTGTCACTGAAAGCATGGCGACACTTGCGGGCTCCATCCAGCACATCTCCCACTGATTTGCCTTGACACAATTGACTCATTTCACTGTACGGTTTCATTGCATGGGTGACAAATAAAGCTAATCTCTTTATATTGAATAGGAAATAGTTCAGGCAGACTGTAGTGGAGGCTGTTGAGACAGGAAAATAAAACGACTTTGTGTGTCAGTGAGATGGAGCGTGTGTAGAGCCTGTTCACTATGACAATTTAGAGACTTTTATTGTAAAACAACGCCTAACATCACTCAGATTTAATGAGAAGGCTCAGGGCTAGCAAAGGAATTTGCCTGAATTACGCCTCAACTTACACATACAAAATGATGCTTTCTTGCTAAGGATGTAATTGTATTGAAACGGACAAGTGTGGGTGATGAGCGGGAACGAGAGCGGATTTGACATTGAAATAGATGTGTGTTTGACAAGGGGGGATATGTGTATGTGAGAAAGGGGAACTAATGCGGAGTTTGATTGAAATGAGTGTGTGTGTGTGTGGGTGACAATGGAGATTGATTCTGGAGTTATGTACATTGAAATGGATGGTGGTGTTTTTGAGGAAGGGGAGACTCATACTGGTATTACATGCAGTAAAATTCAGGTGTGTGTGAAAGGGAGACTGTTACCAGCATTATGTACATTGAAATGGATGTGTGTGTGTGTGAGAAAGGGAGGCTGATAGACAGGCAGCTTACGGTCAAGACGGTGCCTGTGTACAACGCTCTTTTGCTCGCCATTTTCTGGATAGATCACGGAACCATATTTTTTCATTTCTTTCATGTCTTTTACATTTGTTTCTTGTCTTGAATGTAAATCTGGAACTGTTGGAGCCTGTGTTTTATTGTTTGAAGATCATTCGGGTGCTTCAGCACTCCCCAGTCTGTGAGATTTTGGGAGCAAACCTGCAGGATGGCACGCAAGCCCCAATGTCTGACCCCATTTCACTGATTATAGCTTCCATTGTTTGCTGATTAAAGCTACGGGGGAGATTGAGACATCAAGGTGAGTGCGGAAGTTTGGAGATTGTTTGGGTATTCCAGGCTCTGCAGTTTCCAAGGGGACAGGCAGAGACAGTGTGAGAGAACCTCACGGTGGGCAGGCTGCAGGATCGGGCATGAGCCGATGTTTGGCTCCATTTCGCCCAGTACAGCTTCCATTGTTCGCCAACGAAAATAACGAAGGCAATTGAAGCATCAAAGCGAGTGCAGAGGCTGAGCACGGACGGCCTGCATTTTGATCAATCTGCTACGCCACCAGAGTTGGGGGAATCTGCCGCCGCAGGTTCTATCTGCGTTTTGGATGTGGGCTTGGACTATAAAATCTCTTGTTTTACATTCTGTGGTTTTCATCCAAACTTCTCGTGTTTTTTTTGTGTGGGGAGAGGTATTTGGGGGTTGACAGGCCTAATCCATTTTGTTTGGTTTTTTTGTGCGGGAGGAAGGATTTAGGGGTCAATATGCTTGATCTGCTTTGGTCGTTTTTGTGCTGGAGGAGGGATTTGGGGGTCGATGTGCCTGATCCATTCTGTTATTTTTTGTACGGGAGGAAGGATTTGAGGGGTTGGTGAGTTTGATCGGTTTTGCTCATTTTTTTGTGCAGGAAGAGGGATTTTGGGGTCAATGTGCCTCATCCATTTTGTTTGTTTTTTTTATGCGGGTGGAGGGGTTTGGTGGTTGATGACCGTGCTGCCCTTCCTGTCTTTCTTGGTTTCATGGTTTCATTGGGTTAATTAGCAATCTTGTCATGAGAGGCCCCTTGGGTAAGAGTGACCATAATATGGTGGAATTCTTCATTAAGATGGAGAGTGACATAGTTAATTCAGAAACAAAGGTTCTGAACTTAAAGAAGGGTAACTTTGAAGGTATGAGACGTGAATTAGCTAAGATAGACTGGCAAATGACACTTAAAGGGTTGACGGTGGATATGCAATGGCAAGCATTTAAAGATCGCGTGGATGAACTACAACAATTGTTCATCCCAGTTTGGCAAAAGAATAAATCAAGGAAGTTAGTGCACCCCTGGCTGACAAGGGAAATCAGGGATAGTATCAATTCCAAAGAAGAAGCATACAAATTAGCCAGAAAAAGTGGCTCAGCTGAGGACTGGGAGAAATTCAGAGTTCAGCAGAGGAGGACAAAGGGCTTAATTAGGAAGGGGAAAAAAGATTATGAGAGAAAACTGGCAGGGAACATAAAAACTGACTGTAAAAGCTTTTATAGATATGTGAAAAGAAAAAGATTGGTTAAGACAAATGTAGGTCCCCTACAGACAGAAACAGGTGAATTGATTATGGGGAGTAAGGACATGGCAGACCAATAGAATAATTACTTTGGTTCTGTCTTCACTAAGAAGGACATAAATAATCTTCCACAAATAGTAGGGGACAGAGGATCCAGTGAGATGGAGGAACTGAGGGAAATACATGTTAGTAGGGAAGTGGTGTTAGGTAAATTGAAGGGATTAAAGGCAGATAAATCCCCAGGGCCAGATGGTCCGCATCCCAGAGTGCTTAAGGAAGTAGCCCAAGAAATAGTGGATGCATTAGTGATAATTTTTCAAAACTCTTTAGATTCTGGACTAGTTCCTGAGGATTGGAGGGTGGCTAATGTAACCCCACTTTTTTTAAAAAGGAGGGAGAGAGAAACCAGGGAATTATAGACTGGTTAGCCTAACATCGGTGGTGGGGAAACTGCTAGAGTCAGTTATCAAAGATGTGATAACAGCACATTTGGAAAGCGGTGAAATCATCGGACAGTCAGCATGGATTTGTAAAAGGAAAATCATGTCTGACGAATCTCATAGAATTTTGAGGGTGTAACCAGTAGAGTGGATAGGGGAGAACCAGTGGATGTGGTATATTTGGATTTTCAAAAGGCTTTTGACAAGGTCCCACACAGGAGATTAGTGTGCAGACTTAAAGCACACGGTATTGGGGGTAAGGTATTGATGTGGATAGAGAATTGGTTGGCAGACAGGAAGCAAAGAGTGGGAATAAATGGGACCTTTTCAGAACGGCAGGCAGTGACTAGTGGGGTACCCCAAGGCTCAGTGCTGGAACCCCAGTTGTTTACAATATATATTAATGACTTGGATGAGGGAATGAAATGCAGCATCTCCAAGTTTGCGGATGACACGAAGCTGGGCGGCAGTGTTAGCTGTGAGGAGGATGCTAAGAGGATGCAGGGTGACTTGGATAGGTTAGGTGAGTGGGCAAATTCATGGCAGATGCAATTTAATGTGGATAAATGTGAAGTTATCCACTTTGGTGGCAAAAACAGGAAAACATTATTATCTGAATGGTGGCCGATTAGGAAAAGGGGAGGTGCAATGAGACCTGGGTGTCATTATACACCAGTCATTGAAAGTGGGCATGCAGATACAGCAGGTGGTGAAAAAGGCGAATGGTATGCTGGCATTCATAGCAAGAGGATTCGAGTACAGGAGCAGGGAGGTACTACTGCATTTGTACAAGGCCTTGGTGAGACCACACCTGGAGTATTGTGTGCAGTTTTGGTCCCCTAATCTGAGGAAAGACATCCTTGCCATAGAGGGAGTACAAAGAAGGTTCACCAGATTGATTCCTGGGATGGCAGGACTTTCATATGATGAAAGACTGGATGAACTGGGCTTGTACTCATTGGAATTTAGAAGATTGAGGGGGGATCTGACTGAAACGTTTAAAATCTTAAAGGGATTGGACAGGCTAGATGCAGTAAGATTGTTCCCGATGTTGGGGAAGTCCAGAACGAGGGGTCACAGTTTGAGGATAAAGGGGAAGCCTTTTAGTACCGAGATTAGGAAAAGCTTCTTCACACAGAGAGTGGTGAATCTGTGGAATTCTCTGCCACAGGAAACAGTTGAGGCCAGTTCATTGGCTATATTTAAGAGGGAATTAGATATGGCCCTTGTGGCTAAAGGGATCAGGGGGTATGGAGGGAAGGCTGGTACAGCGTTCTGAGTTGGATGACCAGCCATGATCATACTGAATGGCGGTGCAGACTCGAAGGGCCGAATGGCCTACTCCTGCACCTATTTTCTATGTTTCTATGTTTCTATCTGGAGATTTGAAGAATTTCAGAGTTGTATACTTTGGTAATAAAATGAATCTTTGAACCTTTGATACAGGAGTTACATTGAAGTGTGTGTATGCTTGTGAGATATGAAGCTGACACCGGACTTACACATATTGAAATAGATGTGTGTGTGTTTGTGTGTGTGAGAGAGAGGGAGAAAGAGAGACTGGTGTTTAAATGGGCGAATGTTTACACATTGCAATGGGCAAGTATTTTCAAAATGCTGAAGAAGTGGGCTCAGCTGTAATTAATTGTTCCGGTAATTTCTGTTTATGTCTTGTACTATTTTATACTTGATTGAATTCCAGACTATGTGACTCACAGCTGCTTGGAAAATTATTGTGTATATCTCTCTCATGTTCCTTATTTGCTGCTGCCTCTGGACGGTGAACCAACTGGACTCTGAGAAAGGAGAACGCAAGAGCCCAATAGAAGTCTTAAATCACCAAGGCACTGATTGGGTGCTGATAAGGTAATTATCTACAGTGCTTATAAAAAGTATCCCCCCACTGCGGAATTTTTCATGTTTTCTTGTTTTACAACATTGAATTACAGTGGATTTAATTTGTCTTTTTTTTGACATTGATCAACAGGGAAAGTCTCTCTCATTTCAAGGTGAAAACAGATCTCTACAAAGTGAGAAAAAATAATTGCAAACATAAAACACAAAATAATTATTGCCTGAGTATTCACCCCCTTCAAGTTAGTATTTAGTAGATGCAACTTTGGCAGCAATTACAGCCTGGAGTCTGTGTGGATAGGTCTCTATCAGCTTTGCACATCTGGACACTGCAGTTTTTTCCCCATTCTACTTTACAAAACTGCTCAGTCCTGTCAGATTGCATGCGGATCATGAGTGAACAGTTCTTTTCAAGTCCAGCCACAAATTCTCCATTGGATTGAGGTCTGGACTCTGACTTGGCCACTCCAGTACATTAACTTTGTTGTTTTTAAGCCATTCCTTCATAGCTTTGTCTTTATGCTTGGGGCCATCGTCTTGCTGGAAAGCAAATTTTCTCCGAAGTTGCAGTTATCTCGCAGACAGCATCAGGTTTTCCTCCAGGATTTCCCTGTATTTTGCTGCATTCACTTTACCCTTTACCTTCACAAGCCTTCCAGGGCCTGCTGCAGTGAAGCATCCCCACAGCATGATGCAGCCACAACCAGGCTTCACGGTAGGAATGGAGTGTTTTTGATGATGTGCAGTGTTTGGTTTATGCCAGACATGCAGTAGCATTTAGTCTGATGGCCAAAAAGCTCCAGTTTGGTTTCACCAAACCATAGAACCTTCTTCCAGCTGACAACAGAGTCTCCCACATGCCTTCTCTAGCTGAGATTTCACGAGCTTTTGTTTTCAACAGTGCCTCTCTCTTTGCCACTCTCCCATAAAGCTGCAACTGGTGAAGCAACCGGGCAACAGTTGTTGTATGCACAGTCTCTGCCCTCTCAGCCAATGAAGCTTGTTACTCCTCCAGAGTTGTCATAAGTCTCTTGGTGGCGTTCCTCACTAGTTCTCCTCTTGCACAGTCACTCAGTTTTTGAAGACGGCCTGTTCTAGGCAGATTTACAGCTCTGCCATATTCTTTCCATTTTTTGATGATTGACTTAACTGTATTCAGTGACTTGGAAATTTTCTTGTATCCATCTCCTGTCTTGTGCATTTCAATAACCTTTTCGCAGAGTTGCTTGGAGTGCTGTTTTGTCTTCATGGTATATTTTTTGCCAGGATACTGACTCACCAACGGTTGGACCTTCCAAATACAGGTGTATTTTTACTACAGTCAATTGAAACACCTTGACTGTACACGATGATCTCCATTTAACTACCGTCTGTAATTGTGTGGCTTCAAAAACCAATTGGCTGCATCTGTGGTGATTTGGTGTATAATATTAAAGGGGGGAATATTTATGCAATCAATTATTTTGTGTTATATATTTGTAATTAATTTAGATTAGTTTGTAGAGATCTGTTTTCACTTTGACACGAAAGAGTCTTTTTCTGTTGATCGGTCTCAAAAAAAGCCAAATTAAATCCACTGTGATTCGATGTTGTAAAACAATACAATATGAAAACTTCTGGGGGGGCGTGAATACTTTTTAAGGGTACTGTATATCACAGCAATAGCAAAGCCTGGAGCATTTTGGATCAGACTGTGGTAGCGCGTGGTACTTGTGAGCCTCAGCAAGAACGAATTGCATTGGGGAGACAGGATACAGAGGAAATGCTCAGATTTTTTGTGTAATCTCTTTACAAAATGTTTAATTTACGTATTATAAATGATTTGCCATGAGAGTTAGTACGCTTTGTTGTTACTGTTTAAAAGCAATGTCAATATTCATTTCGAGAGGACTAGAATATAAAACCAAGGATGTAATTCTGAGGCTTTGTAAGGCATTGGTCAGACCGGACTTGGAGTATTGTGAGCAGTTTTGGGCCCTTTATTGAAGGAAGGATCTACTAGCACTGGAGAGGTTCCAAATGGGGTTCAGGATAACGATTCTGGGAACCAAAGGGTTTGATGGCCCTGGGCCTGTACTCATGGGAGTTTAAGTGATGGGGGATTTCATTGAAACCTATCAAATATTGAAAGGCCTCAATACAGTGGACATAAAGAGAACGTGTCCTCTAGTGAAGAAGTCTAGGACCAGAGGGCACAGCCTCAGAATACAAATATATCCCTTTAGAACAGAGCTGAGGGTGTTGGGCATGTGGCCAAGTGGTTAAGGTGCTCGTCTAGTTATTTCAAGGTCGCTAGTTCGAGCCTCAGCTGTGGCAGCATGTTTGTGCCCTTGAGCAAGGCACTTAACCACACATTGCTCTAGTGTTTGTGCGAGGAGTGGCGCCCCACACAGACTTCCAATCTGCACCTCGTAAGGCAGGAAAATGCCTGATGCAGGCCTCTCATGGTCTGAGTCGACATTCCCCCTGAGGGTGAATTTATTTAGCCAGAGGGTGGTGAATCTGTGGAATTCATTGCCACAGACACATATGGAGGCCAGGTCACTGGGTATATTTAAGGCAGAGCTTGTTAGGTTCTTGATTAATAAGGGTGTCAAAGGTTACAGGGAGAAGGTGGGAGAATGGGGTTGAGAGGGATAGTAAATCTGCCGTGACAGACTGGCAGATCAGACTCAGTGGGCTGAGTGGCCTAACTCTGCTCCTCTCTCTTCCAGTCTTCTGGTCTTAACTTACACATTACAGAGAAAGATGTATTAGCATCTATGAATTAGCGCACTCTATATATTATTACTCCCTAGGTGTCAACACCTCTGAAGATCTAACCCAGGCTCAACCTATTGACACAATTACAAAGACACGCAAGTGGCTAAACTTCATCTGGATTTAGAGAAGATTTGGGTTGTCATCAAAGACTTGAGCAAATGTTTATAGTTGTATATTGAGGGCCGAAGGGCCTGTTCCTGTCTGTACTGTTCTACATCGTGTGGAGAGCATTCTATTTTATACTTTATACTTTATTGTCGCCAAACAATTGACACTAGAACGTACAATCATCACAGTGATATTTGATTCTGTGTTTCCCGCTCCCTGGATTACAAATCGATAGTAAATATTAAAAATTTACGTTATAAATCATAAATAGCAAATAGAAAAATGGAAAGTAAGGTAGTGCAAAAAAAAACAAGACGCAGGTCCGGATATTTGGAGGGTACGGCCCAGGTCTGGGTCAGGATCCGTTCAGCGGTCTTATCACAGATGGAAAGAAGCTGTTCCCAAATCTGGCTGTACGAGTCTTCAAGCTCCTGAGCCTTCTCCCGGAGGGAAGAGGGACGAAAAGTGTGTTGGCTGGCTGGGTCATGTCCTTGATTATCCTGGGAGCACTGCTCCGACAGCATGCGGTGTAAAACGAGTCCAAGGACGGAAGATTGGTTTGTGTGATGTGCTGCACCGTGTTCACGATCTTCTTCAGCTTCTTTCGGTCTTGGACAGGACAACTTTCATCCCAGGTTGTGATGCACCCTAGAGGAATGCTTTCTACAGTGCATCTATAAAAATTAGTGAGGGTTTTAAGGGACAGGCCAAATTTCTTTAGTTTTCTCAGGAAGTAAAGGCGCTGGTGGGCCTTCTTGGCAGTGGACTCTGCTTGGTTGGACCAAGTCAGGTCATTTGTGATATTGACCCCAAGGAACTTAAAGCTTTTGACCTGTTCCACTTGCGCATCACTGATGTAAATTGGGTCATGTGGTCCGCTACTCCTTCTGAAGTCAACAACCAATTCCTTCGTCTTGCTGATGTTGAGGGATAGGTTATTGTCTTCGCACCATGCCACCAGGTTCTTAATTTCCCCTCTGTACTCAAACTCATCATTACCCGAGATACGGCCTACAATTGCTGTGACGGGTTGCATCACCATCTGGCAGGGAGGGGCCACTGCACAGGATCAGACAAGTCAGCTGAGGGTTGTAGACCCCGCCAGCTGCATCATGGTAACTCGCCTCCCCACCACCGTGGCCATCTTCAAAGGGAAGTGCCTGAAGAAAGCAGCACCCATCATTTAAGCCCCTCACCAGCCAGGACCTGCTCTCTTCTCTTTACCACCATCAGGGAGGAGGGACAGAAGCCTAAAGAGACACACACTTAATGTGGTAGAAACAGCTTCTTCCCCTTCACCATCACATTTCTGACTATCTCTGCTCTCTTTTTGCACTCATAATTGAATTTGTTAATATATATTTCTTTTTGTCATTTATAGTCTATTTAATATTTACTCATCTGAGTGCTACTGGTACCATGTAACCCAGTACTACCTGTCGCATGGTCGGCGACCAAACTGGCTCCCCCACCAGGCTTGCCTGGTGAGGAGGGTGGCTAGACACCCTGCAGGACAAAAAACAAGACCTGTGAAAGGGCGGGTGAACCCTCTTGTAGGGTCAATGGCCATCTAGCAAACACGTGCCGTGAAGCGCCGAGAGGACATCCCTTGTACCAAATCTTGGTCTGGCCATTCACTGCAACAGAACTTCTTCCAGCCCTGTTGGACCCCACCATTCCGCTGGATCTGGGAGGGGATGTCGAGAGGGTGGGTCTGGACCTGTGCAACCCTCTACTCACCTAAAATCCACTCATGCACACGCTGTTCCTTTCTGAGGAGTGGGGTACCCTCAACACACCCAAGTTCTGTAGCGACAGTGGCCTGTACAGCCACTCCAGGACACACATATCAAACGCCACTAACTGACTGAAAGGAACCATCATCATCCTATGGGATGGATAGTCAGAGAGATTTAATATTTTGCATTGTACTACTGCCACAAAACAGCAAATTTCACAACATACAGTATATGTCAGTGATAATAAAGCTGATTCTAATTCTGATTCAGAGCTCGTTCCATGGAGAGTTCTGCACCAGTCATCCCTTTCGACGTAGGTAACCCAGCCTCCCTTTCTCACCCACACATCCCTTTCACTGTACGTAACTCTGGTATCAGACTCCCTTTCTCACCCACACACTCACCCAGTTCTTTCCGATTTAGATGCGAAATTTGTTTCGGTGCTGCGAACACTTGTCTACCTCAGCGCAAGAGCTGAGAGCAAACGTTTGAAGTGCAGCTTATGTTGTTCAATATGTTGGACAGCGGGCTGCGTGAGCACACGGCACATACACATCCAAAGTGAAGAGCCATCCTCTTCAGTCCTCCTGCAGCTAGTTTGGCCCTCACTGGGCCAATTCAGGCAACATTCGTCCACAAGTTGAAGCCAGGCTGTTAGCATCAGGTGAACCACCCACACAGCGTGTTACTTGTACAGCCCCCCACCCCCCAGCTGCCTGCGGGTTAGTGGGGACTGAGGGGCCCACCCAGACGTAGTGTGTGTACTGCATCCTGTGATTGG
This sequence comes from Mobula hypostoma, assembly GCF_963921235.1. NCBI lineage: Eukaryota > Metazoa > Chordata > Chondrichthyes > Myliobatiformes > Myliobatidae > Mobula > Mobula hypostoma. The sequence continues at coordinate 90,869,069 of NC_086107.1, forward strand.
CAGAATGTTGTGGCAGTGTCAGGTTGTAGGGAACTGATTTGAAGAAACGTTTTTCGCCATCAGGTTCACAAGGCACTGCAGAAATATGTCCAGAGTCCGGGCTAAGTCCTAAGATGCTTTCAGCTCCCCTCCAGACCACCCCCAACAGAACCCTGGCCATCTGTCTCTCCTCCAAACCATGCTTCACCACTACTCTGGGATATATCTGCCTTCCAGACCGCCCCTGACCACTATCTTGACGATCTATTTCAACCCCCCCTCCCACCCTAAGCACACCCCTCACCACTACCCTGGTATCTATCCGACCTCCAGACCAGCCCTGACCACTACCTTGACAATCTATCTCTCCCCACCACCCCAAGAACACCCCTCAGTACTACCCTAGTATCCATCTGTCCTCCAGACCACCCCTGACCACTATCTTAACTATCTATCTCCCCCCGACTCAAGAACACCCCTCACCACTACCCTGGCAGATATCTCCCCTCCAAACCAACCTTCATCACTACACTGGCATCCATCAGCCCTCCAAACCAACCCTCATCATTACCCTGGCATCTATCTTCTCTCCTGATCCCTCCATCCCCACCACCACTTCCTTGGACTACAACTCACCAAGAACAGCCACATCAGAAGGCATCGGATCAGGGGAAGGTGGTTCTCCGCTGTCCCTTGCCTCAGCGGCCAGAGCATGTGCCAGGAGCGTTCAAGACTGTCTGATAGAAAACTGTCCAAGTGTGGGCCAGATGAGAAACAAGGAGACATGCAACTCTTTGTAAACCCAAGAGAGACTGTGAAATGCAATGAGGGAATTAATTCTTCATGTTGAATCCCTTCAATTTCTCTGCAGCCATGGCCAGGGCTCAACTACAGGCCCAATCTTCCTTCTGTGGGCCACAGAGCAGCTCGGAACAGGCTCCTCTTGTGCAAGGGAGAGGCGAGTGTGGCAATCACTTTGCCGACCGCGATCAGACAGCCGGAGGTTTGTGTACGCTCTGGGATGGGGTGTGGGTCTTGAATATATGGTTACGTGAGAATTGGGAGACTGTTGTTCGATGGAGATGCGCTGTTCTGACCGAGTCAGTTCGTGCAGTCGGTGAGAGAGGGATGGCGATATGTTCACTGGCAGGTGGATTCTGGCAATGAATTCATCGCTGGCATGCGACCTGTTCAGCCCATCATCAAGTACCTCCCTCTGCTGTTGCCTAGTGTGGGTCTTTGAGCGCCTGACTACAGGAGCGCTTCATGCTTCCCACCTCATCACAGGGACACACGGAGCTGCGACAATCAGAGAATGTAAGTGTACTGTAAGGACGTGACTTCTGATACCATACTGTACCAGACGACCATCAATAAAGAACGCTTATTGGTAGGATGACCTCTGTAACTTGTCTTCAAGATCCGTGAGGTAACATTGCAGCTCCATAAAACCCTGGTTAAACCACACACGGAATATTGTGATCTCCTCATTATAGGAAGGATGTGAAAGCTTTAGAGAGGGTGCAGAGGAGATTTACCAGGATACTACCCGGATTAGATACCGTGGCTTATGAAGAGCTAGGCCGAGCAAGCTGGGGCTTTTCTCTTTGGAGCCAAGGAGGATGAGAGACTTTTTCCAGGGTGGAAATACGAGAGGGCATAATTTTAAGGTGACTTGGAGGAAAGTATGGGTTGGGGGTGAATATCAGAGGTAGGTTGTTTTTACACAGGGAGTGGTGGCTGTGTGGAGCACCCTGCAGGACTGGAAGTCGAGACAGATACATTAGGAACATTTAACAGATTCTTAGATAGGCACATGGATGAAAGAAAAATGAAGGGCAATGTGGGAGGGAAGGGTTAGATTGATCACTGAGTAAGTTAAAATGTGGGCACAACATTATGAGCTGAAAGGCCTGTACTGTTCTATGTTCTATGTTCTATGTTCTATGTTTTATGTTCTACGTCCTATGATTAGATTAGATTATGAGGACACTCAGTCCTCGTTTAATGTCACTTAAAAATGCATGCATTAAAAAATGATACAACGTTCCTCTAGAATGATATCACAAGAAACACAGGACAAACCAAGACTAAAACTGACAAAAGCACATAATTATAACGTTTAGTTACAACAGTGCAAAACAATACCATAATTTGATAAAGAGCAGACCATGGGCACAGTGAAAAAGTCTCAAAGTCCCGATAGACTTATCACCTCAGGCGGCAGAAGGGAGCAGCTCTCCCCGCCATGAACCTCCAAGCGCCGACAACTTGCTGATGCAGCACCATTGGAAGCACCCGACCGCAGCGGACTCTGAGTCCGTCCGAAAACTTTGAGCCTCCGGCCCGCCCCTCCGACACAGCCTCTCCGAGCACCGTCCTCTGCCGAGCACTTCAACTCCGTCCCGGCCGCCGAGCGACAAGCAAAGCCGAGGACTCGGGGCCTTCTCCTCCGGAGGTTCTGGACCACACATTAGCAGCAGCAGCGAAGCAGGCATTTCAGAAGTTTCACCAGATGTTCCTCCGTGCTCTCATGTCCGTCTCCATCAAATCAGGATTGTGCATAGCACCCTATTTGACAAATAACAGACATCACGACCAGAGTGGCTGCTGCGAGCTGCGTCGCGCTGCCATCTTCTCCTCCCAGGGTGTTCCCTGGGAGGATGTTCTACCTTCTATGTTCCCTGTTCCCTGTTCTATGTTCTATGTTTTCTGTTCTATATCTATGTTCTCTGTTCTATATCTATGTTCTATGCAGCTGTTCCTGGCCAATGGCATCATCAGGATAATGAGTTGAGATCATTCAATTTATATTTGGGTAAAACTGGCCCAAATTCCTTGTGCTTTGTGACTTCTATCTTATCTAATTTCTTGTCCCTGGGTTATCCGTCCCTTAGGTGTCACTATTCAAAGTTGAGCCAGTAACTTTTGCTTGGCTAACATTAATCAATTAACCAATATCATTGAATAATGTTCAAAGTTACTCTCTACAAAGCATCTAAGATACTCTGATGTTGTGAAAGGCACTTTGACATCTTCTCCCTGATGCACACATAACCCACAATCCCCCTGAGCTTTCTCACCATCTCTGGGCAGTGTAATGGGAAAGTCTCCACTGGTAATTCTAGACACCTGGCACCAGCCGGGACAAAGAACATCTTCACTGGCTGAAACATTCACTTTCTCCGCCAGCAGTGCGCCTTCTATAAAACATGCTGTACCTCAGTTCTCTCCGGCCTTTCACCTACCAGCTTTGTAATCTCAACCACAAAAAATCTCAAGGACACCAGGCGATGAGAATGTGGATATCAGTGTGTTCCCCTCTAACATCGAAATAAATCATAATTCATCCATCATCATTGAGTCTGTGTTCTGGAAACTTTCCCTCATAAACACGCCCCAGTTGCCTGCTCGTCACTACCTTCTCAAGGGCAGCACCTTCTGGTCATAACGGCAATGCCCACAACCCGTCAGTGAATGAAGAAACATAGATGCACGTGCAGACTGTTCACCGCATTGAGCACATGCAGAATAATTCACGCTCACATGAATACGGTGATGTCTGTGAGTCTACGAATCCAGGACAAGGCCTGATGTCTGAGAGCTCAGGGTACGGGACTGGTGGTTGGAGGCTCAGAGGTGGCTGGAGGCTTATCTGTGTGTGTGTGTGAGTGGACGGTGTTATGTTTTCGAACTCCAGAAACTCATTGAAAAAAACACGCGGAGACGGGGATAACTCATGTACGCTTCTCAGTTTTACTTTCACTTACGACATGGTGACGGAATGACGTATGCCATTCATGTACTTTTACATGTAACCCGTAATGAGTTATGTAAACAACAACAAATGCTCAATCAAACAATATATTTACAATATTATTCAGATATTACTGAAATGTTAAATACACAACACTCCTCCCTACTTAGCTTTTAACTCCAACTCAATATTGAATGCATTTCATACACAGTATACTATATAATACATATACTATCTGTACACTATATATACATATTATACACAGTGTACTAAATAATACAACTACTATATAGACATCCACAGCATAGTAAATCTTAAATTGTCCCATTCAGGCCTAAAGATTTAATCGCTGTAGACAATTTATCACTCTTGTGGGATAACATCTTTCCTGATAAGGTGGGTCACTCTGCGTGGCAGGTGAGACTTGTGGCTGTGAAACAATCTCTGGTTCTAGGGCCACCCCAATGGTGGTTGTAGAGTTCACTCGGGGATTGCTGGAAGTTGTTCTGACAGTGGAAGCCACATTTCTTCTCTAATAATTGACTCTTCTCTCCTCAAATGTTTGATGTGCCATCTCCAGGTGATATCAGATGCAATCTCCATGTGTAGGACAATGGTCTAGTTTGGTCCTTCATCTTTCCAAGTACCCAGTTTTGATCACCTCTGTAGTTCCTTGCCAGGACTGCTTATCCAAGAGTGAAACATCAAACCTCCTTGTCTGAGATGCTTGTCCTACATACACCTTCTGAGAGTGGGTTTGAGGGGATCCAAGCGTGAGTGCATTGGACAGCATAGCTGGTAAGTTGTTGATCGTGGAGTGTGCTGCATAAGCAAGGAGGAAATTGGCAAGCTTCTGATTCAGTGTTAGTGTAGTGTGTTCTGCTGACATTGCTCAGACAGTGTTCTTTAGATTCTGGGTAAAACTTTCCACCAAGCCATTTGTAGCTGGTGCAGGTGTAGTATGTCTCATTCCATTGATTTTCAGGAATGACTGAAACTGTTCCACAACAAACTGTGATCCATTGCCTCTGACTAAGGGTTCTGGAACACCAGTCCTTGAGAAGAGGCTTCTCAACACATCAACAGTGTGCAAGGCTGTAGTGAGGTCTATTGGGAGCACTTCTGGCCAACTTGGAGTTGGCCAGCTGGTGGCACAATGAGATCAGCGCTGGACTCCGGAGCGAAGGTTCCCGAGTTCGAATCCAGGTCGGGCTACCCCCGAGCATGTTTTCCATCCATGCCGTGTTGAATGTCGAGCTAGCCACAAGCCACAAGGGTCGAGTCAGGAACATTCATAATGTGACCCAGTTAATCCTGACACCACGTGCCAGACAAGAATGGCTGAATGTCTGGTACGACACCCTTAAAAGAAAAAGTTGCATCCACTACTACCGAGAAAATTTTACCTGTGAATGGTCCAGTAAAATCCACGTGGATTCTCTGCCAGGGTAATGCAGGCCATTCCCAGGGATGGAGAAGCACTGCTCTTGACATCTTCTGGGTGTGTTGCCTTCCTGAGCAGCACACGGTGAACTGCTCAATCTGCTGATTTATCCAAGGCAACTAGACAAAGCTTCAAGCCAAGTTCATCCAGGCGCTGGTAAAAATGGGGAGCTAAGCATTCTAGCCATTTTGAGTTGCCATGTAGATGACAGTGGAGTATTTTCTGGTTTCCATTTGTATCACTTCTGCTGTAACAAGGATACTTCCAATTTGCATTGGAGTGAACACATCCAGAGCAGTACTCTCTTTTGTAAATTTTTCACATATTTCCTTTCCCAACAGTAAACAGGACAATCCATCAGCATTTCCATTAGTAGTTGTCCTCTTGAATTCGATCTTGTAATTGTGTCCTCCGAGAAACAGAGCCCATCTCTGCATTCGAGCTGCTGCTGTTAGTGGAACACCCTTCTGTGGATTGAAAATAGACACTAATGGGTGATGATCAGTAATGACGATAAACTCTCTCCCACACAAGTACTGTATGAAGAGTTTTACACCCCAAACCAGACTCAAGGCCTTTCTGTCAATCTGTTCGTAATTTTTCTCTACAGCAGTAAGGGAAAGTGATGCAAAGACTGTGGGGCGTTCATTTCCATCGCTCATCACAGTCACTGCACCTATTCCATAAGGCAAGGTGTCACGAGAAAGCTTCACAGACACTATGGATCATAATGTGTGAGTTCAGTGTCCGACATCACCATTTCCTTCGCCATTTGGAAAACCCACATACTGCTTTGTCCGTTGCCATTTTGTAGCAATTTGTAGTAATGAGTTCAAACTTGGGCCACAGTAGCCAAGTTTGGCAGGAGCCTGTTATAGTAATTGACAAATCCTAAAAAGGACTACAACTGTGACGAAGGGTCTCGGCCTGAAATGTCGACTGTACCTCTTCCTAGAGATGCTGCCTGGCCTGCTGCATTCACCAGCAACTTTTATGTGTGTTACAACTGTGACACATCCTTTGGCCTTGGGACATCCACCACTGATTGAATATTTTCGGCACACTTGTGTAATTCTTGTGCGTCAATATGGGAGGCAGGGTTTAAGGATCAGCACAATATTGTGGGCCGAAGGGCCTGTACTGTGCTGTACTGTTCTATGTTCTATGTTCAATGGTGTGACCACAGTAAGTGATGCTTGGTTCAAATAATTCACACTTGTTGCAATGTGTTCTGGGCCCATATCTTCTAATCTTTTCATCACTGTCTTGAGATCTTGGAGATGTTCCTTGTCATCCTTACTGGTAACAAAGATGTCATCCGGGTTACATTGAGTGATTTGGCTGTCCTGCAGCACCTGATGTGTAGGTGCTGACGCCACTCCAAAAATAAGCCTATTATAGCATTAAAGCCCTTTGTGAATGTTCATGGTGAGAAACACTTTGGACTCTCCTTCCATCTCTATCTGCAGGTAAGCCTCAGCTAAAAGCACTTTGATTAAGTGTTTCCCTCCAGAAAGGTTTGCAAAAGTATCCTCTATCCTTCTACATTTGCAGAAGGTATTGATCTACTTTCAGTACTGGGTTGATGGTGACCTAAAAATTACCTCAGATCTTGACAGACCTATTTTTGTTGGCTACTGGGGCCTCTGGCATTGTCCATGGGCTCCGTTCAACCTTGGAAAGAATTCCTTTAGTTTCCATGTGATTTAGTTCACTGGCTACTTTACCACGGATGGTATAAGGGATCGGAGGGGATTCGTAAAACTGGGGTGTGGCATTTTTATTTAGATTAGATTATGAGGACACACAGTCCTCTTTTATTGTCATTTAGTAATGCATGCATTAAGAAATGATACAATATTCCTCCGGTGTGATATCACAGAAACACAGGACAGACCAAGACTGAAAAACTGACAAAAACCACATAATTATAACACATAGTTACAACAGTGCAAGCAATACCATAACTTGATGAAGAACAGGTCATGAGCACGGTAAAAAAGTTCAAAGTCTCTCGAAAGTCCCACATCTCACGCAGGCGGGAGAAGGAAGAAAACTCTCCCTGCCATACCCGACCACAGTCCGACTCTGAGTCGTCTGAAAACTTCGAGCTCCGACCAGCCCTCCGACACCGAGCACCGAGCACCATCTCTGCGGAACGCTTCGACCCCAGCCCCAGTTGCCAGCAACAGGCAAAGCCGAGGATTTTGGGGCCTTCCCTCCGGAGATTCTCGATCGCACAGTAACAGCGGCAGCGAACCGGGCATTTCAGAAGTTACTCCAGATGTTCCTCCGTGCTCTCACGGCTGTCTCCATCAAATCAGAATTGTACACTATGTTACCCCGGATATGTTTGAGTTTCCCAATGCTGTCCTGGAACACTGCTCTGGCATCATCTAGTAAATCTTTTAACTTGCTTTCAGTTGACTATATTGCAGGGGAAGTGGCATGCGGATGATGGATGTATTTCCAAAGGAGTTTTAGTTGTCCCAGCCACTCACAACCCCACAAAGTTGGCCCTCCTGTTTTTACCCCATACAAGCCCAATCTGGCTTGTCGGTTGTTGTATTTCACTTGCAAATGTCATTCCCACAGGAGCTATCTTTTTTCTAGTAGAAATTCTTAGTTGGATATCTACAGGCTTCAATTCAGTGTCTTTGAAATGCCATTCAAACTCATTTTGTGGAATGACTGAAACAGCCAAACCAGTGTCTAATTCCATTTTAATTAATTTTCTGTTCACTTCTGGTGTAAGCCATATTGCCAGTCTGTTGTTAGTTTTCACATGATAAATCTCAAGGCTACTTAGTCCTGTATTACTCTCAATATTACCAGATTTTATACCAGCAACATATGGATTAGTGCTCTTTCTAAAACTGCAACTTGACTTTTTATCTTTTTCTCTTCCCTGTGCAGTCCATTTATTTTTATGAGTCCGACATGTTCTTTGGATGTGTCCTACTTTGTTGAATTTCTGCAATTTTCACCTTTAAACCTGCATTGGTCTGGTATATGTGAGTCCCTGCCACAACGGTAACACAATTTGTTTGGCCAGTCAGGTGTCTGTTCAGGTTCAATGGTTCCATTTAATATCAGAGAATGTATACAGTATACAACCTGAAATTCTTACTCTTCGCAGACATCCACAAAAACAGAACCCCAAAAAATGAAAGACATTAGGAAAGCTTCAACCCTCCCCCGCTTATTCCAGCAGCAAACATCAGTGCCCACCACCCACCAAGCAAGCAAAACCCCCAGTGAGACCATAATTTGCAGTACAACAAAAACTATTGTTCACCTGACAATGCAACATGCCACAGGCGCGCTCTCTCTCTCTCTTTCTCTCTCTCTCTCTCTCTCTCCCTCTCTCTCTCTCTCTCTCTCTCTCTCTCTCTCTCACTCACACACGAACAAGGGCCAGAGAGATGTCACCCTTTGATAGCGAGAGGGGAGACCAACAAAAAACAGCTCACTGTTACAATATTACAGTCTGCCACATTGATTTTATTCCAAGTTTCTCCGGCTCGAGACTCAGCAGCAAACTCTCCCCCACTATTGAGAGGAAGAGAGAGAGAGAGAGAGAGAGAGAGAGAGAGAGAAATCACCTGAGTGTAGAGACCTCCATCAGCCTCATCCACTGTTGCAATGCAATATTCCGATCTCCCACGATGCCGCAGTCAGTGACATCAACATGAAATCAGTTTGTCCAGAGAGCCGCAGTTGTTTCAATTTTGTACACGCTCACTTTCATTTATGACCACAACTCAATTGGGTCTCTGGCTGCAGTTTCCATTGAAAAGGCTATTTCAACTGTTCTTTTAAATGTAAGTTGTGCTTCAGTTGGAAATTGTTTCATCTCGGCTGGCTTGGTTGAAGCAGTCAAACTTCTAAACAAACTGTATGTCTTTTCCCCCCATGACACTCAGCAAAACTGGCACTCACTTTGCATTGGCTATTTAGCTTGCTTCAAAATACAGCTCAATTAGTTCAGTATATATATATTCCAGTTATGTGTTGTGCAATCAAGTGTGTCTACCTTTCTGATGCAGCCAGCCATTTCAGCTTTTTTTTAAATTTATGATTATTATCACCCAGTAGTCATCGCTTATGAACCCGTGAACTCATCCATTTTGTTCCTTTTTTTTTAACTCAGCTGTCTCTATCCCTTCCCGAAGATGTTTTTTTTTTAAACTTTAATGTCTCACTGAGCTTCAACAGGTAGGTAGTCATCTTGAGTTTGTTATAAAAATACCTCATCTCCACCATTATCTTTTGTAACTCCAGAAACACGGAGCTGTGGATAACCCTTAGTTTTTCTTTTGATGAGGTGCGCACTTATGACATGATGACGTGATGATGTATGCCATTCACATACTTTTACATATAATCCATAATGGATTACGTAAACTACAAAGACTGCTTAAACAAAAAATATATTTGCAATATTACTCAAATATTAAATACACAAAAGGTGGGTTGGTGGGACAGTTTTGCTGTTGTTATTGTCGCTGGAGTTGTCCTTTTGAACTTTATGTGCATAGTATGTTGGTACTGGAATGTGTGGCGACACTTACGGGCTGCCCCCAGAGCATCCTTAGGTTGTGTTGGTTATTAACGGAAACAATACATTCCACTATATGTTTCACTGTACATATGATAAATAAGTAAATCTGACCTGAATTCAGCTGTCCACAGGAAATTGCTGCACTGTAGATTTCCTATGCACTGTTTACAGTGGTTTGGCTTACACACTGGGTATTTACCTTCATTGACCAGGGTAGCAGATGATGCCAGAGGGGCAGAGTCTCTGATATTCAGAGCAAACAATATCATCCTTTATTTTCCTCTACAATTCAGCAAACATGCGCTCTTCCAATTGAACTGTCACATTAGATTTGATAGAGTTCTGCAAGATCATGGCTGGTTTAGATTACTTAGATCAGGGAAGCAGTTCCATTGCTCAGAGGTACAGGAACAGGAAGGGGGAGGGGGTGTGAGGAAAGATTACACTTAGTGGTGCTGGTCTGGAGGGATAGAGAACCAGCTTCCAAAGACAATAGGGGAGAGTACAAATAATTGCTGGGCTGTGGAGAAAGAATGTGGGAAGTGGAATGATAGGTTGCTTGACTATTGACGGGCTGAACGGCTTCCTACTTTTCTCTGACAATTGCATGAGTCTCATTTCAGGTTAAATAGATAAAAAAAATTTTAATAAATCTGAAAGTAAAATTATTAGGCAGAGATCAAAGGGCCAGCCAGGGACGATTTTCCAGGGTGTAAATGGCAAATAAGAGGCGGCATAATTTTAAGGTGATTTGGAGGAAAGTATAGGGGGAGATGTCAGAGGAAAGTTTTTTATACACAGAGGAGTAGGTGCATGGAATATCCTGCTGGGGGGTGGGGGATAGTGGTAGAGGCAAATACTTTAGGGACATTTAAGAAACTTTTAGATCGGCACATGGATGATAGAAACATAAGAAATGTTAAAAAAACAAGAACATAAAAACATAAGAACATAGCATGGAGGGCTATGTGGGAGGGAAGGGCTAGACTGATTTTCCCGTAAGTTATAAGGTAGGCACAACATCGTGGGCCGAAGGGCTTCTACTGTGCTATACTGTTCTATGTCGTATACACTGAGCAGAAGTGTCAGCATCCGTAAAGTGTGAAGGGGGGAATGTTTATCCGTTATCAGTGCTGACAAATTCACAAACCCTCCTTCAGATTTGAAGCATGTTTTGTCTTCTTCCTCAGGATCAAATCCCTCCTATGACTAGTTCTGATTATTTAAATACTTTCATCTTTTGGTGAATGGATTTTGTTGGAGAAGGGTCGAGCTTCTTGAGGTCTATATTCTTTTGTGAGAATAATTGCCTGCAGAATGGTATGTACAGTACTGTGCAAAAATCTTGGGAAAATGCATATCACTAGGATCCTCAGACTTTTTGCACAGTAGAGTATTTGTCAATGTGAAGCGGAGCGCGAGTTTGTAAATCTGGCGGGAGCAAAGGATGTTGGGAATGGTGAGGGTGGAGCACCATTAGGGGTGGTGTGGGACAGGTGGCAGAGAAAGAGTGCCAGGAGTGGAGGGTGGCATAGGTGGAAACACACTCACCCCTGAGACACCAGGCAAGGTCGCTTGATTCCAAACAGTTGGTTTATTGACCATGGTGCTTCCTGCTCCCTCCCTTCTCCCTTCCGCTTTTCCCAACCGTGATTCCCCTCTCCCTGCCCCCTTCCCACTCTCAGTCCACAACAGAGACCCATATCAGAATCAGGTTTATCATCACTCACATATGTCATGAAATTTGTTTTTTTTGGTGGCAGCAGTGCAGGGAAATACTTAACATTACTACAGGACTGTGCAAAAGTCCTAGGCACCCTAGCTATATATATGTGCCTTAGACCTTTGCACAGTACTATACCCATAGACAGCATTAAGCTAATCAAATAATCCCTGTTAAAAAAAATTTACTTTGCTCGAGTGTGGCGCTCCAGTTAATCTTTACATGATTATTATTGTAACACATGCAAAATAATTCTGGGTTCTTCCCCCTTACTTTCCAGTTCTGACGAAGGGTCTCGGCCCAAAATGTTGACTGTTTATTTATTCATTTCTATAGATGCTGCCTGACCTGCTGAGTTCCTCCAGCATTTTTTGTGTGCTACTCTGGATTTCCAGCAACTGCAGGATCCCTTCTGCAATACGATTATTGTTGTGCCATTTTTTTTAGGAAGTTGATGTGCTTCACAGACAGGTTTGCTGCTATCTGTAAGCTGTGAAGGGGAATGAAACATCTCCAACAGAAGGAGGGGGTGGCTGCCTCGTCGCTTCTCTGCTGCTAGCATCCTGAGTTCGTTCCTCCTCCTGTTTCCGCCCTCAGGAGGATGGTGCAGTCCAAAGGATGAGCTGCCTCCTCCCAGCCTCTCCCTCCACCCTTGAGACAGATGTTACTCTGGATGCTAGAAAACCCCACCAGGCTGGATTTGCCGTGTTCACCAGCGCAGGGTGGCTCTAACTAGAGTCAGCCCAGCTCCTCTAGAGGAAGCAGCACCTTCCTACCTGTGGCATCAGCCGCTCTTTGGGAAGAATCGTGGGAAGCCAAAATACAAAACTCCACAAGGTAAGAGAGGTGGGCTCTTTTGTGTTAAGCAGCTGCCTAGCAACCACATTATTAACAGCAGTTTGTTGTTAAGCAAAGAGGCTTTTATTTTATTCTGCAAAAGGCAGTAAGGGATGCTAAGCCTGTTGGTTACTGCACAGATTTAAATCTTAAAGCTATAGCATACACTGTTGAATCGGCCACTCCCTCAACTCAAGAGTCCTTTGTGAGAGTGTTGGAGAAATTGTGTGGCTGTTACTAATACCATGATTTAGCACAACCCTCCCCCTCGTACTAATATCCTGCAGATCCGGGGATGGAGAGAAGCAGATTAGCAAAGAGGTGCTGAGTGCAATTATATTCGGATTTGTTTCTGACTGCAGGGGTGGAGCTCCTGTACGTAAACTGGGCACTGTTCAATTTACTTAAAACCACGTTGAGTGGCTTGGAGAGTCAGGTAAAGTGCTCTAGGGTTGAGGTTTAATGGGATAGGGCACCAGCAAATTGAATTTATATAGCACCTTAACCTACCAAGGCACCCAAGGCATCTTAGGGTGGTGTTGTTAGTGTGGGCAGCGCTGTTGACATGGAGATGCACTGGTGAGCATCATGCACTGTTTTTGTTGAACGCTACGGTGGCAGAGGAAGGCGACGAGTTCAAGAGAGCTTTTCCTTAACAGAAATAATAGCTCATTTTTTAAAAGAACTGAATCCCTCATTAAATAATTCAGTGTTAGCTGGATTGCAGACTCTGCCGTGTGTGAACTTTGAGACTGAATTGTGTCAGCACAGCACTGAGAACTAGAACGAGGCTGTGACAATTTCTCTGGGAGATAAGTGTCAGGGATGTCAGAGTCGGGTTATTAATCTACTCTACCTGACTTCTCAGTACACCAGGACCACACTTCATATAAAACATTATGTTTTGCAAATCTCTGTTTCGTACCTGTTTCCAGATGCTGTTTAACCCTTTCACCGCCAAGTTCTCGTGCACTTTGGCAAAGTTCAGATAGCTCCTGCCTCAGGTGACAACTGTGGGGTGTCAGCCTGAGCCCACTTAGGTGATCCACCAAGGTTTAGAAACGATCAGGCGAGGTTCATCCCAATTGCATCCGGTATTGGAGGTAGGCGAAGGTGGGCTTCAGAGAGCATGGGCCAGACCTTGTTGTGATGCCTTCTATCGTGCAATAGCTCATGTTCTGTACTTACAAGGCATTTCATGGGCAAGGTATTGGACAAGTGCTCCCAGCCCCCAACATCTTCAGAACAGGCGGCTAGTAACCTCTGTGCCTCAAGACACAGGCTGTGTAGGCCAACAGGCCTCTTCCTGTTTTATGTTCTATGATAACACCAAAGGTTTCCTTGAGGAAAGGATTCATTGATCATTATTCATCAGGGAACGCGTTCAAATTCGTGTTTCATGTCCTTATGGGCGACAGTGAACTCCTGATGCCTTAACTTATCCCTGTCACCAGAGCTAAATTTCTGGGCATTTACTTTTGTTTATGGAGTCATTCTTGCAATGCATATCTTGCTTTTTTTTCCAATTAGCGAGGGAAGGAATTAACATCCTGCTCCTCATGTTCAAATCTATCCACTGTCCCGTGACCTCCCCCAGCCCTCCAGCTTCTGGAAGCTTTGTGGATTTTAGACCATTGTGCAGCCTTATTTTCATGGTTCCACCTTTGGCATTATGTTTGCTGCTGCCTGCGGACTGCTGTTCCTTCTCTAAATCTCTCTGCCCGCCTCTCTTCTAAGTCTCCCCTGTGTTTTTGACCAAAATACTGATCACCTACCCCAGTACCTCTTGTGGACCAGTCAATGTCTATTAGATGAGATTGCTGGCAAGTAACTTGGGATATTTTCACTCAGTGCCAGACATTGCTGGACGGCGAACATCGTACCTTATCTCAGACACGTTGCCACTGTTAGTCCAGGAACTGACATCGTTCCTTGTTACAGTTTATGATAAGATTAAGATTCACATTTGTCTATCACATGGGCATCAAAACATAGAGTGAAATATGTCGTTTGTGTTAATTACCAACACACTGGGGTACCTCACAAGTATCACCACACAGTTTGGCGCCATGGTAACATACCCACAATGCTCGGCAAAACAACACCGAGCAACAAAACAGAACACAATGTGCAACAAAACAACAACAGCAAAGCAAGCTCCTTTCCTCCATCCCCTCCACCCATTCACCCACACAGATAGTCATTCAACCCCAGGATTTTTCGGCCTCCTGTCTCTGGTCTCCCCTCTCCAGGCTTCAGCCAATGGGCTTCAACTTATGGACTTCTGATGGCCTTTTGGGGTACGGTCTTCGGTGTCGACCCCCGGACTAGCTGATGACAGGATCCAGAACTCCACGCTCGAACTCACCGCCCCTCCCCTCCCCCTCTTGTCTCCTGCTTGCATGAACATCCGATCCTAGGACCCACTGACTTGGGACAGCCGACATCCATGGATGGCCTTCGTCACCCATCCACATCGCTGGCCTTCACGCGCAGAGCGGAGCTTGGACTCCAGATTGCCATGTTTAAAGGAACTAGTGTTATCAGGCTTTATGATGCTGAGTGGCAATGGTCCAGTGAAGCAGGGCGCTATAGAAAATTTCTGGGAGATTCGTTCCCAGTTACAATCAACACTTTGCTGAAGATGGTTTTAGAATGACATGGTGAAAGGTTCCATGTCGGGCAGTAAAATCCAAGTCACGGGGAAAAATGAATTTGCAAAAAGGAAATACAATCCTTCCAAGTGTGCAAATAAAGAAAATTCTGCTTCTCTCTCTGTTGGAGAAACAGAAACACTGCCCACAAATACAGTAAATAATTCATAGCCTATTGACTAAACTCTATGCGGTTGCAGAGCAAATAATTTTAACCATAATAAGGAAAATGAAACTTCATGCGGTAAGTAACACTCAGAAATCAACAGCTAAGTGTTCCTCCGCCAACTAATTTAAAAATCCTCTGGTTGTTGCCGAAGGGCAGATGGTGTTTAATCGGGATAATGGGAGGGGTTGCACCACTACAAACATGTAAGGGGTGGTGCACTGTTAATGGCAAGACCCTTAACAGTGTTGATGAGCAACAGGATCTTAGTGTCCAGGTCCAAAGCTCCCTGACCATGGCTACACAGGTTGATAAGGTGATGAAGAAGGCGTATGGCCTTCTTGCCTTGATTTGTTCAGGAACTGAGTTCAAGTGTCGGGAAGTTATGTTGCAGGTTTATAAAACTCTAGCTAGGCCATATCTGAAGTGTTGCATACAGCTCTGGTCATCCCATTGTGGGAAGGGTGTAGATACTTTGGAGAGGGTGCAGAGGAGGTTTACCAAGGTGTTGCCTGCATTAGAGAGCATATGTTATTCAAGACTGAAGATGGTTTATTACATTCTTCAATACACGAGCGTGAAGGAGAACAAAACGACTGTTACCCTCAATCTGACGCAGCATTTAAAAATCACATAAGTGTAAAGAACTCAATAAAAAAGCAAAAATAATACAGTAAGTTTAGTTAAAAGCAATCATATAAAATACAAAGTGCAAGAAACTGTTATATGCATACACTGACTGTATGTCTGTAAAGGTTCACTGGATAATACGTATGCAGTGGTGGGCTGGGCTAACAGGTGGACATGTTGATCAGCCTGATGACTTGGGGACCGTTTTGTTTTTGAGTCTAATGGTCCTGGTGTGGATACAAAGTAGCCTCAGCAAAAACAACCAAACTCAGGTTGTTTTCTTTGGAGCGGTGGAGAACGAGAAGAGATCTGATAGAGGTGAATAGGATTATGAGAAGCGTGGACAGCTGGTATCTTTTTCCCAGTGACGAAATGTCAATTATCAGAGGGCAAGCATTTCGGGTGAGAAGGCGGGGTAAGATCAAAGGAGATGTGTAGGCAAGTCCTTTACACACAGGGTGGTGGGTGCCTAGAATGCGGTCGTGGGGGCAAGAATACAGAGGTGTTACTGAGGCTCTTTTGATAGATGCATGAATTCCTGCAGAGAATAGAAGAATATGGACATTGTGTAGGTATAAAGCATTAGTTTAGTTAGCTTTTCGTTACTAGTTTAATTAGATAGACTGAAGGGCCTGTTTGTGTGCTATACTGTTTTTACATTTAATTGCTGTTTATGGAAAATTGCTGTGTAATAGGTTCCTGCTTTAGATCTATGACCACACTAAAGGAAATACCTGCTGTGTGCTTTGGGACATTCTGAAGGTGAAGTTATTACTTTCATCTCTGCACAGAGGGCAATGGAGGGACTGAATTCATTGCCAGCCATATAACGAGGAAATGCACATCAATAAAAGGTGAGAGTCTCAGAGGGCACCAAGTATTCTTCTATATCTCAGTTCTCTTTCCAATAAAGGCACGGAAATATCACCTTCGGGCTAAAGCACGACTCCGTCTCCTTGTAGACTTTCTGTCTGTTACCCGACCAGGTCAGGTACCTCAACGTAGGAACATGTTATCAAGTAGAATACAGTTTAGCAGGCAGAAAACGTTCATTTTTTTAAACTCAAGAGATTCTGCAGATGCTGGAAATCCAGAGCAACACACACAAAACGCTGGAGGAACTCAACAGGTCAGGCAGCATCTATGGAAATGAATAAACAGTCAAAGTTTTCAGGCCGAGACACTTTACCAGGACTTTTTTTCCCCACCATCTACAATTAAGTTTCCTTTGTGATGTGATTCAGTACTCCAACTCATTAGTGATAAACCTGGAACAGTTTTGGTCAGAAACACAACAGCCCAGAAGGTCTGGGAAGGAGTAGCTGTGGCCACCCTATGCAAGAACTCAGTTTTCAACTTTTTAAGTTTCAATGCCTGGCTCACTTTCAAGCATTCTACAAATCATGTTCTCTGTATTATTTATTTATTTATTTATTATTAGCATTTTATATACTTGCACAGATTGACTTCTTTTGCACATTGGTTGGTTGTCAGTTTTCATTGGTTCTACTATATCTCTTTGTCCGACTGTGAATGTCCACAAGAAAATGAATCTCAGGATAGTATATGGCAACATTTATGTACGTTAATAATAAACTCACTTTGGACTTTGGACTTTGAACTAATCCTCATATGGAAGGCCAATCTATCCGGGCAACAATGCCTCTAAGTTATGACACCAGCAAGCCTCGCTCCCAGCTTTGCCAGCTGTCAAACCTTCCAGTATCTGCAGTCCCTTGTGTCAGAATCCTGATTTGACTTTAAATATTTCTGACATTTAAAAATTATTAAATATTAAATTACATTTTTTTAATTTAAAGATCAGCTAAGTAATTAGTTCTGAGTTATTGATAAAAATAATCGCCAAATAACTAAATAAAAGAGTGCAGTTTCTAACATTCTTTTCAGACCTGTACAATTCCCACTGAATTGCCATCTCTACTCCTTTACACAGTCCAACAGAGTCTTGTCTTGTCCATACTGCACCAACCGCCGCCTCTGGGCTATAAATGTGCAGGAGCAATGTGTGGTTAAGTGCCTTGCTCAAGGACACAACACGCTGCCTCAGCTAGGGCTTGAACTCGCGACCTTCAGATCATGAGTCCAACGCCTTAACCACTTGGCCATGCACCACATAGAGTCCAAGGGTCATGATGGGAAAGTTGGTGTATATTATTAAATTGGAGGTGGTGCCAGAGCATACTCAAACATTTTAAAGATTAGCTTTATTTGTCGCATATACTTTGAAACACACAATGAAATGTGTTGTTTTTGCGTCAATGACCTACACAGTTCCGGGAATGTGCTGGGGGCAGCCCACAAGTGTCGCCATGCTTCCAGTGCCAACATAGCATGCCCACAACTCACTAACCCTAACTCGTACGTCTTTGGAATGTGGGAGGGAGCTGGGGCAGCCACGTAGTCTCAGGGAGAATGCACAGGTCCCTTACAGGCAGTGGCGGGAATCGAACCTGATCAGTGATTGCTGGCGCTATAAAGCGATTGCGCTAACATCTACGCTACCGCACCGCCCCTTCAATGGCAAGGTTCGGGCTGGTGCCTTGCATGACTTTGAGACGGTGGTCATTCAGGTTTCACTGGGAGGTATGGACTTTGGGAGCCTGGAATGAAATTTAAAGCCGACTACCAGATCTTCACTGGAGCTGCTCATCCAAACAGCACAAGTGCTCAAAACCATGTTTCCTTGTTACAATGGTTCACGCTTTGGTAACTACCAAACTTCACTTTGTGTTACTGAACTCCTGAACTTTAGCTCCCTCTCCTCACTGAATCTAAAGTTAGTGGTTCAAGCCTCCAATCAAGGGCTTCAAAACAAAATCTAGACTGATCCCAGGATGTGGGGTTGAGATTGCACAGGGAGCTGGAAAAGGCGTGTAATAAGGGTAATGACACAATTGTAATGGAGGACATCAATATGCAAGGGGATTGGAAAATCAGGTTGGTGTCGAATTGCAAGTGAATGCCAATGAGATGGCTTTTTAGAGCAGCTTGTGCTTGAGCCTACTCAGGGAAAGGCTATCTTGAATTGGGTGTTGTGTAATAACCCAGATCTTATTTGGGAGCTTAATGTAAAGAAACCCTTAGGAGGCAGTAATCATACTGCAATTTGAGAGTAAGAAGCCCAAGTCATATGTCTCAGTATCACAATGGAATAAAGTTCTCAAATGGCAGGGCTAGGCAACCGTGACTGACAAAGGAAGTTAAGGACCATATAAAAGCCAAGGAAAGGGCATAAAAGATAGAAAAAGTGAGAAGTTGGATGATTGGGAAGCTAATAAAATCTGACAAAAGGCAACTGGAAAAGCTGTAAGAAGGGAGAAGATGAAATATGAGGGCAAAATAGCCAATAATATAAAGCAGGATACCAAAAGTTTTTTCAGTTATGTATGAGTAAAAGGGAAGTGGAAGTTGATATTGGACCACCAGAAAATGATGCTGGTGAGATAGTAAAAGGGGCAAAGAAATGGCAGATGAACTTAATAGGTACTTCGCATCTGTCTTCACTGTGGAAGACACTAGCAGTATGCCAGAGGTTCATGAGTGTCAGGGAGCAGGAGTGTTACAAAGGAAAAGTGCTAGGCAAGCTCAAAGGTCTTAAGGTGAATAGGTCACCTGGGCCATATGGACCACATCCTAGAGCCCTGAGAGGTTGCTGCAGAGATAATGGGTGCATTGGTCATGATCTTTCAAGAATCACTTGATTCTGGCATAGTCCCAGAGGACTGCAAATGTCACTCCACTCTTTAAGGAGGGAGGAAGGCAAAAGAAAGGAAATTATAGGCCAGTTAGTCTAACCTCAGTGATTGGGTAAGTGTTGGAGTCCATTATTAAGGATGAGGTTTCAGGGTACTTGGAGTCTAATGATAAAATAAGTCAAAGTCATTATGGCTTCTGTAAAGGGAAAGTTTGCCTGACAAATCTGTTAAGAGTTCTTCAAGGAAGTAATAAGTAGGGTGGACAAAGGAGAGGCAGTGGATGTCATTTACTTGGATTTTCAGAAAGCATTTGATAAGGTGCCACACATGAGGCTGTTCAGCAAAATAAAACCCTATGGCATGGATAGTGGAATGGCTGACAGGCAGGAGACAGCAAGTGGGAATAAAAGGGACCTTTTCTGGTTGGCTGCCAGTAACTAATGGTGTTCCTCAGGATCAGTATTGGGGCTGCTACTTTTCACATTGTTTGACAATGATTTGGATAATGGAATTGATGGCTTTGCAGATGATACAAAGACAGGTGGAGGGGTAGGTAGTGCTGAGGAAGCAATGCGATTGCAGTAGGACTTAGACAAATTGGAAGAATGGGCAAAAATGTGGCAGATGGAATAGAGTGTTGGGAAATATATGATAATGCATTTTGGTGAAAGGAACAATAATGTAGACTATTATCTAAATGGGGAGAAGTTTCAAACATCAGAGGTGCAGAGGGACTTAGCGGTCCTGGCACAAGGCTCCCAAAAGGTTAATATACAGGTTGAGTCTGCGGTAAAGAAGGCAAGTGCAATGTTGACATTTATTTCAAGAAGAATAGAATATAAAAGCAAGGAGATAATGCTGAGCCTTTACAAGACACTAGTCAGGCTGCACTTGGAGTATTGTTGACAGTTTTGGGCCCCATATCTCAGAAAGGATGTGTTGTCATTGGAGACAGTCCAGAGAAGGTTCACGAGGACAACTCTGGGAATAGAGGGGTTAACATATGAGTAGCGTTTGGCAGCTTTGGGCCTGTACTCACTGGAGTTTAGAGGAATGCCGGGGCGGGGATGGATCGCATTGAAACTTACCGAATGTTGAAAGGACTACATAGTGTGTATGTGGAGAGGACATTTCCTATGATGGGGGTATCCAAAACTAGAAGACACAGCCACAAAATAGAGGGGTGACCCTTTAGAACAGAGGTAAGGAGGATTTTTTTTAAGCCAGAGAGTAGTAAATCTGTGGAATGTCCTGCCACAGATTGCAGAGGAGGCCAAGTCAGTGGGTATACGTTTCCTGAATGGTCAGGTCACTAAAGGATATGGCGAGAAGACAGGTGTATGGGGTTGAGTGGGATCTGGGATCAGCCATGATGGAATGGCGAAGCAGACTTGAGGGGCTAAATCACCAAATTCTGTTCCTATGTCTTATGGTCACTGAACCAAGACCAGGCAAACAATCACTCAACCTGGGCCAAGGCCAGGAAAGTGACCACCCACGCTGGGCCAAGGCCATGAAAATGACCATCCAACCTGTGCCAAGGCCAGGAAAGTGACCATCCAACCTGGGCAAGGCCAGGGGAATGACTGCCTCCACCAGCCAGCGTTTGATTACCTGCCCATGTGACCAACCAGGGAGCCAATCGTGGAATCAGACCAGGGTAGTGACCACATGCACTGGAGCTCTAGCCACAAGAGTGACTGTCCACCCCAAACTCCTGCCAAGTGTGTGGACTCCTGCCAGGTGTGTGGACACCTGACCCAGACTCCTGCCAGGTATGTGGTCACCTGACCTAGACTCCTGCCAGGTGTGTGGTCACCTGACCCAGACTCCTGCCAAGTGTGTGGTCACCTGACCCACACTCCTGCCAAGTGTGTGGACACCTGACCCAGAATCCTGCCAGGTGTGTGGTCACCTGACCCAGACTCCTTCCAAGTGTGTGGACACCTGACCCAGACTCCCGCCAGGTGTGGTCACCTGACCTAGACTTGCTTGTGTGATGGGTATGTTTGTTTGGGTATGTTTGTTTGGGGATGATGGGAGGGTTAATCATGAGTTGACTGTGTAGTTTAGACAGCATGTTTTAAGTTGTAGCTTCAATTAAAACCTGATTTTGAGAACATTGGACTGAAAACAGAAAACAGCTTGACGCTCTTTGCCATCATCGGATTAAAGCAGTTACTATGGCATCTTCATCAGATGTTTCTATGTTTCTAATCAAGGAAGTATTATTGGTGATTTTATTGATCAACCATTTAAAACATTCATAAGACATTCTTTTTTTAGAGAAGGCAGTAATCCATTTAAAATAATTGGGTCACTGTCTGCATCAGCAAATAGAGGGTAATTTTAACTGGAACCTCTCCAAATCAAAAGCAGTTATGAATAACATGCTCCAGGAATTGGTGTCTAGTTTCTGTTCTCTCATATAATTGTGCAGGAGTCAGTGACGGGCTCTGAGAGTTCAAAGGTTATGCTGCGGCTGAAGAGAATGGCCTTGACATTGTCATGCACTCAAAACCTCGGCGTGTTATCCCACCTCAGTATCACACGGTTTCCCTGCAGCGTACTGAGAAAGACAGGCTATCTGGGGCCTGGACCTGACCTGGGGGTGCCGATGGCATCAGTGGGAGGGGAGACTGCGAGTCCCATCAACTCGTGTTTTGAGTTGAGAGAGGGGCTAGTCCTGGGCCTAGCTGTGTGTAACAGATGATCACATCGGGATGAAAAGCAGACGAGGGGGCTCGGGGGTCGGAGAGTGAGGTCTGGTCCCTGAAGTTTTTCTTGCAGAGGGGTGGAGATCAGAACCCAGCATCGATGGGTTTTCAGTGTTCAGAAGACTGGGGAAGTGGAGGGCAGAGGCGAGGGGCCACAGAAGGGAATGGGGTGAGGAGGTGAAGTGGTGGGTTGGGGGAAGGGTCATCGAGTGGGATCGCAGTACAACTTTGTATGGAGACCTTCGCACGCCTCTCTCGTGAGTGATTTCGGAGACTGTTGGCAGGAGTTATAGAGATAGAGAGAGTCCGAACACAAAATAATCTGCAGATGCTGGGGTCAAAGCAACACTCACAACACGCTGAAGGAACTCAGCAAGTCGGGGAGCATCCGTGGAAACGATGAGTCGACGTTTCGGGCCGGAACCCTTCGTCAGGAGTCCGACCAGCCTGGGACTTTATTCCTTGAAGCGTAGGAGAATGAGGGGTGACCTTTTAAAAAGGTGTAAAAACTATGAAGGACATCGATTGGGTGAATGTGCACAGTCTTTTTCCCCAGGGAAGGGGGAATCAAGAACTAGAGGGCATAGATTTTTCGTGAAAGCTGAGAGGTTTAAAAGGGACCTGAAGGACAGCTTTTTCACACATGCATACCACGCACAGAAGGTGGTACGTATGTGGACGAGCTGCCGGAGGATGTGGTTGAGATGAGCACAATAACAACACCTGGGGGTAGCGCAGCGTTCTACAGTGCCAGTGACCCGGGTTCAATTCCCGCAGCTGCCTGTCAGGTGTTTATACCTTCTCCCGGTGACCACGTGGGTTTCTTCCGGGTGCTCTGGTTTCCTCCCACAGTCCAAAGATTTACGTGCTGGTTGGACAATTGGTCATTGTAATTTCTCCTGTGATTCGGCTAGGATCAAATCGGGGGAGTTGCTGGATACGGCTCGACGGGCCGGAAGGCCTATTCCGCGCTGTATCTCAATAATTTATTTCTAAAAAACCAATACGGTACGACAGCTCGAAGTTCGGAGTTCGGAGTTCGATTCCGGCGTCCTCTGTAACAGAGCTCGTACGTTCTTCCCAAGTGCACTTGGGTTTCCTCCAGGTGCTCCGGAGACGTACAAGTTAGAAGGTTAATTCTTCATTGTAATTTAACCTGTGGTTAGGCTAGGGTTAACTCGGCGGGTTCCTGAGTGGTGCGGCTCCGAGGGGACAGAAGAGCATGGGCAAGTGGAACTGGCCCAGTTGGGCACCATGGTGATGGGCCAAATGGCCTGTTCCGTGCTGTATAACTCAGTAATGATGATGGCTCCTGCGAGCTGGGTGGACCGCTTTCCCAGTGGAGAGATGCGTGCGCTCGGCGCATTGTCACTCGCTGGGCGGCGGGAACAGAAATAATGCGGGTAAGACCCAGCTAACTGGCCTGGAACAACTGGAGAACGTTAGCCACTGCATTTCTGTCTGGGAAAGGGCTAGCATGTTGGGAGTGCTGAGGTAATGAATTCACTTAACTTTCATCTCTTGAAGTCGCAAAGTATTTGAGCAAATGACACCGCGTTCGGTCAGTGCTTGGCTTTGGTTTTAGTGTATCAAAACCTTCCTTTGACATCAGGGACAGGAAGAGTTGTGTGACTCTGGATATCGAGGAGACTCAGCGGGTGATCGCGGACCCTCCGGAAGGTGGGCTCGGCCAGTGACCGAGCGTGAAGTCACACAACCAGCAGGTTGGGGAAGGGTTAAACCAGGAAACTCCGAGCTTCTGCGGAGAGAGAACGACGGAGTTAGCGCTTCGGGTTGAAGACCTCTCATCAGAAGAGAAATTTAGGTGTTGAATGGAAAATTGGGAGAAACCTCTAGCCAATTGTGTGGGTGACGACTAACAATGCACATAACTACAGCCAGGGTGACAGTCAGTAATCCACAGCTCTCCTCTATTCCCTCTGCACTGTCTACACTTTCCCAAGCCACTAATTCAAGTATCTCTTGCTTCTTGGTGCATTCATCAGTGATTTCCTTTTAATGTTTAATGTCCCCGCATAAAACAGAACTCCGAGCCATTTCCCGGCCGCGTGAACCGTGACTAGCTGTGGCTGGATTCCCTTCACTGGCCGATTCTGTGCACCAGATCGTCATTCTGTCCCTTTCACGTGTCGGTTCCACCTCCGGCCACTTCCCCATTGCCTTCCGACGCGTCCGGGCCGTCATAGCCCAGGGTTCTTACCGCCCCCGCCCCCGCCCGCCCGCCCGCCCGCAGTTGAGGGGACGCGAGAAGAGATTTGTAAAGGAGTGCCATTTTCAGAAGGTTAATTCTCGCTAATTACAGATATCACATTTCACCGACTTGCGTTGAGCTTTACAGCTTCTGAAGGACTAGAAACTGCAGATAATCACTGAGATCCCACACCAGTTCGTCACGAGTGGTTGCTCCAAGTAGTGATTTCTTTATTAATCCTGGCTGTTCTGTGTAATTCTGGCAGGCTGCCTGCACTCGTTCCCGGTACTAATCTCACGCACATCCTTGCCTGCTGCGATGCCCTCACCCAATGTTGGTACAGGACACCTGCCTTCCGCAGCCCTTTAGCCAGTCGTAACCTCTAGAACCGCAACTCAGGAGGTTGAACCCAAGCACGTCTCTACACTGCCTGGGAAGCTCGACTCTCTCAGGCACCTCTTACCCTTTCAACAATCTCACATTCAGGAGCACTTCAAAGCAGCTTAGATTAATTTAATTCACCTAAAATTATTTTTTTTTAAATAGAGAAGCAAGTCAATTAATTTAAACATAAATATAAAGTGAAATAGAGGCGAATAAGCCCACACACACAGCACTGGAGGAACTCAGCAGGTCGGGCAGAATCTATGGAGAAGAATAAACAGTCCACGTTTCAGGCCGAGACTCTTCTTCAGGACTGAGAAGGAAGAGAGAAGATGCCTGGATAAAAAGGTGGGGCGGGGGAAGGAGGGGAAGGTGATAGGTGAAGCCGGGTGGGTGGGTAAGGCCAAGGGCTGAAGAAGAAAGAATCTGATAGGACAGTAGGAGAAAGGGAAGGAGGAGGGGATCCAGGGGGAGGTAATAGGCAGGTGAAAAGTGAAAGGTCAGAGTGGGGAATAGAGGAAGGGGAGGGGGAATTTGTTCACTGGAAGGAGAAATTGAAATTTACGCCATCAGGTTGGACAGTGCCCGTGCAGATTAAAAGGCAAATAAAGAAGGGTTTGACATGAGGGATGGTAGCCTGTTGTGTACAACTGAGGGGTGGAATGTGATGGTGACTTCAGGTATGAAAGAGGACGTGAGATCGCCATTGCCTGATCTCCAACGTCGTTCCACATGTGGAGGAGGACTTCAGATCACCATTGCCTGATCTCCAACGTGGTTCCAGATAACCATATAACAATTACAGCACGGAAACAGGCCATCTTAGCCCTTCTAGTCCATGCCGAACTCTTACCCTACCCTATTCCCACTGACCTGCACTCAGCCCATAGCCCTCCATTCCTTTCCTGTCCATATATCTATCCAATTTAACTTTAAACAACAACATAGAACCTGCCTCAACCACTTCTGCTGGAAACTCATTCCACACAGCTACCACTCTCTGAGTAAAGAAGTTCCGCTTCATGTTACCTCTAAACTTTTGTCCTCTAATTCTCAACACATGCCCTTTTGTTTGAATCTTCCCCACTCTCAGTGGAAAAAGTCTAACCATGTCAACTCTATCAATCCCCCTCATAATTTTAAACACCTCTATCAAGTCTCCCCTCAACCTTCTACGCTCCAAAGAATAAAGACCTAACTTGTTCAACCTTTCTCTGTAACTTAGGAGATGAAAACCAGGCAACATTTTAGTAAACCTCCTCTGTACTCTCCCAATTGTATTGACATCCTTCCTATAATTTGGTGACCAGAACTGTACACAATACTCCAGATTTGGCCTTACCAATGCCAAATTGTTGTGGAAAAGGGCGTGAGGATCACCATTGCCTGATCTCCAACATGGTTCCAGATGTGGAGGAGGGTGTGACATGGTCCATTGCCTCATCTCCAGATGTGGAGGAGGAGGTGAGATCACCATTGCCTGATGTCCAATGTGGTTCCAGATGTGGAGGAGGGCGTGAGATGCTCAATTGCCAGATCTTTAGCGTAGTTCCACATGTGGAGGTACAGGAGTCAGAAGATCCACACTTCAAGGTTCAACAGCTACCTCTTCCTCACTGCCATCAGTTCCTTGAGCCCACCTCAAGATCCCTCACAGCACTTCAGTCTATATTTCATTACCTGTCTCTCAACTTGCACTAAAGCATTTAAGTTTTTTTTGTGTGAGATATGAAGAATTTATGTTAATTTAACTTTGATATCAACAAAAGTTTGTCGGGTTTGTGATATACTGCAGAAAGCAAACTTTCATGCCATTTTTACCCTGGGTCTGCATAATGCCTATGGCAATAAACCGGACCTTAAACACTCGTGAGTGTTGAGAGAGCTAAGGCTTTCCTTCTTTGAAGCGAAGGAAGATAAGAGGTGACGATAGAGGTATACAAGATGATAAAAGGCATCAGGGTTCTTTTGAAGACCCTGAGCTGCAGTTACATGCTGACTTCGGTTCTTTGCGGGAATGGGACCGGTTTTCTGGGTTTCAGGACTGGCCGTTGTTCGGCACGCCAAGGGTTCAGCCTGAGAGTCCGGCTCGAATTCGGAAGCCCAAGGGTGGATCAAGGGTCGGTGTCACGGCAGGAGACCCGTGTATCATCGGGGGAGTCGGGATATCTGCTGTGGGCCTGAAGACCTGAGATCTTTGTGATCTTCAGGCACAGAGCTCGAAAAAAGCGACATAACAGACTTTTATCATCGTAAACCAGCAAGTTGTCAGGTCTCCCCGCTCACTGGGAAAATGGAGACACCTTTTTCTCCCTTATTAGGGAGAGAGAATCTGCAGTATGTCCAATGACGGGTGTAACGCGAAGTCTTTGGGGCAACTGCAAGTCTGTGTCTTTGCTATTACTTTCTTCACGCTTAAGTGTTTGGTGACAGCCAATGCTTGCTTTTTTCGCCGGTGGGGGGAGGGGGGATTCTTGCTCGCTGCTGATTACATACGGGAGGGAGGGGAGCTGGGGGCACTTTGGGGTTCTTACGTTTATCTATCATTCATTCTTTGAATTGTGGGGAACTTCTCTGTTTTTGTGGATGTTTGCGAAGAAAAAGCATTTCAGGATGTATATTGTATACATTTCTGTGACATTAAATTGGACCTTTTGTTTGACAGCCAGAGGCTTTTTTTTTCCAGTTCAAAAATGGCTAATATGAGGGGGTATAGAGGAAAGTAAAGGGGGGGGAATGCCAGAAGTAAGTTTTTTTTACACAGTGTAGTGGGTGCTTAGCAGAATAGATGTCCGAAAGGCCTAATTATGCTCCTAAATCTTATATGTGTCTCATAACATGGAACTTGCACTCATAAGGCATAGGAGCAGAAATAGGCCATTCGGCCCATCTAGTCTACACCACACCAAGGAGTGGTGGTAGAGGTAGGTATACTTAAAAGACTCTTAGATAGGCACGTGGGTGAGAGAAGAAATGGAGGGTTATGTAAAAGGGAAGGGCAAGAGTGATCTTCGAGTTGGTTAAAGGGTTGACACAACATCACTGGCTGAAGGTCTGTTTTATATTCTATGTGAAGCACCAACAGACAGTTCCCTTTCAAAGTGCATTTATTATCAAAGTATCTATACTATATACAACCCTGAGATTTGTCTCCTTACAGGCAGCTACAAAATAAAGAAGCCCAATAGAACCCATTAAAAAAGACCGTCAAACACCCAGTGGGCAGAAATAAAAAAACAAGTTGTGCAAACAATAAAAGTAAGCAAATAACAAAGTGATTTCAGAGTCAATGGGCCAGTCATCACTGCAGCCGATCCAGGAGCTCGTTGCCAGTCATGACTGCAGCCAATCCAGGAGCCTGTTGCCAGTCACTGCAGCCAATCCAGGAGCCTGTTGCCAGTCATCACTGCAGCCAATTTAGGAACCCGTTGCCAGTCATCACTGCAGCCAATTTAGGAACCCGTTGCCAGTCATCACTGCAGCCAATCCAGGAGTCTGTTGCCAGTCACTACTGCAGCCAATCCAAGAACCCGTTAGTTGCAGGCCACAGCCTCAGTTCTGTGCAGAAACAAGTAAACCTGGCAAAGCAGTGGGCTGAACACCAGTCCGTCCATCTCCTCCAGCCCCAACATCCTAACCTTTTCAATCTGGCCCGGTGCTTAAATCATCCAAATGTTGGGTTGTTCCTTTAGAACGCATAACCACTTAGTGGGTATGAACTGGCCCAGTATGGGCCAGCACTTGTCAACCTGACCTTTGCAACCAACTGAATGGAGTTATGGTCCCTGCTGGGCAGCTGAGGGAGTGACTGTGTGCAGGATCCTAGACACTGCACTGAGATCTTCACACAAACCTGTTAAACAGAAGTAGGGTCACCCTCCTTATTGGGTTAATGTTTGGCTGTGGATCTTCCATATTTATGTCCTCGTCTGGATCACTTCAATTCATTTGAAATTTAAATGAGTAAACTGTTCAGGGGCTATTTGCGTTGTTCCTGGCTTTCGAACGCGAACTTTAAACCATCTTCCACTCTATCTTATGGCTTTTCTACTGCCTGAGTGTGAAAACTATCCTGACTGAGTACAAACAAGACAGATGACCCACTCCAGTCTCATCACTCTCAAAGCCCACCGGATAAATCCCAAGCCCACCCTTCCAGAATGAAGGATCAACTTTATTCACCATATATATTTACGGTACTTGCATTAGGGATTTGCTGTGGTGTGTTGGTCAGGGTGCAATATGCAACTGAAAAAAAGCAATGTTGAACAATTATGAGGAATAAATAGAGATAGGGCTGTAATTGTTCCTAAAACTTATAGATCAAGATGTCTTTACCTGGGAATGGGCTAGGGATAATGGAAAACCTTTGAGATTTAATTTATGAGCTAATTTTTTTTTTAATTGTTGGAGGCATGGTAATGTAAACAGGAAATAATTTAGAGCATTAATCAGGCCCCTCGCAATTATTTTCAAACAAGTCAAAGCTTCCACTGAACACTGGGATGTCACAATGTATGAATGAAAGGAGAGATGCAGTCTTCATTAGCTAGAGCAAGTATTATCTTCAATCGGAATTCAGGAAAGAATAAAGAATTATAAAAATAAGTGGCTAAAGTACAGATATGGAATAAAATGCAAATAAATGCATAAATACCAACATGTATTTACAATGTAATCAGCATTATAAAAAGTGGTTTGAAGATTTTACATTGCAGTGACTGAGATAATAGATAGAGTGGGGTAGGGAGAGGTCTAGCTAGAATGGTTGATCAGATTAACTGCTTTGGGGAAGAAACTTTTAAGATTGAGTGATTTTTTTTTGTATTAATAACCCCATAGCGCTTTCCAGAAGGGAGCTTTTGGAAAGGGCATTTTGCAAGGTAGGTGGTGTCCACAATGATTTTGTCCTGGACGCATACAAGTCCTGCAGTGATGCTGGACTTCCCTGGAGAAAGGATTTTGTTATGTACCCCCTTGATGGAGAAATAATTGTGAAAGATGAGGAGGGAGGGTGGCAGAGGAAATGGGGAGAGTGTAATTGGTTTGACATCTATTGGTCTGCCCTTGGTCTGATGTTCTTATTTAATCATGGAGGAAAGGAAATGGCCAGGAGGAAGTAGATCTCCTATCCAGAGATCAAGTCGTTAACGAAATATACAGGCTCTAATGGGTTATTTCTAGATTATGCCTCTTCTAACTTCGTACAGACGTATAGAGGCACTGAAACATCGGTTTCTTTGACGCAAAACTAAATAGATTTTGAAAATGTAATTAAGTGATTGGAGTTTTCCCCTCAATGGAAGTATACCTGTAAACCTGTATGTTTTAAACAAGGGACTGATTGATCTTTCGTGGTAGCTGATGGCATTAAGAATGAACCTCAGTGGTGTTAGGACCAGGCCGTGGTGGTAGGTTCTTGGAAGTCCACCTATCAAAGAACATGTATGTTACCTTGAGATTCATCTCCTTGCAAGCATTTACAGGAAAATTAAGAAATAGAATAGAATTTATGAAAAATTACACATAAACAAAAATTGACAATCAAGCAATGTGCATAAGACGACCTTTTGGATGATCCAAGTGTAGGATGGGCTCATGCTGAATGTGTTCCCCCACCAGTGCTCCCAGCCCATGTACGTACCTGATTGTGATGTAGCTCTCACTGGTGGTCATGCTTCAGGCAATGCTTCACAAAGGCTGTATCCTTGGACACCCTGACTGAATCAAAGCTGGAGCAGTGCCCAGATATCTCAACGCTGCCAGTAATGGTCTGTAAATACCTCTGACAGCTGTTACAATTGACATAATTAACATTTGGCTTCTTCCCCCTTCCTTTCCAGTCCTGATGAAGGGTCTCACCCTGAAATATCAACTGCTGACTGCATGACCTCCTGAATTCCACCAGCATTTTATGTGTGGCATTCTGGATTTCCAGCATAAGCAGAATTTCTTGTGTTGATAATTTGAGGCCTCGCCTTTGGTCGGGTTGGAACATGGATGTTGCGTCCCAGTTGTGTATGTGATGCACAAGGCAGTACCCAAGCCAGGCAGTACGATATGGAGAGCAAGCTGATGCCCATGTAGCAGGCTCCCCCTCTCCACACATCTGATGAATCTAAAGGAACCTAATGCAGAGACCAATACAGTCTGGCACAAGTGACATCGCAAGAATTGCCAATCAGCATTGAACTCAACGTAGAACTGCCTCTCCAGATTTTTCCCTTGGGATTTACTCCCAAAGCCTTCCCATGAGTGAGTATAGCTACAAGGCAGCATAAGTTTGAGATCAGAGTTTTCCTTCTCCTAGATGAGCTGCCAATCATGGCTGACAAGCCCCATTTGCCCGAAGCGAGTGGTTTTAAGATGCCAGTAACCCACCTTTCCACTCCTCCTGTCAGTAGAAACGGTTCCGTAAGGCTTAGTAGCTCAGCCCCATGTGAAGGCCAGGAGCTGGACTTGGTTGTCAGATGTTATTTGAGATGCACGTCATTGGGAGCATTTAAAAGGTAGTGGGAGTTTATCCACACACCCCGGCTATGACAGCATTAAGGAACTTGTTTATAATTAACAATAAAAATTAAGCATAAAATCATTATTTAATAAAGCACAGCCTTGTAAATAAATTGTAAAAGTAGTGGGTATGGCCCAGACCAACACAGGTAAAGCCCTCCCCACCACTGAGCACATCTACATGAAACGCTGTTGCAGGAAAGCAGCATCCATCATCAGGGACCCCCACCACCCAGGTCATGCTCTCTTATCAATGCTACCATCAGGAAGAAGGTCCAGGAGCCTCAGGACTTACACCACCAGGTTCAGGAGCAGTTACTACCCCTCAACTATCAGGTTCTTAAATCAAAGGGCTAACTTCACTCAACTTCACTTGCCCTATCATTGAAATGCTCCCACAATCAAAGGACTCAATTTCAAGTACTCTTCATCTCATGTTCTCGATATTTATTGCTTATTTATATATTATTATTATTTCTTTGTATTTGCATAGTTTGTTGTCTTTTGCTCACTGGTTGAATGCCCAAGTTGGTGTAGTCTTTCACTGATACTGTTATGGTTATTATTCTATTATGGATTTACTGAGTATACCTGCAAGAAAATAAACCTGAGGTTCATATATGATAACTTATCTGTACTTTGATAATAAATTTACTTGACTCTGTTCTGTGAAAGGTGATATAAAATATGTTTGTGTTTAATTCTGTCCGTCGCTGTGCTCCCTCAATCACAGGCAGACATTTCCCACTCAGCTCAGAAGATCCAATCTGGTGTAACACGTGTGAGCAGGGTAACACTGGGAACTCCCAGCACTGGGTCTCACCACTGTGCCACATTTGGGGCTAGAAGTGGGATGAGAATGGGGCCGTGACGGTCGCACCTGACCATCAGCGGGCTGAGACCTCCGGAAGGTTCAGCCCTTCCGCAGTGAGCTCTGGCTGAACGATCTCCAACCTCTCCACAGGTCATTGAAGCAGTTCTTCAGAAAGACGGGAAAACTGTCCGTCAATGTCCCTGATAACAACAATAATCTTTGTTCTTTAAGATGCTGTATAATGCACCGGGATGTGTAACAACACAGAAAGCCCTGTGCAGATCAGAGAATGTTCCTATTGGATCTGGATTGTAACTGGAATTGAATTGACTTTATTTCTTACATCCTTCACAAACGGGGAGTAAAAATCTTTATGTTACATCTCCATCTAAATGTGCAATGTGCAATCATAGTAATTTATAATAAATAGAACAGTCAATGTAATATAGAGTACACTCAAGTCAGCGTGAGTTTATCAGTCTGATGGTCGGGTGGAAGAAGCTGTCCCGGAGCCTGTTGATCCTGGCTTTTATGCTGCAGTACCGCTTCCCGGATGGTAGCAGCTGGAATAGATTGTGGTTGGGATGGCTTGAGTCGCCAGCGATGCTACAGGCCCTTTTTACACACCTGTCCTTGTCATGAAGCATGGGAAGTTCACAACTACAGATGCGCTGGGCTGTCTGCACCACTCTCTGCAGAGTCCTGCGATTAAGGGGGGTACAGTTCCCCTACCAGGCAGTGAGGCAGCCAGTCAGGATGCTCTCAAGTGTGTCCCTGTAGAAAGTTCTTAGGATTTGGGGGCCCATACTAAAACTTCCTCAACTGTCTGAGGTGAAAAAAGCGCTGTTGTGCCTTTTTCGCCACACAGCTGGTGTGTATAGATCACGTGAGGACCTCGGTAATGTGGATGCCAAGGAACTCGAAGCTGTTTACCCTGTCAACCCCAGATCCATTGATATCAATAGGGGTTAGCCTGTCTCCATGCAGAACTCCCTGTTCATAGCCATAAAGCACTATAGCAATGAAACAGGACATTCAGCCCATCTAGTCCATGGCAGACTGCTATTCTTCCTAGTCCCATTGGCTGGCACCTGGACCATATTCATCCATTCCCCTCCCATCCATTTACTTATCCAAACTTCTCCGAAATGCTGAAATCAGACCCGCGACCATCAGTTCTGCTGGCAACTCGTTCCACACTCTCTCCACCCTCTGAGTGAAGATCCTCCTCACCTGCGATGTCCTTAAATATTTCACCTTTCACCCTTAACCCATGACCCCCAGTTCTAGTCTCACTCTACTGCTGAGTGTCAGAATCTATTGGAGCAAGAATTCATTTCAGTGGCTTGGGAGGAAAGAGAACTGAGAATATCACCAGGAATAAACATGCTGGGAGGTTTGGGAATCAGCTGCTTGAAGGAAAGGCACCTCCCGTTCTCTGTGTTTTTTCTCCAGTTTCAATCGCAGCACCACTGCTGGTCATGACCCGTTGCCAAGTGCCTCATGTCCGGATTTCCCTGCCCAAGCTCCTTCAACACCTCCCCTTAACTTGTTCCCGAGAACATGGTTCCCGGAAACTAGCATCGTCTTCTGCCTGATTACACTCCTGTCAGATCCTTCAGCAGTGTTCCATGATAATCTATTGTGTTGTTGTTGTTGCTTGCATCCATTGGAGTGTAGATTGTGCCCCTGGAGAAGGGTTTCTCAGGTTTCTCTTGTAAACAACTTCTGACAGAGGAAATCTTTTTATTCCTTGGTGAAGTCCCTCCCCTTTTTGTAAATAGACAAAGTGTTGAGGACAGAGTAATGATCCCTTCATAGCACAGTGCTGATATTTTGTGGCTCTTAGCTCTGGAAAAGGGAGAGATTCACTACACAAATAGAGATGTTTCCCTGCAATAGTGCTGGGCTGTTTGACCACACCTGCAATACTGAGTGCAGTTTTGCTCTCTTCAGGTGAGTGGGGTATACTTGGCTTGAAGGCAGTACTGGGAAGGCTCAGTTGATTGATTCTAAGCAGAAAGAATGATTGAGCATTTGGGCAAGCTTATGGGGATTTAGAAGGTTGAGAGATTCCATACAATTATCTGAGGGACAATTGATAGGGTGGAGGTCGGGAGAATGTTTTTGCTAACGGAGCTGTAGAATCATAGAGAACTACAGCTCAGAAACAGGCCCTTCAGCCCATCAAGTCCATGTCAAACTATTATTCCACCTAATCCCATTGACCCACACCTGGACCATACCCCTCCCATCCATGTACTTATCCAAACTTCTCTTAAATGTTGCAGTCGAACCCACACCCACCTTCTTCTGCTGGTGGCTTGTTCCATACTTGCACCACCATCTGGGTGAAGAAGATCCCCCTAGGTTCCCTTATATATTTCACCTTTCACCCTTAACCCATGACCCCCAATTCTAGGCTCACCCAATCTCAGTGAGAAAAGCCTGCTTGCATTAACCCTACCTCTATTTTTGTGTACCTCTATCAAATCTCCCCTCATTCTCCTTTGTTCAAGGGGAAAAAAAGTCCCAATATATTCAATCTTTCCCTATAACATGGGACCTCAAGTTCCAGCAACATCCTTGTAAGTTTCCTCAGCATCCTTTCTTTCAATCTTATTGACATCTTTGCTGTAGGTAGGTGAACAGAAGTGTATACATACTCCAAATTCGGCTTCACCAACTTCAACCTAACATCGCAACTCCCATACTCAGTACTTTGATTGATGAAGGCCAATATGCCAAAAGCTTTCTTTATGACCCTATCAAGCTGAGGTGTCACTTTCAAGGAAATATGGATTTGTATTCCCAGATCCCTTTGTTCTACCACACTCCTCTGTGCCCAGCCACCTTTACCATCCCAAAGTGTAACACCTCATGCTCGTCTGCATTCAATTCCATCTATCATTTTTCAGCCTATTTTTCCAGCTGGTCCAGATCCACTTCAGAAAAATCTGGATTCACTTTGGAAGACTGAATTTGAAGGCAGAATACAGGGTAAATGGTAGGATTCCGAACAGTGTGGAGGAACAGAGGGATCTTGGGGTATACATCCATGGATCTTTCAAAGTTGTTGCGCAAGTTGATTGGGTTGTTAAGAAGGTGTATGGTGCGCTGGCCTTCATTAGTTGAGGGATTGAGGTAATGTTGTAGCTCTATAAAACCATGGTTAGACCACACTTGGAATATTGTGTTTGGGGCTAGTCACCTCATTATGGGAAGGATGTGGAAGCTTTAGAGAGGATGCAGAGGAGATTTAGAACATAGAAACATAGAAAACATACAGCACAATACAGGCCCTTTGGCCCACAAAGCTGTGCCGAACATGTCCTTACCTTAGAACTACCTAGGCTTTACCCATAGCCTTCTATTTTTCTAAGCTCCATATACCCATCCAGGAGTCTCTTAAAAGACCCTATCATTTCCGCTTCCACCGCCGCCGCCAGCAGCCCATTCCACGCGCTCACCACTCTCTGCATAAATAAAACTTACCCCTGACATCTCCTCTGTACCTACTTCCAAGCACCTTAAAACTATGCCTTCTTGTGCTAGCCATTTCAGCCCTGGGAAAGAGCCTCTGACTATCCACTGATCAATGCCTCTCATTATCTTGTACACCTCTATCAAGTCACTTCTCATCCTCTGTTGCTCCAAGGAGAAAAGGCTGAGTTCACTCAACCTGTTCTCATAAGGCA
The DNA here is from genome assembly GCF_963921235.1 of Mobula hypostoma. Lineage (NCBI taxonomy): Eukaryota > Metazoa > Chordata > Chondrichthyes > Myliobatiformes > Myliobatidae > Mobula > Mobula hypostoma. The sequence goes on from NC_086107.1 coordinate 90,904,877, forward strand.
TGCTCCCCAATCCAGGCAAGACCCTTGTAAATCTCCTTTGCACCCTTTCTATGGTTTCCACGTCCTTCCTGTAGTGAGGCGACCAAAATTGAGCACAGTACTCCAAGTGGGGTCTGACCAGGGTCCTATATAGCTGCAACATTACCTCTCGGCTATTCATCTCAATTCCATGATTGTTGAAAGCCAATGCACTGTATGCCCTCTTAACCACAGAGTCAACCCGCGCAGCAGCTTTGAGTGTCCTATGGATTCAGACCCCAAGATCCCACTGATCCTCTACACTGCCAATAGTCTTACCATTAATGCTATATTCTGCCATCATATTTGACCTACCAAAATGAACCACCTCACACTTATCTGGATTGAACTCCATCTGCCACTTTTCAGCCCAATTTTGCATCCTATCAATGTCCCATTGTAACCTTTGACAGCCCTTCACACTATCCACAACACCCCCAACCTTTGTGTCATCAGCAAATTTACTAACCCATCCCTCCACTTCCTTATACAGGTCATTTATAAAAATCACAAAGAGTAGGAATCCCAGAACAAATCCCTGAGGCACACCACTGGTCACCGACCTCCATAGAGAATATGACCTGTCTGCAACCACTGTTTGCCTTCTGTGGGCAAGCCAGTTCTGGATCCACAAAGCAATGCCCCCTTGGATCCCATGCCTCCCTACTTTCTTAATAACCTTTGCATAGGGTACCCTATCAAATCCATATACAAATTCCAAATCCTATTTACTAGGATGTTTAAAAACACAAACACGAGGAAATCTGCAAATGCTGGAAATTCAAGCAGGACGAAGGGTCTCGGCCTGAAACGTCGACTGTGCTTCTTCCTATAGATGCTGCCTGGCCTGCTGCGTTCCACCAGCATTTTGTGTGTGTTACTAGGATGTTGCCTGAATTTGAGGACATGTCTTATGGGGATAGGTTGAGCAAGCTCAGGCTTTTCTCTTTGGAAGCAAAAGTGAATGAGAGGTGACTTGATAGAGATTTACAAGAAGATAAAAAGCATAGATTGAGTGGACAACCAGAAACTTTTTCCCAGGCTGGAAATAGCTAATTCAAGAAAATTATAGGTGGAGGAAAGTATAGAAGAGATGTCAGAGGTAGGCTTTTTACAGAGAGAGTGGTGAGTATGTGGAACACACTGCCAGGGGTGGTGGTAGAGGCAGGTACATTGTAGACCTTCAAGAGACTCTTAGATAGGCACATGGATGATAGAAAAATGGAGGGCAATGTATGAGCAAGGGGTTAGATTGATATTAGGGTAGGTTGAAAGGTTGTCACGATATCATGGTTCAAAGGGCCTGTCCTGTGCTGTACAGTTCTATGTACTATATCCTGTGGAGGAGGGAAGAAGGGTGTTGAGAAGACAGAATTAGATGGGCAGATGGAAGGAATTCAGGCAGAGCTTTTTCAGAGGCTGCAGCATAGCGATGGAATCCTGGAGGGAGAAATGAGGATCCTGGGTGTGTTGGTCATCACCGAGGTACTGCACGAGGCATCTGAGCTCTAGACAAGTGAGGGGAGAAATTCTGCTCTGCGTTCTCCTGGGCAATCGGAAGCGTTGGAGTTTGGGAGCGGAAGTTGTGGGTGGAGAGTACCTGGCTGCCATATGTGTAAAAAAAATAATCACAGGAGACAGCTTAGTCAAGAGAGCAAAGGCAGCTCTAAATGCACAGTCGGACATGTCTGTGTCTGTGAGAACGGGTGGTGACTTCCATATCTCGGTATCTGAACTAGCAGATGGACTGAGGCAACAGGCCGGTCATCTCCAACCAAGCCTCATGGTGCAGCAGTGACTGCATACCTGGGGCATTATGCTCTACCTCTGCAAGCACTAACATTTATGGTAGAAAAATTATCCACTAAACTAAAGGTCACAGCAGAATAAAGTAATTTCCTGTCTCAAGCACATTGCAGCTGACTCACGTTAGGTCGTGGAAGAAATCTGCCTCTATTATTAAAGAAAAGGTACGTTTGGCATTAGCTCCCGATTTCTAAATCACTGTGGGGATCAATTAACTCTAGGAAATGCAATTCTTCCAGATGAGAATCCCCTCTGGTCGGAATCAGTCCGAGGGTGAGGTGGAAGGTCAGCCAAGTTCCATTGTTCTACAGCCGTCAACCTCTCCCCACCTTGTCACCATGGTGATGTCTGAACAGCCAACCCACAGCCATGTGGGTGGATTCAAAGCCTGTTATTAAGCTCGCCCGCTGAGCATGAGCGCACCACATCAGTGTCAGATGAGCTTTGGTAAGCCCCCGCTTGAGGGAGAACACGTCCAATTCCTTTGGGGATGTTCTGGGGCTGTCAGAATGAGAATAGCAGACAAGCACCACCCCTGCATTAGCCTGGTGCATCACCGAGCGACAAACAAAGGCAGATGATCGGACCTGCGTTGGGGCGGGGGGGGGGGCAGATGTGACAAGAAATGAGCGGCAGATGGCGAACATGTTTCAGAGGGTGGGGAGTGCAATTGTACATTTCACAACAGAAAGGAGCTTGTTTTTGCCAAGAATAAGTGAGAAAACATTTTGTCAAATATCACTTCGTCTGCACGGTGCACTTCCAGCCCGTCGATGGGACTGCGTGAAAGTTTCCCACCCTCCTTCCCCCCATTACGTGGCGCAGTGACAACGTTATCCTGATTGTGTTCCTGTACAACACCGTGACCTGATGCTTGGGGTTGTATAAATGTCAGGATGCTTGCTTTACTTACCGAGGACTGGCATGTTAAATAGCTTCGTTTCTGCTGCTACAGTGATCAAACAAGTCTCCCACCCAACAATCCAGCGCTGTCAAAGGTCTCGAGTCCATCCAAAACCCTGCTGTTGTGCCCTGACAAGCTCCCTTCATCTGTCACCCTGGTCTTACTGATCTGTAAAGGCTTCAACCCAAACAATTACAACTTTACACCTCCCATTATCAGTAGCATCCTCTAGCTATAATGCTACAAATCTTTGAGCTCCTCTGATTTCAGACTTCTGAAGTCCCCCAAATCCCCTCCTTAAACCCAATAACTACCCCCCCCCCATCCACCCCATCTTATCTATAACTTTGACTCAGCTTTTGATCATTCGTTGTAATTTCTGAAGTGGTCCAGACGAGCTTGGTTGCACAGCTGTGCAGAGTTTTACTGTGTTAAATGCACATTCAAACACAGATGTTATTATTTGCTTACCGGGGATTAAGTAATAATAACATTAAATAACCTTCTTTCCACACATGGAGTTAATTGCGGCAATAATCGGGTCTGCCCTTTGTGTGAGATTGCCAACCTGTGAACAAAGTGTCTGAGTTTGCCTCTCATTTGTATCATGACGTGTTTAGAGAGGGTGAATAGAAGGGTTGCCTTTTCACCTTCCCTTTCTTCCATAGTCCCTTCTCCAATCAGATCCCTTCTTCTTCAGTCCTTTACCACTTCCACCTATCACCTCCCAGCTTCTCACTCTTCTCCCACCCCCTCACCTGGTCTCACCTATCACCTGCCAGCTTTTCACTTCATCCCCCACCCCCTCCACCATCCACCCAGCTTTCCCCTCACCTGGTTTCACCTATCACATGCCAACTTGTACTCCACCCCCTCACCCCCACCTTCTCATCTTGGCCTCTGCCCCCTTCCTTTCCAGTCCCAATGAAGGGTCTCAGCCCAAAACATCACCTGTTCATTCCCCTCCACAGATGCTGCCTGTCCTGCTGAGTTCCTCCAGCATTTTGTGTGTGGTAATAGAAGGAAGTGAATAGTCTGGGGATCAGGGCACACAGTTTGAAAGTGATAAATGCTGTGGGGATGTGAAGAAAGAGGTAACCCTGGATCCCTACCAGCGAGGGTGTAGAAATAAATATCAGTCAGGAATTTCAACAGGCACATAATCAATGGAGAAAGGCAAGGGGATTGATGGGATTGTTCTATATTCAAAGTCAAAGTTCAAAGTATGTACTCTCAGTGGCCACTTTATTAAGGATCTCCTACACATGGTTATTTGATTTACTGTCACTTTCCTGCCAGCTTGAACTAGTCTAGCCATTCCCCTGTGACCTCTCGCAAGGCATTTTTGTCCACAGAGCAGTCGCTCACTGGATGCTTTACTGATTTTTGCACCCATCTCTGTAAGCTCTAGAGACTGTTGTGCGTGAAAATCCCATTAGATCAGCAGTTTCTGAGATACTCAAACCACCCTGTCTGGCACCAACAAACATTCCATGATCCAAGTCACTGAGATCATATTTCTTCCCCATTCTGATGTTTGGTCTGAACAACAACTGAACCCCTTGACCATGTCTGCATGTTTTAATGCATCGAGTTGCTGCCACATGATTGGCTGATTTGATATTTATATTAATGATACAGTGGCCACTGAGTACATATTACCTTATAGTTCCCTGAGATTCAATTTCTTTTAAGCATTTTCTGGAAAAAGAAAATAACATTTATGAAAAGCTGTACATAAAGAATGACTAACAAAAAACCAATGTGCAAAAGAAGACATATTTTGCAAATAAAAAGCAAGTAACTAATACCGAGAGCGAGTGGTTGAGAACTTGAAAGTGAATCCATAGGTTGTGGAATCAGTTCAGTGTTGAGGTGAGTGAAGTTACCCAAGCCAGTACAGGAACCTGAGAGTTGTGGGGTTCAGTGGGTTAATGCCAGCTGCTGTGTATCAGTGATTCTGTGCCAATCACTGATACACATTGTATCAGCCCAAGTTGGCATGTGCCCACTGTGATACACATGGGTATCTGCTCTCCACTGATTTGTTCCAGGGTTCATGGTGCTTCAGTCGGCACACTCACAGGCATGGCCCCAGTGGGCCCCTACCACCCACTGCTGTGTCAGGGACATGAAGCAAGCCCCTGCCGTAGCCAGGAATGGTCCCCGTGTGAGAATGCTGTTGTTTGACTGGGTCAGGACAAGAGCTCTTGGTTGAACACAATGAAGAAGACTAAAAAAAATGTTTCTGGAGCAGCTTAAGGTGTTCAACTTGAGGAAATGTGAGCCTTATGTAACTAACAAGGTATTGGTTGTGTGTGTGTGTGTGTGTGTGTGTGTATGCAGCTTAAAAACATGGTAAGTAACTCTATTAATCTGAATTTTACACAAATACCCCCCCACAGCTCCCCTATAAGCTTGTCCATCATTTAAGGCAATGCTAAAATCTACCTCTAACCAAGTGTTAGGTCGCTATTCTAGAGCTTGTTGTGATTAGTAAGGGTGACAAAGGCTACAGGGAGAAGGCAGGTGAATGGGGTTAAGAGAGGTATTTTAAAAATCAGCCATGCTGGATTGGTGGAACAGACTCGATGGGGCTGAATGGTCTTTGTCTGCTCCATTGTTGGCAATGTGGCCACTCAGCACAGAGTCGTGAGGTTCAGGACTACAGTGAGTGTGAGCTGGGGACTGCCTGACAAACCCCTACCCCTGTTGTTCCTCTCATCACCCCACTCTGATCAATCACCAACGCTGCGGCTGTCACCCGACAGAAATCCCAGACCCAGGTTCCCAACACTGAGTGTACAGCAGTCAGGAGGGCAGAGATATGCAATGATCCTTTTGGTATGGAGGGTATGAGCCTTTGCCAGTTTTATTGGCACAGAGGGCAGGGGTCTGCACCAGTTTGTATTGGTACAGATGGTACGGGTCTTTACCGTTTGTATTGGCATAGAGGGCAGGGGTCTTTATCAGTTTGTATTGGTACGAATGGTTTGGGTCTTTACCAGTTTGTATTGGTACAGATGGTACTGGTCTTTACCAGTTTGTATTGGCATAGAGGGCAGGGGTCTTTATCAGTTTGTATTGTTACAGATGGTATGGGTCTTTACCAGTTTGTATTGGTACAGATGGTACTGGTCTTTACCAGTTTGTATTGGCATAGAGGGCAGGGGTCTTTATCAGTTTGTGTTGTTACGGATGGTATGGGTCTTTACCAGTTTGTATTGGTACAGATGGTACGGATCTCTACCAGTTTGTATCGGCACAGAAGGTGGCATCTGTACCAGTTTGCATTGGTACAGAGGGGACAGGTCTTTACCAGTTTGTATTGGCACAGATGGTATGGGTCTTTACCAGTTCTTTTTGGTACAGATGGTATGGGTCTTTACCAGTTTGTATTGGTACAGAGGGCAGGGGTATCTACCAGTTTGTATTGGCATGGAGGGGACGAGTCTCTACCAGTTAGTACTGGCACAGATGTTACGGGTCTGTACCGGTTTGTATTGGCACAGATGGTACGGGTCTGTACCAGTTTGTGGAGGTATCGATATTCCATCGCTGCCCATGTTCCAGAGCCCTAGCAAGTAACAGTTCCCTTCCTGGATGGTTTGAACTTCGTGCTGCCAATTACTCTGGCAATTTTCCAAGTGCTTGGCCGAGCTGTTGATTGGAACGCTGGTCAGTGGAAGAGTCAAAGACTTTTTCTTGTCTCAGTTGATGAAATTTGATTAGAATTGTCTTAAGTGTAGAGCTTTATACCTGTAAAATAAGGGTTACTTATAATTAAGTTGCGCAAAATCCTGAATATTCTTCTCCTATTACCACTGACATTCTTCATTCGTCACTGGCTGCCTGTTTGGCCTGACATTTCTAATGTTTCAACAACAGAGAAGCCATCTGTTCTGCATAGCTTTTGATTATCTATTTGTACTTATCTTTATCACCTTACATCTTGCTTCTCACTACTTATTAATCTGGCTCTCTTTAATCCTGTTAAGCAAAGCAGACACAGTTTTAATTGGAGAGCTCTGTTCCTCAGTGCACGACAAAGGCATCTTCTGAAATCGCCATCTTTGTCCACTGCTTGTTAATTTGCTGCTCACACCCTCTAGTTCTGTGTTACTCAGAGGAACTCAGCAGGTCGGGCAGCATCCGTGGAAAAGATCGGTCGACGTTTTGGGCCGGAACCCTTCGTCAGGACTGTAGGGGGAAGGGGCAGAGGCCCTATAAAGAAGGAGGGGGGAGGGTGGGAAGGAGAAGGCTGGTAGGTTCCAGGTGAAAAACCAGTAAGGGGAAAGATAAAGGGTTGGGGGAAGGGAGGCAGGGAGGTGATAGGCAGGAAAGGTGAAGAAAGAATAGGGGAAAACACAATGGGTGGTAGAAGGAGGCGGAACCAAGAGGGAGGTGGTAGGCAGCTGGGGGAGGGGGCACAGTGACATAGGGATAGGGGAAGGGAGGGGGAGGGAATTACCAGAAGTTGGAGAATTCTATGTTCATACCAAGGGGCTGGAGACTACCTAGATGGTATATGAGGTGTTGCTCCTCCAACTGAGTTTAGCCTCATCATGGCAGTAGAGGAGGTCATGTATGGACATATCTGAATGGGAGTGGGAAGCAGAGTTGAAGTGGGTGGCTACTGGGAGATCCTGTCTGTTTTGGCAGACGGAGTGGAGGTGCTCGAGTTCCGTGTTGATGGCCCTCGTTGGATACTTGCACTGAATAGTAACTCTTTTATTGCTTGGAATCAATTTCTCAATCGAGAAAGGATCGATATATTTTGGGACCTGCCTCCATGAGAACCCAGATCTGGTTCCCCATCTTTCTCCTGATGTGTCCACATTGTACTTGTACCCCTTATTGAAGTTTAGTGATGAGAGGGGGACAGTGAGAGAGGGAAAGATTTGCCCTGCTCCCTGGTGATGCCCCGAAAATCTCTAAATCAGGGATTCCCAACCTGGGGTCCGTGGCATAAAAAAGTTTGGGAACCTCTGTTCTAAATTAATCAAAAGCTTGTCTGCCATTTCTGACTGTGTCCACTCTCTTTGAGCAATTCTCCTTCAATATGAATGGTATTGTGTATTCAGCATTGAACCGCTGGGACTGGCCTTCTCTGTAAATCTTACAACACGACATGATCACACCCAAAAGAGATTCTGTAGATGCTGGGAATCTTGAGCAACACACACAAAATGCCGGTAGAACTGGAGAGGCACAGTTGCATTGTGGTTAGCACAACACTTTACAGTACGGATGACCCAGGTTCAATTCCCACTGCTGCCTGTAAGGAGTTCATACATTTTCCCCGTTGACGCATAGGTTTTCTCAGGCTGCTCTAGTTTCCTCCCACAGTCGAAAGACATACTGGTTAGTAGGTTAATGAGGGAGTTAGTAGGTTAAGGAGGGAGGCGAAGATGGTGGCGCGATGTTGCGCGCGCAGCCGTTCTGAATGAATATCAATTATGTGTAACTAGGAGGCCGTGCACAATCTGGATTTGATGGAGACAGCCGTGAGAAGCGCAGAGGAACATCTGGAGTCACTTCTGAAATGCCTGCTTCGCTGCCACTGCTACTGTGCGATCGAGAATCTCCGGAGACGAAGGCCCCAAATCCTCGGCTTTGCCTATCGCCTGTTGCCGGGGCTGGGGTCGAAGCGCTTGGCAGACATGGTGCTCGGTGCTCAGTGTCGAAGAGGTGGTCGGAGGCTTGGAGTTTTCGGACAGACTTGGAGTCGGACTGTGGTCGGATGCTTCCAGGATGCTGCATCAGCAAGTTGGCGGCGCTGGAGATTTACTGTCTGCGTGAGATGATGGGACTTTCAAGAGACTTTGAGACTTTTACTGTGCCATGGTCTGTTCTTATCAAATTACGGTATTGCTTGCACTGTTGTAACTATATGTTATAATTAATTGATGCTGCCTGGCCTGCTGCGTTCACCAGCAACTTTGATGTATATGTTATAATTATGTGGTTTTTGTTAGTTTTTAAGTTGGTTTGTCATGTGTTTTTGTGATATCATTCTGGAAAAATATTGTATCGTTTCTTAATGCATGCATTACTAAATGACAATAAAAGGGGACTGTGTGTCCTCATAATCATAATTGGTCATAGATAATTGTCCTGGGATTAGGCCAGGATTAAATCGGGGGAATGCTGGGCAGTAAGGCTCGAAGGACTGGAAGGGCCTATTTGCACTTTATCTCAATCAATAAGTCAGGCAGTATTTCTAAACAGTCTAGATTTTGGGCTGAGACCCTTCACCAGGGTGTGACACAATCCTCCTCTCTCCTCTCCATCAGTGGAACAGTCCCACATCCAGAGAGCCCAAGGGACCATCAGAGGGTGATGTAGGGAAAGTATGTCACACAGGAGCAGCTTAAGAATAATTTCCATAAAATAACCACCTTCCTGCCAGGATGAAGCAGGAGTATCTTCAGGTGAGAAACACTGAAGTAGATTTGAATAAACCGCAGAACAGCATCTGATCCAGGAATGCCACCTGTTCAGAGCGAAAAGCTTAAGGAGTAAAAGGAGGAGGGGGACGTTTCCATGGCTTGTGTCTGTGCTACCCTTGATTTCCACCACTCTCCGTCCTGAACATCCTCAGCAAACAAGCCCTGACTTGGGAAGAGATTTCCATAGATTCACCACTCTCAAAATGTAACGTTCACTCTATTGCTGCCTGAACGACTGATACCATGTGTGAGCTCTGGTTCACCTCATATCTACCAATAACTGCTTGTTCATTTCAACGGCATCACTGTTAATTATTCTGAACTGGAGATTGTGGGTCTGACCAGCTTATCCTCTACTTAAATAATTCCCATATCCCACAATAAATCATTGCTTTTGACTTCTTTTGATCCCTGCAACCTCTTCCTTCTTGTGCAGTTTTCCTGCTGCTTCCCAACCTGGAGCTTGCTCATTGCTGACTTTCAGCGTTTTCAAGGGTTGGACATACTATGACCTGTGGGTAAAGAGAGCCAATGGATAGGCTGTGCTTAGACCAGAAGGCAATGATCAGGTGTCCCTTCAAGGGTTCTGGTGGGATCTGGAAGCTCGTGGTGTAGGAGGCAGTGTTTCAGTGTGGGCAGAAGATTGACCAGCTAACAAGGTCAGCATAAATGGGTCTTTGAAAATCAAATTAAAAAACTGAAAATCTATAATAAAAATGGAAAATTCTGGAAACACTCGTCAAGTCAGGCGGCATCTGTGGAACAGAAACAGTTAATGTTTCAGATCCTAGACCCTTTTTCACCTGCTGAATCTTCCCAGAATTTTCTGTTTTTATGACAGGTGAGGGGAAATCAGTGTACCACACACAACATCCTGGAGGAACTCAGCAGGTCAGGCAGCATCAATGGAAAGGAATAAAAAGTCAACGTTTCGGGCTGAGATCCTTCATCAGGAATGGGAGTCAGTAGTGTGCATCTGCAAAGGACAGGGAGCAGATGCCTCAGGTGTAACGGACATTTAAAAAGTAATGTGTGGAGTAGCTAGGGGCCAGTGGGCATCAGTAAGTGATGAGGAATTTGCACCTCGTACAAATTCAGAGTCTGGAATTTCAATCTCCCCGCATTCTCATCAACTTTCCTGCTTCTACGACCCAACCACACACGGTAGCGTAGTGGTTAGTACGATGCCTTACAGTTCAGGCGACCCGGGTTCAATTCTCACCACTGCCTGTAATCCTCTCCCCCATGACCGTGTGGGTTTCCCGTGGGTGCTCTGGTTTCCTCCCACAGTCCAAAGGCTTACCGATTGGTAGGTTAGTTGGTCATTGTAAATTGTCCCATGATTGGGCTACAAGGATTAAATCAGAGAGCCGGAAGGGCAGCACCTGAGTTTGGGAATGAGCTGGGTCTCTGTATCAGAATCAGGTTTATTATCCCTGCCTTGTATAATGTGAAGTTTGTTGATTTGTAGCAGCGAAACAGAGCAAAGATATCATCTTACTATAAACTACAAAATAAATAAATAGTACAAACACAGGGACAGCGAACTAGTGAACCATTGAGAAATCTGATGGTGGAGGGAAGAAGCTGTTCCTGAATCATGGAGCATGGGATTCCAGGCTCCTGTACCTCCTCCCTGATGGTTGTAATGAGAAGTATTGGGAACGTAAAAGCCAGTAGGAACACAGGAAGAAGGACAAACAGCGATGGGATAGTGATTACATTTTTGAAATGTCAATTGTTGAGGGAGAAGGTATGCTCGGGGCTGGACAGTAATGGAGCTGAGAGGCAGCAGAGCTACCAGCTGCACCAGTGTGCCTCCTTAGTCGAACATCTGCAGGAACTGAGGGCAGCTGCATTCCCTCGATCGCACACACAGGACGTGGAAACCTGAGGAGATTTTTTTGGACACCGCTGGAATGAGAAAGCTGAGAGCATATTTATGGAAGCAATAAGATGTTCGGAGACTTCAGGGAGGAATTGGGAGGCCGGGGATTGGCTGGAAATTTGCAGGGATGAGGTGGTGGAGAAAAGTGTGGAATACTTTCAAGGCTGAGGTAAACATTTGGATTCTGGGAGTGAAGGATTATGGGAAAGGAGCGGGAGAATGAAAGCAAAGTCCAGATGTCAGACAGGATTGAGAAGGATCTGTCTGGCCCATTTCTTCTCGTAGTTCTTATACCGCGTTATTGTTTGGGAATAACACACACACAATGCTGGAGGAACTCAGCAGGTCAGGCAGTATCCATGTACAGGAATATGCCGTCGCATTTCAGAATGAGACCCTTCATGAGTCCTGGAAGGGAAAGGGGAAGAAGCCAAAATACAATGGTGGGTGGGGGGAGGGAAGAAGGAGCACAAGCTAGCAGCTGATAGGTGAGACCAGGTGAGGGGGAAGGTGGGTGAGGGAGAGATGAAGTAAGGTGCTGGGAAGTGATAGATAGAAGAGGAAAGGGCTGAAGAAGAAAGAATTTGATAGGAGAGGAGAGTAGATCATGGGAAAAAAGGTGGGGCACCAGAGGAACGTGATGGACAAGTGAGGAGAAGAGAAAGGGTAAGAGGGGAGCCAAAATGGGGAATGGAAAAAGAGAGAAGGGGCAGGGGTGAAAATTACCAGAAGCTGGAGAAATCGATGTTCGTGCCCTGAGGTTGGAGGCTACCCAGACAGAATAGATGTTGCTCTTCCACCCTGAAAGTGGCAGTAGAAGAGGATATGGATTGACATGTTGGAATGAGAATGGGAAGTAGAATTAAAGTGGGTGGAAGTAGACAAGCTATAGGTAGGTATGTCAAAATGGGAATGTGAAGTCAAATGGGAAGTCACTGTGGCAGTAGAGGAGGCCGTGGATTGATATTCATTCTCTGTCTATAAATTCTCCTTTTTCAGTAAGAGGGTTAAATTGGCCTCATGAATTTTTTTCCAGTTAGCACACTGGTTATGTGTTTTATACAAATGCAATAGTCTGAGCAAGGCAGGCTCAACCTGCCATGGCCTGACATTTTCCGTGGCATTATCTGTGTTACAAGGAGACAGTGACTGACCTCTGCGGCGCTAGGTTAGATTACAGAACGAATTAGAGGGATGAGTCTCACTGACAGCTGGGCTAACATCATTATACACAAGGAGATCGATTTGTTTTCCACGTAGCACTGATGTAAAGGCTCTGGGGCTAGCGACAGTTAAAAGTAGCAACGGTTGTGATTTGTTGGGATCCTGAGCCTGTCAGGAAGTACCTCTACACAGTTTTGGGGAGATCTCTCATTGCAAAAAAAAAGATGAGCGAGCTGATAAATTAGTTCATTTGCTCTCAGTGAGGTTCGGGCTATAGATGTGTAATAGCATTGTAGAGGTACAGAACCTGCTGCCTGACTGATTCAGCGGGTCCCCGTGAACAGCAGTGTGCAGGGTTCCAAATCAAACCGTAACGGGACTGCTGGGAGTGAGGGATGTGTGGTATAATTTGTGGCGTTCAGATTGATTACCTATTCCCCACACTCCTGAGGTAGAGGGAGAAAGTATAGATAGATGTGTGTGTGTGTGTGTGTGTGTATATATACGCCAAGTATGCACCTGCGTGTGTATGTATTTCTATATTTGCACACACATGTGTATATTGTGTCTGGCTTGTGTTTATTGTTTTATATTTGTGTGAATGTGATTATACAGGAGTCTGCATGCTGACATGTGTAATTGTGGATATACACGAGCAAACCAGATACCGGCCATACCGAGCTGCCCCAGCTGTGCCTATGTCTGCACCCCTGCACAATAATTGGATGCTCGGACCATGTTCAGGTAAACACCAGCTAACCAGCCACCAGAATACAGGGTGGCACAGGAGCATAGCAGTTAGCACAACACTACAGTGCAGGCGACCCGGGTTCAATTCCCACCACTGCCCCTAAGGAGTTTGTACGTTCTCCCAGTGACTGCGTGGGTTTCCTCCGGGTACTCTGGTTTCTATCCACAGTCCAAAGACCTACCGGTTGGTAGGTTAATTGGTCATTGTAAATTGTCCTATGATTGGGAGGTTGCTGGGGCAGTGTATGTTCCTGACATACGGGCAGGGAGCTTCCCTGTCACTCTCTCATCAACCAGATTTCATCATGAAAAGCCACCACACTTGCCCGTATGTTCATCCTTACACCAAGTGTTCATCAGCAAATACTATAAACCTAAGCGGAGGAAGAACCCAGTGGTTGTGTCATCAGCTCTCCTCAACAATGCACCATACACAGGTTTAGTCAGCTGAAGAACAGACTCACAGAATCACACAGCACACAGCAGGCCATTTGGCCTCTCGCATTCATGCTGACATTTTAGCTATTTCGTCTAACCTCCTCTGATCAGAGGAATAAAACAGAGAGGATCACAGTCCTACTGTACTGAAACAGGCCCTTTAGCCCAACTGGCCCATGCTAACCAACGTCCCATTTGGCCCATTTCCCTCCAAGCCTTTCCTACCCATGGACTGTACTTGTAAAATGTTGTTATACCTCTTCCTCTGGCAGCTCATTCCATACACACACCACCTTCTGCATGAAGAAGTTGTCCCTCGGGTCCCTTTTCAAACTTGGCCGTCTCAACTTCAACCTATTCCCTCAGGATTTTGACTCTATTTCCCTGGGAATAAGACTGTATGCATTCTCCCTATTGTGCCCTTTATGATTGGTTTCCTAAGTCCCAGCCTGCTCAACCTCTCCCTATAAATCGAGCTCTTAAGTCCTAGCAACAGTCTAGTAAGTTTTTCCTAATTACGCGAGGTAATGTTGTAAAACTCTGGCTGCACCATACTTGGAATATTAAGTTTAGTTCTAGTCACTGCATTATAGGAAGGATCTAGAAGCTTTAGAGAGAGATTTACCTGGATGCTGACTGGATTAAAGAGCATGTCTAATGAGGATGGATTGAATGAGCTCAGTCTTTTCTCTTTGGAGCAAAGGAGGATGAGAGGTAACCTGATAGAGGTGTACAAGAGACATAGGTTGAGTGGACAGCCAGAGACTTTCTCCCCCAGTGGAAATGGCTTATACAAGGGGCATAATTTTAAGGTGTTGGAGGAAAGTATAGTGGGGGGGGGGGAATGTGAGAGGTAGGTTTTTTACACAGAGAGTGGTGAGTATGTGGAACACACTACTAGGGTGGTGGTAGAGGCAGATACATCAGGGACATTTAAGAAGCTCTTAGATAGACATATGGATGATTGAAAAATGGAAGGTTGTATAGGAGGGAGGGGTTAAATCGATCTTATAGGTTTAAAGGTCCTGTACTTTGCTGTAATGTTTGTTTTCTATGAATACATTTTTCTTGCCTTGCAAATTTTCATATTCTGGTTGTCACTTTGTAAGTAGGATGAAACCTTCCTACTGATTGAGCACTTCAGACGGTGATGGCAGTCTCTCTCTCTCTCTCTCTCTCGTAAATCCATCTCCCCAGCTTACTAAACAGTAATTAGGGATTTCTCTTGCTGAAATCGAGGCTTTGAAAGAAGGCTAGCACTGAAATTGTTGGATAATGTGGTAGCAAAGAGCTGGAGTCGGAGTGGGGATGGGAGGGAGAGTTACACCCTCCCTCCACTTACAGCCGTAAGGTGGTGGAAGAGGTTCACCAGAGCCACAAGTGAACACACCGACTGCAAGAACAACATAGGTGGGGGAAAACGTGAAATGAATCCAGAAAATGCTGGAAACATTTATCAGCTTGTGTGCTGTCAGTGGGGAGAGAAGCAGAGACAATGGTGGCAGAACTGGGAAAATGAGGAAAAACATGTTAGGTCTTGCTGAAAGGTCTCGACCCGAAATGCCGGCTGCACCTTTTTCTTTAGATGCTGCCTGGCCTGCTGAGTTCCTCCAGCATTTTGCGTGTGCTGCATGTTAGATCCTGACGCTCATGTGTTCCAAAAGTTCTTCAGAAGTCAAGAATGAGACATAAAACATGTTGCTTAGAATCATTTTATTAAGTGTTACAAGAGTAGAAAATGAACAAGAAAGAGGAGCCAAGAGAAGAAAAGGTCAAAGGGCAAAGCAGTCATGGTCAAGCGATAACGAAATTCCAGTGATATCAATTAACCTACAAAATATCCTTATTCATGCAGTGTGACACCTGCTGCTGAAAACTAAGAAGTTTCTAGAAAAATACAGAATCAACTGTACTGTAATGGAAACTTCATTGAATAATTAAACGTGGGTGATTGTATAAAAATATCAGCAAGAGTAGGAAAGCTAAGTACACGAAAAACACAATCCAACTAAAATATGGGTGAAATTAGGAGGGTGGAGAGGGATGGAGAGATGGGAGGATGTCTATGTAGAAGAGAATTGTCACAATAATAATTAATTTAAAAAACAGCGGTTGGAGATGAGGAGAAGGATGGGAAGGAAGTTATAACCAATTCCATGGGAGTGAGAGGTAAAGGGGGGGGTTGGAAAGTAGGGGTCCTGACGAAGGCTCTCAGCCCAAAATGTTGACTCCTTATTCCCGACTGGCTTAGTTCCTCCAATGTCTTGTAAGTGTTACCCTGGATTTCCAGCATCTGCCGATTCTCTTGTGTTTGTGGGTCGGAAAGACCACTGAGGTGAAATGTTGGCTCAGGTTCTCTCTCCGCAGATGCTGGCTGACTTCCCGAGTGTTTCTGGCACTGTGGTCACTGGTACAGGGCGGGCTTGTTTTCACCGGTGCATCGCAGAGCAACGGACTCCTTTAAGAAGGGTGTGGGGCTCCTTCTCCACGTCTGTGTGGGAGTCTGGTATTTGCATATCTGTGTGGGAGGCTGTTCTTTGTGTGTGTGCCTGTATTAAATCGGTTTCCATGACTTCAGCGGAACGGAAGATTAAAAGAGATACATCATGGGCAGCTAAACTGATTTTGCACCCTTACCCAATGTCACATTAACCCCTCAGCTCCCACATAGGCTTTAGGCATAACTGAGATTCACCTCCTCTACAGTGACCTTGTAAGCCAGAACGATCATGAGAAGCTCAAGGGTCAAATAAACATGTTGGTGACCCTGTGATTTCTCAGATCTCATCCATGACTACATCAAACCAACTCTTATATCCACCTGTCCATCTACAGATTCCTTCATTAGCTCTATTAGGGGGAACATGCCCTTTACCTGAAGTTCCCAATATATATCAGACCCTGCCTCACCTGGTGCCCTTTACCCGATGCTCCCAATTTAGATCAGACCCTGCCTCACCTGGTGTTCTTTATCCGAAGTTCCTAATTTAGATTGGACCATGCCACACTGGTTCCTCTGGAACCCCCAATCCTCTGGAACCTCTCCTGATGATGCAAAGATCATCGCCAGAGGCTCAGCAATCTTCTCCCTCACTTCCCACAGTAGCCTGGGGTACATCCCGTCCAGTCCCAGTGACTTATCCAACTTGATGCTTTCCAAAAGCTCCAGCACATCCTCTTCCTTTATACCTACATGCTCAAGCTTTCCAGTCCACTGCAAGTCATCCCTATAATTGCCAAGATCCTTTTCCGTGTTGAATACTGAAGCAAAGTATTCATTAAGTACCTCTGCTATCTCCTCCAGTTCCATACACACTTTTCCACTGTCACACTTGATTGGTTCTATTCTCTCACGTCTTATCCTCTTGCTTTTCACATACTTGTAGAATGCCTTGGGGTTTTCCTTAATCCTGTCTGCCAAGGCCTTCTCATGGCCCCTTCTGGCTCTCCTCATTTCATTCTTAAGCTCCTTCCTGCTAGCCTCATAACCTTCCAGATCTCTAATATTACCTAGTTTTTTGAACCTTTCGTAAGCTCGTCTTTTCTTCTTGACTAGATTTACAACAGCCTTTGTACACCACGGTTCCTGTACCCTACCAACCTTTCCCCATCTCATTGGAATGTACCTATGCAGAACCCCACACAAATATCCCCTGAACATTTGCCACATTTCTTCCGTACATTTCCCTGAGAACATCTGTTTCCAATTTATGCTTCCAAGTTCCAGCCTGATAGCCTCATATTTTCCCTTACTCCAGTTAAACGTTTCCCTAACTTGTCTGTTCACTCTTTGTTTCAATGTTTCATTCTACATGTGACAAATACATCCAAAGCAACACACACAAAATGCTGGAGGAAATCAGCAGGTCGGGGTCTGTCGAGGTTCTCCAGTAGATTATATGTAATGAACAAACAGTCGACGTTTCAGGCCAAGAACCTTCTTTAGGACTGGAAAGGAAGGGGGAAGACACCAGAATGAAAATGTGGGGGAAGGGGAAGGAGGTCTAGAAAGTGAAAGGTGAAGCCAGGCAGATAGGAAAGGTAAAGGGCTGGAGAGGAAGGAATCTGATAAGAGAGGAGAGTGGCCCATAGGAGAAAGGGGAGGTGGAAGGATGCCAAAGGGAGGTGATAGGCAGGAGAGAAGAGGTAACCTCTTACCTCTCAGCAGGGAATAGAAGAAGAGGGCAGGTAGAAAAGATTTTTTTTACCAGAAGGAGAAATCGATGTTCATGCCATCAGGTTGGAGACTATCCAGACAGAATATAAGGTGTTGCTCCACCACCCTGAGGGTGGCTTCATCACGGCACAAGATGGACTGTCAGAAAGGGAATGATCACTGGGAAGTAAACTAATATTTGTCTTATCTTTAACTTTGATAAAACCCTTCTAATTCAGCAATATCCCATCTGTCAGTCTATCCTGGTCCGGCTGGATGGGCAGCTCCAGAACCACAAATGTGGTTAACTTCTGTGACATGTAAGTTCCTTGGCTGGGGACGGACAAACCACCCTGGGCAGGTCAGTGAGTGTCCTATCCTGGAACAAATAAATAGAACACAGCCTCAGTTTGTGACTCAGAGCCACAACATGGAAGGAAGCATCGCTGCCCTTTGAAGTCCCAATTAGTCGCCTCTCTTCCTGCTGTCCCCGTCAATGCCAATTTATTCCTTCCTTTCATGTATTAATCTATTTCCCCTTTATTATAATTAGATAAATTCAAGTTGTGTGTTTCAGATCACAACTTACTGGAAAGCTTCACTCTACCACACCCCTCCATTAGTTCACTGAAGGATGGTGTTATCTGCTTAAGGTTTTCCTGACCCTGCAAGCAGTTAATTACTCGATAGGTGTCCATGGATATTGAAGCCATCAGTGAGAGGATGGTGCAATTAACAGATAAAACATTCCATTTTATCAGAGCCACCAGCAGCGGTATTGATCCTCCCCTTACTGGTACTTTTCTGGTGAGTCAGACCAGTGAATACGTACACTCCCAGAGGCTAATCTACTAATTTACTTCCAAGGTCTAATGACTTTCAGCCTGACAGCAGTGAGTAAACCTGTGGCAATCAAGGTTCAATTCCCTCTGGGGTCAAGAACCATCCTCCAGCTGGTGTTTCGGATCCAGCCATCTGGGTGTACTCATTTAGAGAGTCCACGTTACAGTTCGGGGGCTCAGGAAGAGGAAGGGATGGAGGTGGGGTGACAGATTGTATAGGTGGCTGGGTAAAATCAGATCCTATGATCTTGTTACATGGTGGGACAGGTTTGAAGGGTTCGCCAGCTGTTCCTAGTCTGATTGTTAATGTATATGTTCAGTGGCTGTATCCCGGAAGGCCCAATCAGGTTCTGTCATTGGGAGGCGGGGCGGGGAACTACTGACAGAAGAGTCCACTGCCTTCGTTTTGCATCCCAGGTGCAGCACTACAACCCCCTTGGCCTCCAGTGAGAGTCCCTTCCCAACAGATATTTTAATTCCTGACGAAGGGTCTTGGCCCGAAAGTCATCTCCATAGATGTTGAGTTCTTCCAGCATTTTGTGTGTGTTACTCTGGACTTCTGGCATCTGCAGAATCTCTTGCATTTAAGATATTTTAATTCTATTTTTTTCTTTGCCTATTTGCATTTTTATACTTTCCCTCATGTATATCTTTTCTCCATCCATTACTTTGTCTTATCGTTTTCTCTCTGTTCTCTTTTTCTCTCCATCTTTCCCATTCTCTGTATCTCTCCCTTCCCTTGACTTTCTCACTCTACCCATTCTCTCTGCTTCCATGTTTACCTTCCTCATTAAGAGACACAACCCTTGGAAAAGATTTCCCACAGCCCCTTTGAAGTTATTGTCTGTGCTCTAAACTGTTTCATCTATCCCAATACACAAGGAATTGTGGGATATCTGTTGCTAGGTAACTTCTACTCCTTGCTTTCAGTGATGCATTGGCAACCTTCACAGGGACGAATTGGATTGCATCCATGAGTTAACTCCTGTGATGCCAGTGACTCAGCAATGTTAACTCTTCTTCTCTGCAGAACTGAATGGTTCCCTCATCATTTGCTCCCATTCCTTGTACGAGTCTTGTTCAGTGGCCATTAAATGCGGCAAGTTCTGTCACTGGCGACATTCTTCATTGGGGGGGGTACTAACAGAAGAGTCCATTGCACTCATTTTGCATCCCAGATGCAGCACTGCAACCCCCTTGGCCTCCAATGAGCCTGCTTTCCCAACAGATATTTTAAATCCTGATGAAGGATCTTGGCCAAAGACCTACCAGGTAGTTTAATTGTCCCAGGAGGGAGATCCCCTCAGCTATACCGAACCTTGGTGGTTAGAACCATTGTGGTCAGACCCAACCTATTTGAAGCTGTCAGGCCAGAATGAATTCACTGCCCCAACAGGTGCTGAGCAACACTGAGGGATATGGGCAAAGGTGGGCAAATGGTGCAGCTTAGATGGGCATCCTTTGGCACATTGGCCTTTATAGATCAAAGTATTGAGTATGACATATTGAAATTGAATAAGACGTATTGAAGTTGAATAAGACGTTGGTGAGGTTTAATCTGGAGTATTCTGTGCAGTTCTGGTCACCTACCTACAGGAAAGATGTCAATATCATTGAAAGAGTACAGAGTAAATTTGCAAGGATTATACCAGGACTTGTAGACCTGACATAGGGAAACGTTTGATAGGTTAAGACTTTATTCCCTGGAGCACAGGAGAATGCGTGTGTGTGTGTGTGTGTGTGTGTGTGTGTGTGTGTGTGTGTTTGTGTGTGTGTGTGCGCGCGCCCTTAACTCCTGGTGGAGTCATGACAAGATTTTGGTATGCTCATCGTACGGCATACCAAACCTGGGCATCTTGGGCATCTTGAAACCTGGCGGAGCCCATCCCTCTCCAGGTTTTTTTTTACGAGGTCGAGTTGTTAGCTCGACACTCAACCCAGGCACGGATGGAGAGCGTGCAAGGGAGCCGGCTGGATTCAAACTCAGGACCTCTCTGATGCAACTACGCCACAAGCCAGTTTACAGGATGAGGGGAGGTTTGATAGAGGTATACAAAATTATGAGGGGTATAGGTACAGTAAATGCAAGCAGGCTTTCTTCATTGAGGTTGGGTGAGACTAGAACTAGAGGTCATAGATTAAGGACAAAATATTTAAGGGAACAGGAAGGGAAACTTCTTCACTCAGAGGATGGTGCAGGTGTGGAACGAGCTTCCAGTGGAAGTGGTGGATGTGGGTTTAATGTTGACATTTGAGAGGAGTTTAGATAAGTTTAGATGGAGGGGGTGGGTGGTATGGATGGCTATGTCCATGTGCAGCTCAATGAGATTAGTCAGAATACTAATTAGCCAGGGGGACGACCACGGTAGCATGGCAGTTAACACGATGCTATTACGGCTCTGGCTGTCGGAGTTCAAAATTCAATTCCCACACCCTCTGTAAGGAGTCTTTATACATCCACCCGATGTATGGGTTTCCTCCAAAGACATCCTGGGTAGATTAAATGTCCTGTGACTAGGCTAGAATTAAATAGGGATTGTCGGGAGGTGCTTGGGTGACGTGGCTCAAAGGGCTGGAAGGCCCTACTCCGTGTTGTATCGCTAAATAAAGAATAATAGTTCAGCACAGACTAGATGGACCAAAGAGCCTGATTCTGTGCTGCAGTGCTCTATGACTCTTGGTCAGCAGGGATGAGTTGGGCCAAAGGGCTGGAATCCATGCTAAATGACTCTATGATGCCTAGTCACCAGAGCTGACAACAGGCACTGCGGAGGAGGTGAGGAATGACTTCCCCGTGCCGTCCTTCCAACCGTCCAGTGCAACCACAGGTGCCCCTCACCTCTGGGCAGAACCCGTGGTTAGTTTCTGACCCTGTTCACCCCGATGCTCAGACTGGGACCAGGCTGGACGACCACCGCGCCCCACCATCACTGCTCAGCTAGGGTTGTCTGGTGATCCACTTGAAACCCACAGCTCCTCCAGTGTCCCAGCCAAGGGTGGGTGCCCCAGGCCCAGGGCGCAGAACACACTCAAATGCTGTGCAGAGCACGAGTGGAACGGGACTGGTGAGTAATGGACACCTCCCTGCCTTCCTTGCTCGTTGCCTACCGCTTTACTGAACTGCAGATACAGATTAGCTTGATTTGTCACATGTACATCAAAACATCAAAGCATAAAATATGTTGTTTTGCGTCAATAACCAACACAGTCCGAGGATGTGATGGGGGCAGCCCACGAGTGTCGCCATGCTTCTGGCGCCAACGTAGCGTGCCCACAACTTCATAACCCTTCATCAAGGCTCAGCCCGAAACATCAACTCTTTTCTCTTTTCCATAGATGTTGCCTGGCCTGCTGAGTTCCTCCAGAATTTTGTGTGTGTCACTTGGATCTCCAGCATCTGCAGATTTTCTCCTGTTTGTGGTTTTCCAGGGGTGTTGGTAGAGACAGATAAATTAGGCACATTTGAGAGCAAATGAATGATAGAAGAATGCGGAAGGAGAGGGTTAGATTGATCTCAATCCTGCCAAAACGTCGACTGTACTCTTCCATAGATGCTGCCTGACCTGCTGAGTTCCTCCAGCATTTTGTGTGTGTTGCTTGGATTTCCGGCATCTGCAGATTTTCTCTTGGAGTAGGTTAAAGGGTCAGCAAAACAGTATGGGCCGAAGGGCCTGTACAGTGGTGAACTGTTCTATGTTTGGTTGACATTAAGCAATGAGGTTAGGGATCTCACCCTCTGCCCTACACTAGATACGGTGCTGGGTGAGAGAGGGTCAGATCAGGAGTTCCACTGTTGATGATGAAGCTCTCAGCTGCCAGACACTGTGCTTTCCTGTTGCTGATCCCAGCACAAGGTGCATTGGACGACTCAGACAAATATCCCACACACAGTGAGCAGAGTGCCCAGTTCAGGCTTTGCCAACTCGTGTGAAGATTTGTGACCTGTACCGGAGGAGCAGTCGGTTATCAAAGAGAAGGTGAAGATTTTATTCAGAATACAAATGAGGTTCTTTTGTCCAGTGCTGTCGAGGTATCCACTGTTGAGACTGCATCCAGTTGTAAGTCGGCCGTAAGGCAGATTGGTCTGATAAATCTTACTTGAATGTTTTCTTGGAGTGACAATCGGCTTGTCTGGCAATTCCTGACCCAGCAAGCTGGTTATAACACAGGCCTTGCGCAATTCTAAACAGAATTAATTCCATCGTAGATTTCTGTCTCTGTTTAGAAACGATGAAGCACAAGAATATTCAGGGGTGATTCTGGGCAGAAGTAAGTCATCAAAAGAATGAAGATAAATTGAATCTCAAAAGTGCCTTCAGAGAATACAACAAGGCGACAACGTCATTTTCACTGGTCTGCATGAGGATGATTGAAACCAGAATATATTCAATGTGGTCCTGATGGTAGCGGCTCCTGGAGGTGTTGAAACTTTCACAGTAAAGACCAAGTGTGTAGATGGTGCACTGTTAGCCTGACTGAACGTAATCCCTGTTAACCCCCTCCCTTCTGGCAGAATATGTACACATACGTAAAAGGAGCAGCAAATGCTGAACCTCTTACAGACAAGAGAAAATCTGCAGATGCTGTCAGTGGGGCAGGAACAAGCTGAAACAATGGGTCTACCTGGATAGGCGGGTTTGTGGGTCTTGGGTTGGAGCAGAAATGGGAGTGGGGGGTGTGAGAACTATGAGGTTGGTGGTGGAGGATGGGAGATCTGCAGAGTCAGTATGTTGAACCTCTTGTCCAGTTTCACCAGCCCATTGACAAGGAACAGGCCTTATCACCATTTATCAGCTCTCATTATACTGGAAACCAAGGAGGCATGAGAAAGTGCTCAACTGATCTTTGTGGAGGATAATTTATTTTAGGCAACTTTACTTGAGAGCTAAGATCATGATTTTTTTTATAAACATGAGAAAATCTGCAGATGCTGGAAATCCTAAGCAACACATACAAAACTCTGGAAGAACTCAGCAAGCCAGACAGCATCAATGAAAAAGACTATACAGTCAACATTTTGGGCTGAGACTTCATCAGGACTGGATGAGGGGTCTCGGCCCGAAACATTGCCTGTTCCCTCTTTTCCATCGATGCTACTTGGCCCATTGAGTTCCCCCATGATTTATTTTACATATTGGAGGTGAAGTCAATGAGAAAGCAGAGATGGAATTTGAATTTTAAAAGTTTGGGGTTTTCAGGGGCAGGGTGGGGTGGAAGAATTTGGCTCTCTCGTGTTCTGAGAAAGGACGGGAAGAGTTAAGGTGTGGGATTCTTGCAGCTTTGAAAACTACACCATGCATCCAAGGAGAGGAGCATCCAGAGGGATTTCCACATTACTAGTGGCTGGAGTACTGCATTCTCTCTCTGGCTATCCATCCCACAGGATGATGTTGGTTCCTTTCAGTCAGTTAGTGGGGTTTGAAGGATACCCCACTCCTCAGAAAGGAACAGCGTGTGCGTGAGTGGATTTTAGGTGAGCAGAGGGTTGCACAGGTCCAGATCCACCCTCTCGAAATACCCTCCCGGATCCAGTGGCATGGCGGGGTCCAAGATGGCTGGGGGAAGTTCTGTTGCAGTGAA
The DNA here is from genome assembly GCF_963921235.1 of Mobula hypostoma. Taxonomy (NCBI): domain Eukaryota; kingdom Metazoa; phylum Chordata; class Chondrichthyes; order Myliobatiformes; family Myliobatidae; genus Mobula; species Mobula hypostoma. Next base: position 90,928,875 of record NC_086107.1, read on the forward strand.
TAGCCAGACCAAGCTTTGGTACAAGGGATGCCCTTTCCGCGCTTCACAGCACATGTTTGCTAGATGGCCATTGACCCTACAAGAGGGTTCACCTGCCCTTTGACAGGTCTTGTTTTTTGTCCTACAGGGTGTCTAGCCGCCCTCCTCACCAGGCAAGCCTGGTGGGGGAGCCGATTTAGTCGCCGACCACCTGACCATGTGGCAGGTAGTACTGGGTTACATGGTACCAGAAGCACTCAGACCAGTGACCTGACGTGTACTGCATTAGAGAGGGTGCAAAGTGCAAGAAAGGCCCAGACGAGATTTACTAGGATGGTTTCAGGAAGAATCTGCAGCATTGGACTGAAGTGGCACACACAAAATTCTGCAGGAACTCTGCAGGTCAGGCAGCAACTATGGAGATGAATAAACAGTCGATGTTTTGGGCCTTGAATGGAAAGGAAGGGGGCAGAAGCAAGAATACAAAAGTGGGGGAGAGGAAGGAATATAAGCTGGCAAAAATTTTATTACGGCTCCTGCACTCCCCCCCCCCACCCCGCCCAACTCCAATCCTGATGGAGGATCTCGACTCCAAAATGTCAACTGTTTATTCCTCTCCATAGATGCTGCCTGACCTGCTGAGTTCCTCCAGCATTTTGTGTGGGCATTGCTCTGGATTTCCAGCATCTGCAGTGCCTCTTGTGTTTAGGATTGGACCAGAGCGAGAAGCTTGGGGTAAAGGAGGTTGTGAGGAGGTGGACAAGATCATCACCAGTTCCCACAGGGAAGTTGTTCCTATTAACACCCCGTTTGTGGGACATGAGAAGTAGATTCAAATTGGTGAACAAAAAGTAGAAGAGAGAGGTGTGGAAGTACTAATTTAGAGTGCATAATATTAGGTTCACTGACTGTATGTACAATGATAGCAAAGATCATCAGGGCTTTGGAAAGAGAAGTGAAGAGGTACAAGGGGAGATTATTTACTTACACAAGAAATTCTGCAGATGTTGGAAATTCAGAGTAACACACACAAAACCCCACCTTCTTATTCTAGCTTCTTCTCCCTTCCTTTCCAGTCCTGATGAAGGGTCTCAGCCTGAAATGTCGATTCTTTATTCCTGCCCATAGATGCTGACCTGCTGAGTTTCTCCAGCATTTTGTGTGTGTGTGTGTGTGTGTTATCCAAGGTTATTTATTTAAACTCCAGAAAAGGCATCAAGGAATGTAACACACAAAAAGTGCTGGAGGGGAAGAGTCTCAGCCTGAAACGCTAACTGTTTACTGTATTTCCCTCCATAGATGCTGACCTGCTGAGGTCCTCCAGCATTTTGTGTGTGTTGCTCTGGATTTCCAGTATCTGCAAAGTCCGTTGCATTAGGAAATGTAGCAGCTTGGATTACTCTACAAAGAGCTGGTATATTATTCAATGGGTCAAATGCCATTCTCCAAGCACTAATGATTCCACGCCCTGCTGGCCCTGCACAAATCAGTAAGGTCCTTTTACAAACACAAGAAAATCTGCAGATACTGGAAATTCAAGCAACACACACAAAATCCTGGAGGAACTCAGTATGTTAGGCAGTATATCAGTGAGACCCAACGAATATTGGGAGTCTGCTTCGCCAAGCACCTATGATCAGCCAGAAAGAGTGGGATCTCCCAGTGGCCACCCAATTTAATTCCACTTCCCATTCCCATTCTGATATGTCTATCCATGGCCTCCTCCACTGTCATGATGAGGTCACACTCAAGGTGGAGGGACAACACCTTATATTCCATCCAGCAGCCTCCAACCTGAAGGCATGTATTGATTTCTTGAACTTCCAGTAATGACACCGCCCCCGCCACCACCTTCACCATTCCCCATTCTCTTTTCCCCATCTCACCATATCTCCTTGCCTGTCCATTGCATCCCTCAGGTGCTCCTCTCCCCTTATCTTTCTTCCATGGCCTTCTGTCCTCTTCTATCAGACTCTCAGATCTATCAGATCTCTTTCACCAGTCAACTTCCCAGCTCTTTACTTCATCCCTCGCCCTCCCAGTTTCACCTATCAGCTTGTGTTTCTCTCTCCCCTGCCCCAACCTTTTAAATCTACTCCTCAGCGTTTTTTCTCCTGTCCTGTTGAAGGGTCTCAGCTCGAAACGTCAACTGGACTCTTTTCAATAGATGCTGCCTGGCCTGCTGAGTTCCTCCAGCATTTTGTGTGTGTCACAGGGAGCATCTTTGCCTGGTTTGTAGTTCTCCTTTTAGGTGTTCTCCGTTCTGTTGAATGGGTTTTCAGAATGGATAATGAGGAATCAAAGAGAAAAAAAAAATCTTTAATTCCCTATTATCCATTCTGAATGCCTTTCATAATCACCACCTCAGATAGATAATGCCTCCCCACAGCCATGCCTTCCAGCATAGTCATCAAGCACAGAAACTTTGGCTCTAATCCCTTGTCATTGTCACATACATTGGAAAAACTGATTCCCCCAGGATCAGACAAATCTCCATTCATCTGTTGAAATAACTCTTGTACAACCAACCACTCTCCTGCGTGGAATGATTTCTATTCAGATTTTCTCCATCCCTCTCTCCCTGCCCTCCTTCTCCAACCACTTCTTTCTCCCAAGTTATTATTCCTGGTTTCCTGCTCAAGGCGCAAGCTATCCTGCGATAATGCACATTCCAGAACCAAGCAGCACGGTTTGCGTAATACTCACAGGAATGTTCCACTCTGTGTGCTATAGATAGATCGGCATTTCAGAGCATCTCCTCTCCCATGAGCATGGGGATGGAAACTTGTTTTGGAACTCATTCATCACGTTCAACGATGTCGTGTTGCAATTCACACCCGTGAATTTGGCACCCAATTATTTTCAGTCCCAAAGGAGGAAAGGGCGTCACGTGGCATCTCAATTAGCACACAGCAGAAGCTTGCAGCTCTGGTGGCCCCGCGCTCAGTTCTGATCTTCAGAGCTGTCCACGTGGAGTTTGCCTGTTCTCCCTGTGACCTCTTGGGAGCCCTCCCGATGCTCCCATTTCACCTCCCAAGGACCTGCAGGCTGCTGGGTTAATTAGTCGCAGTAAAATTGTGAAACTGAGTGATGGAATTTGAGACATCCATTTTGGAGCGTTTGTAAAACAGAGTGGATTAGGATTGGATTAGCGTAAATGGGTACTTGATGGTCAACACACACTTGATGTTTCTGTGCTGTGGCTCCCTATGACTCTGTTGAGCTCCCCTATACAGGCAGACCCCTCACCACAACTCCACCTTTTTTCCCATTGAAACTCCTACCACCTTCACCCTGTGGGTCAAAGCCTATGTGTTTGAGTCCAGACCTCTCTTTCTACAACCCCTTTGGGGTCTCCAATGTCCACTTCTGGTCTCTTACCAGGGTGAAAGTAAACTCCTTACTCCCTGGTCAGATTGCTAATATAGGCAATGTAATCAGTTTGTACTGATTGCGATGGTCCCTTCCTTCCCAGTGCATTATTCCAGCCTTTCTCCTTTCCGGGATCTCTGGTATTGGACCCAAAGCTTGGACATCCAATTTGCTTACCGCACAGAAGGCCATACAGCCTATTGGCTCCATGCTAGTGGTCAGATTACAGTGGTAGCTTATTACCTCTCTGTTGCCCATCAACCAGTCCCACCTCCCCGTCAGTCACCTACAGTCGGGATAATTTACAGAGTGCCAAGTAATCTACAAACAGAGCACGCTTTTGGGATGTGGATGGAAACCCATGCAGTCACAGGGAGAATGTGCGAACTCCACATGAACAGCCCCAGAGGTCAGTATCGAACTGGTGTCTCTGCCATTGTGTTGCACCCTGAGATCTTCCCTAAATCTGTCCACCGCCCACGCCGCATTTAAGTGGCTTCTAAAAACCTAACTCATTGACAATGCTCTTGTAATATTCTTATCATGCTGACGATGAACATCTAGCACGAAGACGCCCAGTGTTTCCAGGAAGCTGTAACCAGGAAGTGTCTGGCTCAAGCTAATCTGTGCAATAATTGAAGGAATAAGTAGCCCGTGTGAGTACAGACCTTCCCGTCTTCCTGCTCTTTCCTGCTAATTACTGCCATTCCTGAGTCGCCTGCGATGTTACAGGGAAGTTACAACGTGCGGAGCCTCATTAAATGGCCTTCTGACTGTTGCTGGGATGACCATAAGCAATGGCCCGCTTGTTGGTGAGTGCAGCTCTGATTACCCACGGACCTAGAGTCTGTCAGCATTTTGACATTGCTGTGTATGCTCTAACAAATTCACTGCCATCTTCAATTATCGACATTGGAGGTTTAAAGAGAAAAAGATTAGCTTTATTTGGCACATACTTGAAAGGATCCAAATATACAGTGAAATGCATTGTTTGCGCCAGCAGCCTACACAGTCCCGAGGATGTGCTGGGGGCAGCCCACAAGTGTCGCCCCGCTTCTGGCACCAACGTAGCATGCCCAAAACTTACTAACCCCAACTGTATGACTTCAGAACATGGGAGGAGACTAGAGGACCCAGAAGAAACCTACATGATCTCAGAGAGAATGTACAAGCTCCTTACAGGAATTGAACCCCAGCCTTTCAGCTGGTGCTGTAAAACGTTAGGCTAACCACCGTGCTAACTCGCTGGTTTTAATGTGTGTGGATCTTTAACTCAGAGCGTTTATTGAATGACTGAACGGGGTGCAAGAACAGCCCCAGTTTTTTCTGGGGCGTTGGAGGCTGAGGGGAAACCTCGCAGAAGTTTATGATGTTATGAGAGGCAGTGATAGGGTAGACAGTCAGAATCCTTTTCTCAGGGTAAGAATGTCAAATACCAGAGGGCATAGCTTCAAGATGAGAAGAGGAAAGTTTAAATGAAATTGCAGATTTTTTTTAAAACAGAGAGTAGTGGGTTCCGGGAATGCATTGCCAAGGGACTGATGAAAGTGGATACAATAGCAATGTTTAAGACACACATTCAATGATTCAGGAGTAGCTTCCTCCCCTCTGCAACCCAATTTCTAAATGGATATTGAACCCAGAAACACTACCTCACTACTTTTTAATTTAAATTTTTGCACTACTTATTTAATTTAACTATTTAATATATTCAGTATATACTTACTGTAATTCACATATTATGCATTGCATTGTACTGCTGCTGCATAGACAACAAATTTCAAGAGGTATGCCGGTCATATTAAACCTGATTCTGAATCTGAAGTACATGATCAGGCAGGGGTATGGATTATGGGCAGGCAGATGGGATTAGTTTACATTAGCATCTTGGTCAGCACAGACTTGATGGGCCTAAAGCCCTGTTCTTGTGTTGTACAGTTCTACAATCTCTGAGATTGAGGTGGGGCTGGAATAATTCTGGTACCACCTCCAAGGGCAGTGTGTGATTGCCTCGCTGCAGATTAAACCCACAGCGTTGGCAGTGCTCAAACTAACCTGACGCTCTCTCTGGCTGGTCAGTGAATCAGAGGGAACCTGCCCACTGGTAACATGAAACCACAAGAGATTCTGCAGATGCCGGACATTTTGAACAACACATACAAAGTGCTGGAAGAACTCAGCAGGCCAGGCAGCATCTATGAAGGGGAATATACAGTCAATGTTTCAGAGCAAGAGCCTTTGTCAGAAGGGTCTCAGACTGAAACGTCTCTAATAAAGGGCTGCCAGTCCTGCCCCTCCCCGTAGCATGTTCCTGTCAGAGTTGTAATATCCTAGTCCAATTAACCCATCTGTGCCCTGAGTTCAATCTGCTTACTTGTCAGACTTCCATTGTTAGAATAAATAGTTTAGTTTATCAGTTGTGTGGCGGGGTAGAGATACATCTCTACCAAAGGAAATGTAAAGTGCTCCTTCCCTTTGCTAGTCTGCAGGTCACCCTTGGGGAAAGTGTAGCACCTGCTTAGCACCCCCACCCCCCACGCCCCGCCTCCGATCAGGGTCACTGAAGCCATGGGAACAGGTGGTGGATGGTCGTATGAGCAGCTGGTGCATATCAAATGAACTGGTTATGCAATCTATGATGCCAGGCAGAGTATTGATAAGGTCCGGTGTCACCCGTCTTGTAAAGACACTGCCTAGAAGAAGGCAATGGAAAACCACTTCTGCAGAATTTGCAAAGAACAATCATGGCCATGGATAGAGAAAATAATTTGAAGAGATTCAGATGAAAGACAGAAGGAAAACCATGATTGCCGACATCATATTTCACAGTACATAATGATGATGATGATGGTCCTACAATCTCCCCACTTATCTTTTTGCTTTTGATGTATGTATAGAATTCCTTGGGATTCTCTTTAATCCTACTTCCCAAGGACTTCTCGTGGTCTCTCCTCTCTTTCCTAATTCCCTCCTTGAGTTCTTTTCTGGCTTCTTTCTCGTCCTCAAGGGCTCTGTTTTATTTTAGCTTCCTAAGCTTTACATACATTTCCTTTTTTCTTCTTGACGAAATTCATCACCTCTCTCAACATCCAAAGTTCTCTGATCTCGCCATCCTTGTCCTTCCTTCTGACTGGAACATACCTGTCCTGCACTCTGCAATTGGTCTTTAAACTCCACATGTCAGATGCCGATTTCCCAAAAACAGCTCTTTCCAATTAACTCTCCCTTGTTCCTGCCTAATGCTGTTGTAATTTGCCCTGCTCCAATTTAATACTCTCCCGCAAGGTCCATACTTATCCTTATCTATAGCTATCTTAAAACTGAAGGAGTTGTGGTCACTGTTCCCTAATTGTTCACCCACAGAAAGGTCAGTCACTGGACCAGTCTCATCACCCAATACCACGTCAATTTAAGAATCCCTCCTGGATGCACCTAACAAATTCTGCCCCATTTAAACTTTTTTCACTCAGAAGGTCCCAGTTTATATTTGGGAAAGTGAAGTGCCCCATGACAACAACATTGTTGTTTTTACACCTTTCCTTAATCTGATTACATATCTGTCCCTCAATGTCCAGGTGGCTATTGGGTGGGGGGTGGGGAGGTCTGTAGTATAATCCTATCAGAGTGATTGCACCCTTTCTATTTTTGAGTTCTACTTATATGGATTTAGTTGACGAGCCCGTTATACCACCAGACTAGACGTGCCCAGGCATCATCCCTGATGAAGATGACAGAGATTGTCATCGAAACGTCAGTTAAAATCGACACCTGTACCCGGCTGGAAGCCCAAGAAGAGTTTATTCGAGCCTGTTATGTTTTGTAACTCCAAAATTCACTGTGAAACTACGTTTGTAATTAAAAGAAAAACATGGAGCCAGGAGAGGCATGTCTACCGCATTCTTTTTTACCTCAGTGGGACGTGCGCTAATGACATGGCGGCATAATAATGTATGCCATTCACATACTTTTACATAAAACCCATAATGAATTATGTAAACAACAAAGAATGCTTAATCAAACAATATATTTGCAATATATTGCAGGAAGTGGTTCTGACAGCTCCAGTCAGGCTGCAACCTGTCCCTCTTCTACAGGTTGCCTGTGCCCCAAAAAAGTTTCCAATTATCAAAGAACCTGAAACTCTGCCCCCTGCACCAGTTCCTCAGCCACTTATTCATCTGTACTATCATACTATTCCTGCCCTGACTAGCACATGGCACTGGGAGTAATCTAGAGATTACTACCTTAGAGATCCTGCTCTTTAGCCTCCTCCCTAGCTCCCTGTACTAATTGTACAGGACCTCCTTCCTCTTTCTACCTACAGTGGCATACAGTGGCACCCCGGTCAAAATTTCTGTTACTGTGAATAGTAAAGTGAGTAGAAGATGAACTGATCTTCAAAAGTTATAGAGTAAAAGATGAAACATTCTTTTCAACATTTTAAGCAAGATTAGTGTATTATTTTTGTTTTGTACAATTTTAGAGTGAAAAAAAGGAAAAGAGCACCATGCAAAAGTTTGGGCACCCCAAGAGATTTGAGCTCTCAGATAACTTTTACCAAGGTCCCAGACCTTAATTAGCTTGTTAGGACTATGCTTGTTCATGGTCATCTTTAGGAAAGGCCAGGTGATGCAAATTTCAAAGCTTTATAAATACCCTGACTCCTCAAACCTTGTCCCAACAATCAGCAGCCATGGGCTCCTCTAAGCAGCTGCCTAGCACTCTGAAAATTAAAATAATTGATGCCCACAAAGCAGGAGAAGGCTATAAGAAGATAGCAAAGCGTTTTCAGGTAGCCGTTTCCTCAGTTCGTAATGTAATTAAGAAATGGCAGTTAACAGGAACGGTGGAGGTCAAGTTGAGCTCTGGAAGACCAAGAAAATTATCCAAGAGAACCTCTCATAGGACTGCTAGAAAGGCAAATCAAAACCCCCGTTTGACTACAAAAGACCTTCAGGAAGATTTAGCAGACTCTGGAGTGGTGGTGCACTGTTCTACTGTGCAGTGACACCTGCACAAATATGACCTTCATGGAAGAGTCATCAGAAGAAAACCTTTCCTGCATCCTCACCACAAAATTTAGCATCAGAAGTTTGCAAAGGAACATCTAAACAAGCCTGATGCATTTTGGAAACAAGTCCTGTGGACTGATGAAGTTAATATGGAACTGTTTGGCCACAGTGAGCAAAGGTATATTTGGAGAAAACAGGGTGCAGAATTTCATGAAAAGAACACCTCTCCAACTGTTAAGCATGGGGGTGGATCAATCATGCTTTGGGCTTGTGTTGCAACCGGTGGCATGGGGAACATTTCACTGGCAGAGGGAAGAATGAATTCAATTAAATACCAGCAAATTTTGGAAGCAAACATCACACCATCTGTAAAAAAGCTGAAGGTGAAAAGAGGATGGCTTCTACAAAAGGATAATGATTCTAAACACACCTCAAAATCCACAATGGACAATCAAGAGGCACAAGCTGAAGGTTTTGCCATGGCCCTCACAGTACTCTGACCTAAACATTATCGAAAATCTGTGGATAGACCTCAAAAGAGCAGTGCATGCAAGACGGCCCAAGAATCTCACAGAACTAGAAGCTTTTTGCAAGGATGAATGGGTGAAAATCCCTCAAACAAGAATTGAAAGACTTGGCTGGCTACAGAAAGTATTTACAAGCTGTGATACTTGCCAAAGGGGGTGTTACTTAGTACTGACCATGCAGGGTGCACAAACTTTTGCTTCGGGCCCTTTTCCTTCTTTGTTATTTTAAAACTGTAAAAGATGGAAATAAAAAAAGTAATCTTGCTTAAAATATTAAAGAAATGTGTCATCTTTAACTTCATGCCTTTTGCAAATCAGGTCATCTTTTACTTGCTTAGCTGTTCACAGTAACAGAAATTTCGACCGGGGTGCCCAAACTTTTGCATACCACTGTATATCATTGGTGCCAATGTGAACCACAACCTCTGGCTGCTCACCACCCCTCTTGAGAATATCCAGCAGCCACTCTGAGACATCCTGGACTCTAGCATCTGGGAGACAACACACCATCCTGGTGTCTTTTTCATGGCTACACAATCACCTTATCCGTTCCCTAACTATTGAGTCTCCTATCACTTCTGCTCTGCCTGACTTTACCCTTCCCTGCTGAGCCTCAGAACTGCCCACAGTGTCACTGGCCTGGCTGCCGCTGCTGTGCCCTGATAGGTGATTCCACACCCACACCACACCCCAGCCCAGCAGTGTACTTGTTGCTTAGGAGAATGGCCACAGGGGATCCCTGGACTGACTACTTACTCCCAATGCAAGCAGGCTGTTTTCCACTGAGGCTGGGTGGGACTACAACTAAAGATCATGGGTTAAGGGTAAAAGGTGAAGAGTGTAAGGGGAACATGAGGGGAAACTTCTTCACCTACAGTGTCATGAGAGTGTGAAATGATCTGCCAGCATAAGTGGTGCATGCAAGCTCAATTTCAAAGTTTGAGAGAAGTTTGGATAGGTACGTGGATGTTAGAGGTATGGAGGGCTATGACAGTAGACAGATTAAATGGCTCAGCATGGACTAGATGTGCTGAAGGGCCCATTTCTGTGCCATACTTTTCTATGATTCCATTTAATTCTCCTGGTGGTCACCATTCTACTATCTGAAGCCTGCCCTCCACCCCAGTAAAATTTTCATGTATGAGGTTTTCAGTCTCCTGAGTAGTCCTGAGTGTATCCCATTCCAGCTCCAGTTTCTTGACCTTGTCAGTCAGGAGCTGAAGTTGGATGCATTTCCTGCAGATATAATCGTCAGGGAGACCAAGGGGTACCCTGCAACCTCACATCCTACAGGAGCATCATGCCACTGCCGTAACAACCAGCCTGCCTACACTTGTTATACTTCCGGCTCTAACTTCTTCAGCTTAAATTCTATAGTCAACTAATTGATTCCAAAAGACCTAGCACCCTTAGCCTGTTCTCGATGAATCCTGTTGAATCCAAGCCTCCCACTTTAACTGTGGCCCACTCAGACAGTGGCCGCTCCCACAATGGCCACTCCACTTGCACCTCTCTTCTTTTTATTGGCCCTTGCTAAGTTACTAATAACCCAAGCAATCTCCTGCTCTGCAGACAAGTCCCAACAAATCCCGCTGACTTTTTAAAACTGGTGCATAAAGTCCACAACGAACTGTCTCTAACTCACTTCGCGATCTCCTGCTCTTCAGACAAGTCCTGACAGGATTTAAGATTGCTTAATGTCATTTCCAGTACACAGAGAACAAAACAATTGTTACTCCAGATCTGATGCAGCACAAAAAATGCAATAAGGTAAAGAACACAAAAATAAAAAAACACAATAAATATAAATAAGTAAGGTAGTTTATATACACAGATTGATTGTATATCCATAAAGTGATGCTAGGCAAAGGAGTGTCTGTATGTAAGGCAGCTCTGACAGAAAATGATAAAGTAGTGGTGCTGGGAGGCTGAGGTGGTGTGCGTTAGAGGTGTTGATCAGTCTTATATTGGTTGGGGAAAGTAACTGTTGTGTCCAGTGGTCCTGGCATGGTGGTATGCAGCTTCCTCCTTGATGGGAGTGGGACAAACAGTCCATGAGCAGGGTGGGTGGGATCCTTCATGATATTGCTGATCTTTTTGTTTGGCTCCTTTCTGTACATACAATATGTCTTGATGGTGGGTAGGCTGATTGGGCAGATTTGACTGCCCATTTTACAGCCTTCCTGTCTGCTGCAGTGCAGTTTCTGCACCAAGCAGTGATACAGAATGTTAGGATGCTCTCTGCTGCACGTCTGTAGAATGACGTGAGTACAGTTGTGCATCGTCCAAACTCTCTTCAGCCTCATCAGAAGATAGAGGCATTGGTGAGCTTTCCCGACTGTGAAGGATGTGTCCTGGGACCATGTGAGGTTGTGTGTGATATGCACTCCCAGGAGTTTGAAACTACTCGCAGTTTCCAATGTAAACAGGGGTGTGAGTGGTTCAAGCTCTCCTGAAGTCGGCAACCATTTCTTTTGTCTTATTGACATGAAGGAGGAAGTTATTTGCCTGGAACCAGGCCTCCAGCTCTTCCACCTCCTCCCAGTAGGCCGTCTTGTCACTGTTGTTGATGAGCCCCACCATTGTCATGTCATCAGCAAACTTGAGAGTGGGATTATTTGGGTGTTTGGCTGTGCAGTCCAGTGTGAGAAGAGTGTACGACAATGGGCTTAGCACACAGTCCTGGGGTCGCCCGCGTTGAGCATTTTGGTGAATGTCCTGTGCGGCAGCAACAGAATTTTTGGTGTTCACCATTACCAGCTGTTCAAAGCACTTCATGCTGATTGGTGTCAGTGCCACCGGGTAGTAGTCACTTAGTTCTGAAGGTGCAGACTTCTTTGGTACCGGGATGCTAGTGGTTGATTTGAAACATGTGGAGACAACAGCCTGGATGCATGAAGAGTTGAAGATGTCCATGAAGATATCAGTGAGCTGGTGTGCACACTCTCTGAGTACTCAACCTGGCCCGGTAGCCTTACGGGGGTCGACTCTCTGCAGAGTCCTTCTCACTTCTGCTCCTGTTACAGACGCTGAGTGTTCACCTGGGAGGGGAGCAGCTTCTATGGCCAGTGCTGTGTTGCATGCCTCAACGCGTGCATAGAAGAGCATCAGGGAGGGGGGTGTCACTGGTACAGTCGACACTGTTTTTCTGTGTGTAGTCAGTAACACCCTTGATGCCCAGCCACATACATCAGGGTTCATTATCAGACAAGACGTTCCTGATTTTTTTGTGCATAGGCAGTCTTTTCCCTCTTGATCCCTAAGCTGAGGTTTCTCCCGGTTGCTCTGAGAGCGGTTCCATTACTGGACTTGAAGGCAGCGTCCCGGGCTTTTAGTAGGGAGCACAGGGCTTCTGAATGGGCCATCCTTGAGATATCAACATCATCTACACCATTCCAGATGCAGCCGGTGACAGATGAGGCATATTCTTCAAGGTTCGTGTCTTCTCTGTTTGCGGTGGCCTCCTTGAACAGTTAGTCTATTCAAAACAGTCCTGAAGCATTGGGATTGTATCTCTATGTATCTCTAAAACTGATGATATCCTGGGATTTTCACATGCAGCAGCCTCCAGAGTTTATAGAGAATGGTGCAAAAAACAAAAAAAATCCAGCGAGCAGCGGTTCTGTGGGTGAAAACGCCTTGTTAATGAGAGAGGTCAGAGGAGAATGGCCAGACTGGTTCAAGTTGACAGGAAGATGACAGTAACGCAGATTACCACACCTTACAACTGCGGTGTGCAGAGGAGCATCTCTGAATGCACAGCATGTTGAACCTTGGAGTGGATGGGCTACAGCCCCAGAAGACCATGAACATACATTCAGTGGCCACTTTATTAGGTACAGGAGGTACCTAATAAAGAGGCAGTGTCTGTATGTAAGGATAAGTGCTGGCGCTGAAGTCATCAGAAAGGCAATTCTCGCCTCTCTGCCTCCCTCACAAAAATTATTATAAAAAGATCTCCTTTCCATTGACAGCTAAATATTTAATGCCAATTAAAAGTCAGATGTGCTTTTACAGTCCCTGCCAGGTAGCAATTCTCTGTCAATCCTTGCTCCTAACGAGACTTGTTAATTATCAGTAATTGCCCTCCTCATGTTCCTGTTCGAACTATCCGTTATGTTTTGAGTCTTTGTGACGTGGCGGATGTATCTTGCTGATCCGCACTCCCACAGTGTGTCAGTTGAAATGCTACGCCATGGCAGGTTCTGGAATTTCACATCTTCACAATCTTGTTTCTCACTTAACAAAATGCTGGAGGGACTCAGTAGGTCAGGTAGCATTAGTGGAGGGAAATAAACCCTCGATGTTTTGGGCCAAGACCCTTCTGCAGAATCGCTTGTGGTCATTGTTTCTCACTCATTTCCTTTACTAGACAGTAAACGTAAGGCCAACTGATCCCTTGGGCTGGTCTGCCCTCTTGGCTGATCTTTTGAGGCAGTCCTTGGTTTCAAGGATGACTTGATCCCTCTCTTTTGGTGGGTTGAATGTAGCTGGTAAGGTCAGAGGCTTTTTCCCAGGGCTGAAATGGCTGCCACAAGAGGGCACAGGTTTAAGGTGCAGTAGGTACAGAGGAGATAATAGGGGTAAGTTTTTTACGCAAAGGGTGGTGAGTGCGTGAAATGGGCTGCCAGCAACGGTGGTGGAGGCGGATACGATAGGGTCTTTTAAGAGACTTTTGGATAGGTACATGGAGCTTAGAAAAATAGAGGGCTATGGGTAACCCTAGTAATTTCTAAGGTAGGGACATGTTCGGCACAACTTTGTGGGCCAAAGGGCCTGTATTGTGCTGTAGGTTTTCTGTGTTTTTTTCTATGTCAGTGAGAGACCTACAGCCTCAGACACAGCCTGGGCCTTGTCTAGTTGATGGGATGAGTGGGACATAGTTCAGGAAATGATACATTCTTACAGCCTTCTCCATCTGGATCACTGCTTGCTTCTGTTGTGGAGACTCAGTGTCCAGTACCCTCTCCAAATTTCTTTCTGCTCTTGAGTAGTGACGGTTAAGGGATTCCCATAATGAAAAGATAGTGGGTAAGTCCCTGCTGGGATGTTGCATCCAGTTCTGGGCACCACACTTGAGGAACAATGTGAAAGCTTTGGAGATGGTGCAGAAGGGACAGAGCACTGGAGAAACTGGGGTTGCTCTTGGAATAGAGGAGGTTCTGAGGACATTTAGCAGAGTGTTTTAAAATCATTAAGGATGTAGAGCGAGTATATAGAAAAGAAACGATTCACACTGGTGGAGGGTCAAGAACTAATGGGCTTGTAATTTTATTTTATTTATTTAGTGAAACGACGTGGCCCAACGAGCCTCACTGCCCAGCAGCTCACCTATTAACCCTACCCTCATCACAAGATAATTTTAAATAACCAATTACCCTACTAACTGGTACATTTCTGGAATGTGGGAGGAAACAGGCAAACTCCTTACAGACATGGGCAGAATTGAACTCTGAACTCCAAGGTTGTAACAGTATCACACTAACCGCTACACTACCATGGCCATGAAGATGGCTCAAGGTGACATCTTTACTCATAGTGAGTGGTTTGGGTGTGGACTGGGCAGTTGTAGTGAAAGCAGATTCAATTGCAACGTTCAAAGGGGAGTTGCAGAGACAGAGACAACATTAAACAGGTCCTTCAGCCAATCATTTGACTCCCATTTTTACATAAATCCTACACAAATCCATTTTATTCTCCCAATTTCCCATTAATTTCCCTGAGATTAAACTCACAGTGTTGGCAGTGCCGGCTGTGACTAGCTTAGGTGGGGCATCTTGTTAGCAGGGACAAGATGGGCCAAAGGGCCTGTACCCATGCTGTATTACTCTATGAAAAGTAGGCATGTTAGGGAATTCAGCCCTGGTCTACTACAGGAAAGATGTTGTGAGAATAATCAGGAAACAATTTTACTTAACTTCGTTATTAGGAGCCTCTTTACCTGTACAACTAGCCAAAATTTCTATTCTAAATCTATATTCTATGATTAAGCAGTCATTACGAATTTGGTACCAGTTTCATAATTTTCTTAATCTTAAAAAATTTAACCTTCTTAGCTTAATTTATCGAAACTATTTGTTTAAACCTTCACTTAGTGGTCCTACCTTTTCTCTTTGGAGGAATAAAGGAGTATATTCCTTCATGGATCTGTTTCAAGAAGGCCGTTTGATGTCCTTTGAGAAATTAGTAACTAAATACTCTCTCTCGTACTCACACTTCTTGCAATATCTTCAGGTCAGACATTTCTTACAAGAATATTTAAGTAATTTTCCATATATACAAGATTCTGACCTGTTAGACATAATTTTAAAAATGAATCCTTTAGTGAAAGGTTTTATTGGGAAAATTTATAATTTACTATTACAACAGGATAATTATCCTTTACTTAAGATTAAGCAAGATTGGGAAAGAGAGTTTAACATGACCTTGCTATCAGAGGATTGGTTGCGAATTTTGAAGTTGGTTAACTCTTCTTCGATTTGTGCCAGTCACTCTCTAATTCAACTTAAAATTGTACATCGTTATTATTTGACAAAGGAGAGACTGTTTAAAATGTTTCCTAATGTTGATAGTCAGTGTGATAGATGTAAAACTGAGACAGCTACATTGACACATATGTTTTGGTCGTGTTCTGTATTGAAACAGTTTTGGAAACCTATTTTCTCTACAATTTCTAAAGTTTTAAAAATTAATTTACAACCTAATAAATTGACAGTTTTGTTCGGTATAATCCCTCAATATATTCACAATATTTCTATATCAGACCAACATATAATTGCATTTGTCACATTATTGGCCAGAAGAGCTATTTTATTAAAATGGAAAGATGCCTCTGCTCCCACTTTGATACAATGGTTCTGTCAGGTGGTGTTATGTCTTAGTTTGGAGAAAATCAGAAGTCGAACTTTTGATCCTCGATTTGACTCTGAGAAAAGGTGGGGGTCTTTTGCCCGCTACTATCATTTGATTTGAGTTAACTAAGATGGTCCCCTTCTGATTCTTGGGTAAATGGATTTGGTTGGCAGATTGACGTCTTTCTTTTATGGAAACTTGTATGGCGTATAGCTCCCGGTTTGTGCTCCCAATGGTTTTTTTTTGTTGGTTTTTTTTTGTTAGTAGGGTTTTTTTTTGTTTTAGCTAGTAGGGGTTTTTCCTTCTTTCCTTTTTCCAAAAAAAAAGCTTATATTGATATATTGTTTAGCTTGGTTGATAGTTTAACTCTTATTGTACATATTGATATGTTGACTTGATTACTTTAATGTATTTTTTTTTGTTGATTTTCAATAATAATTAATAAAAAAAGATTTTAAAATGAAAAAGGTGAGAACGATCAGATCGTGGACAATGTGGCATCACTTCCCAGTAATGCTTTCATGGAGTGCTCCATTCAGAATCAGGTTTAAT
Organism: Mobula hypostoma; assembly: GCF_963921235.1. Classification (NCBI taxonomy): domain Eukaryota; kingdom Metazoa; phylum Chordata; class Chondrichthyes; order Myliobatiformes; family Myliobatidae; genus Mobula; species Mobula hypostoma. The sequence goes on from NC_086107.1 coordinate 90,945,169, forward strand.
ATCTCCGGCATATGTCGTGAAATTTGTTGTCTTTGTGGCAGCAGTACATTGCAATATGTATGTGATAATAAAAACTGTGAATTACAGTAAGTGGCTGGCACCCGCCTTTCCAGTAGGACAGTGGGTGATGGTCATCATCATCACAAGCCTGGGCGGAAGGTATAGAGATCCTGAGATGCCCAGTCGTCAAGATCCCCCTCTCGGCCTCACCAGTGCAGTCCAAAGGAAAGCTTATCAGCTTGGCTGCAAGAACTGCCAGAAGGATGTTCAATGACATCCATCTGCCTTAGGAGCTCCACTCCGGATTTTCTGTCTGGGTTTACTCCTGTAGCCTTCGTCTCCCCCGAGGCTGCCCACAAGGCAGAGGGGCTATTTACCCATAGCTGGGGATCTGGTTCACGAGCACCAGGGCATGCCCACACACCGGTGGGCCTGCGTGGCATGTGTGCAGGGGCCAGACCTCCTTCCCGTCCTCTGTAGTTCAGCCTGACACTGAGAGGAATTCAGTTTCCGTGTTTTGCCAGTGAGGAGGCACTACATGAGGCTTGCTGTTGGAGAGGGTATGTACAGGCAGGGAGAGACTTACATATTCAGCTCTCCCTAAATAGTTAAATTAAGTAAGTAGTGCAAAAGTAAAAATTCAAAAAAATGTAGTGATGTGGTGAGGTAGTGTTCGTAGGTTCAATGTCCATTTAGAAATCAGGTGGCAGACGGGAAGAAGCTGTTCCTGAATCTCTCAGTTTGCCTTCAGGCTTCTGTAACACCTTCCTGATGGTAGCAATGAGAACAAGGCATGTCCTGAGTGATGGGGTCCTTTATGATGGACGCTGCCTTTTTGAGGCATTGCTCCTTGAAAGTGTCCTGGGTACGTCGGAGGCCAGTGCCCATGATGAAGCTGACTCACAACAACTCTCTGCAGATTATTTTGACCCTGTGCAGTAGCCCACGCCCCCATTTCCAGATGGTGGATGCAGCCAATTAGAATGCTCTCCACAGTAGAAAATTTGTAGAAATTTGTGAGTGGCTTCAGTGACATACCGAAACACCTCAAGCTCCTAATGAAATACAGCTGCTGTCATGCCTTCTTTGTAACTGCATCGATATGTTGGGCTCAGGATAGACCCTCAGAGATGTTGACACCCAGGAACTTGAATTTGCTCACTCTTTGCAATTCTGATCCCTTTATGAGGTGTCTGTTCCTTCATCTCACCCACAATCAGTTCTTTGGTCTTACTGACGTTGAGTGCAAGTTTTTTTACTGTAACACCACTCAACTAGCTGATACATCTCACTGTTGTACACCCTCTCATCAACATCTGAAATTCTGCCAACAATAGTTGTGCTGTCAACAAATTTATAGATGGCATTTGAGCTGTGCCTAGCCACACAGTCATGGGTGTAGAGAGAGTAGAGCAGTGGGCTAAGCACACATCCTTGAGGTTCGCCAGGGTAGGTTGTCAGCAAGGTGGAGATATTATTTCTGATCCGCGCAGATTGTGGTTTTCCAGTTAGGAAGCCAAGGATCCAGTTGGAGAGGGAGGTACAAAGGTCCAGGTTTTGGAGTTTTTTGATCAGAACTGTAGGAATATTTGTGTTAAACGCTGAGCTGTAGTCAATAAACAGCATCCTGACATAAGTATTAGTATTGGCCAGGTGATCCAAGGCCGCTTGAAAAGCCAATGAGATGGCATTCTACTGTGGCAATAGGCAAACTGCAGTGGGTCCAGGTCCTTGCTGAGACAAGAAGTAATTCCAGCCATAACCATCTTCTCAAAGTACTTCATCACCGTAAGTGTGAGTACTACTAAACGATAGTCATTAAGGCAGCTCACCCTGCTCTTCTTGGGCATTGGTATGACTGTGGTCCTTTTGAAGAGGCTGGGAACCTCTGACTGTAACAATGTGAGATTGAAAATGTTTTTAAACACCCCCACCAGTTGGTTGGCACAGGTTCTCAGAGCCTGATCAGGTACTCCATCGGGTCTTGTCACCTTGCGCGGATTCACCCTCTTGAAAGACAGCCTGATGTTGGCCTCTGAGACGGGGATCACTGTGGTTTTATTCTCTCTTTCAAAGCGAGCATAAAAGGCATTGAGCTCTGCTGGGAGTGAAGCGTCCCTGCCATTCATGATGTTAGGTTTCACTTTGGAGGAAGTAATGGCCTGCAAACCCTGCCAAAGTTGAAGTGCATACAATTCCACCTCCAACCTCATTAAAATTGTTCCATTGTTCTTGAGATAGCCTTCTGCAAATCGTACCTGGTTTTCTTACATAGTCCTGGGTCACCAGACTTGAATGCCACAGATCTAGCCTTCAGCAGACTAAGAACCTCCTGGTTCATTCACAGCTTTTGATTTGGGTATGTAGAATATGTTCTCGTAGGCACACACTCATCCACACAGGTTTTAATGAAGTCAGTGACAGCTGTGGAGTACTCATTGAGACTCGAAGATGAATCCCTGAATACAGTCCAGTCCATTGATTCAAAGCAGTCCTATAAGCACTCCTGCGTCTCCGTTGTCCGCACCCTCTTGGTCCTCACTACAGATGCTGCAGTCTTCAGTCTCTGTCTATAGTCAGGGAGTAGAAGTACAGCCAGGTGATCAGGCTTTCCAACGTGTGGGCGTGGAACAGCATGGTAAGCACTCTTGATGGTGGTGTAACAGTGGTCCAGTCTGTTGGTTCCTCTGGTTCCACAAGTGACTTGTTGCTAATAACTATTTAGACTCTTTTTCTTGCTGGCCTGGTTAAAACCCCCCAGAATGATGGGGAAGGCATCAGGGTGCGATGTTTCATGACGTTGCTTGGTTCATCTAGAGCCTGCTTGACACTAGCCTGAGGTGTGATATACACTGCTACCAAGCTGACTGCTGAAAACTCCCATGGCAGATAAAGTGTCCAGCACTTGATCGCAAGATGGCCCAGGGTGGGTGAGCAGGACTGGGACAGTATCGCGACGTTTATACTCTACAAGGAGTTGATCATGAAACATATTCCACCTCCTCTGCCTTCGGAAGACTCTGCTGTCCTATCTTGGCAGTGAATTGTGAAGCAATTCCCATCTGGAATGGTGGGAAATAACTAAGGTTCTGTGAAACAAAAAATACAACAGCTTTTAATGTCCCTCTGCTACAGGAATCTAGCTCTGAGATCTTTGGGCTTATTTACCAGAGACTGTACGTTTGCCAGCAAGATGGTCGGTACTGGGAGTCGAAAGCCATGCTTCCTTAGCCAAACTTTTAAACCAGTGCGGCATTCTCTCCTCCACTGTCTTAGAAACATAGAAACATAGAAATCTACAGCACATTACAGGCCCTTCGGCCCACAATGTTGTGCTAACCATGTAACCTACTCTAGAAACTGCTTAGAATTTCCCTACTGCATAGCCCTCTATTTTTCTAAGCTCCATGTACCTACCTAAGAGTCTCTTAAAAGACCCTATTGTATCTGCCTCTATCACCTTCACTGGCAGTGCATTCCGCACACCCACCACTCTTTGTGTGAAAAACTTACCTCTGACATCCCCCTGTACCTACTTCCAAGCCCCTTAAAACTATGCCCGCTCGTGTTAGCCACTTCAGCCCTGGGGAAAAAACCTCTGGCTATCCACACGATCATTGTCTCTCATCATCTTATACACCCCTCATCCTCCGTCGCTCCAAGGAGAAAGGGGAACAGCTCCATCGCTTAAAGGGGACCTGCGCCAGTGACTGGAGTCTGTGCAAGTCCCATCGACTTTGAGTAGCGATAGGTTTTTTAATTGCCTTAAAACGATGTTCCAGATGCATCTGAACCGCCTCATCAACTCCAGCACAATTCGAGTCTGCAAGTGCCTAATCATCGAGTTCTTCATGTTGTTCCATTCACTGGGAGCTGTTATTGTACTCTCGGAACAATCCATTTCCATAGCTGAAAATATGCTCAGCAATCTGTAGGCCAGCAGATAATGGCTGCAAACTCAAATCCAATTACAGTTAGAGAGAGAGATGCCTAATGTTTAAATATCTAAGGAAGTATCATAGGCTCTTCAGTCACCAAGGCATAGAAAGCTACAGAGCAAATGGGAGTAAATGTACTATTATAGGTAAGTACAATGGTCTGCATGGATATTGTGCACTGCAGGACCTGCTTCTGTGACGAACAACTCTCTGAATCAATGAGGTTGCTGGAAGGAACTATAACCACGTTTACTGAGTGACTGTGGTACATTTGCAACATTCCTCCTTGCTTCCTTTCAGAGCAGCGTTGACACAGTTCTCCAGGAGAGAAAAGCAAAGTAGTATTGGTATTAGAACATAGAAGAGGACAGCACAGTTGCAGGAGATTTGGCCCGCAATGTTGTGCTGAACCAGCTAAAAGGCAAATCAAAAACATCCAAACACTAATCTGTCCTACCTCACAACGTCCATATCCCTCCATCCTCCTTATATCCATGTGCCTATCCAAGCATTTCTTAAAAGCCTCTAATGTATTTGCTTCTACCACTCTCTGAGTAAAGAACTTACCCCCCTCACCTTCAATGCATGTCCTCTGGTATCAGACATTTCAACCCTGACAAACAGATGTTCTCTGTCCACTCACTCTGTGCCTGTCATAATCTTATAAACCTCTACCATATCTCCCCTCAGCCTCCAGCACAAAATGCTCTGGAGTACTGGTTACTGTCACATACCCAGGTGCACTCAGTGGCCACTTTATTAGTTACTTCCTGTACCTAATAAAGTGGCCATTGAGTGTAAGTTTGTGCTCTTCTGCTGCTGTGGCCCATCCACTTCAAGGTTCAATGTTTGGCGATGTTAAAGATGCACTTCTCTACACCATTGTTGTAATACGTGGTTATTTGAGTTATTGTAACATTCCTGTCAGCTTCAACCAATCAGGCTATTCTCCTCTGACTTCTCTCATTAACAAGGCATTTTCGCCCACAGAACTGCCACTTTCTGCACGTTTTTTATTTTTGTTTGTCGCACCATTCTCTGTACACTCTGGAGGCTGTTGGGCAAGCAAATCCCAGGAGATCAACAGTTTCTGAGATACTCAGACTACCCTGTCTGGCACCAACAATCATTCCACTGTCACAGTCACTTAGATCACATTTTTTTACGCATTCTGATATTTGGTCTGAACAACAACTGAACCTCTTGACCACGTTGACATGCTTTTATGCATTGAGTTGCTGCCACATGATTGGCTGATTAGATATTTGCTTAAATAAGCAGGTATACAGGTGTACCTAATGAAGTGGCCACTGAGTGTGCAGTGAATGGTGTTTGCGAGCCAGCGAGACAGATCATACCATACGTGAGTGCATTAAAAGCAAAACAAGATGCAGAATATTGTATTACAGTTACAGCGCAGGCAGAGAGATACTGTAAATTGCAAAGGCCACAATCAGGCAGACTGGGAGATCAAGAGTTCGTCTTTTAGCATACAGGAGGTCAATTAAAGAGTCTGATAACAGTGGGATAGAAGATGTCCTTTAAGTCTGGACTTCTTGAGTCTATGCATCTTCTGTTTGATGGTACAGAGAAAAAGAGAGAATATCCAGGTTAGGATGGACGAGATCTTGATTATGTTGATGAAGCGTCTCGGCCTGAAACGTCAACTGTTTATTCCTCTCCATACTGAGTTCCTCCAGCATTTTGTGCCTGTTACTCTTAATTATGCTGGCTGCTTTCCAGAGGCAGTAGGAAGTGTAGGCAGAGTCCATGGAGGGCAGGCGGGCTTCCATGATGGACTGAGCTGTGTCCACAACTCTCTGCAAATGGAGACACACAATGGTAGATGTTGGAATCTGTCGACTCGTATCTCTGTTGAGCAACAAACAATTTGCCGGGATTCCTACAAGAGACTGCTAACTGCTAAGTTCCTCCAGAAAATTGTTCATTGATCCTCTGATGTTGCTTGTAGTCTTGGGCAGAGCAGTTTCAATCCCTGGGGGTACAAGACCTAGGGGTGTACCTGGATGACGGACTCGAGTTGTGCACCAACACTGAGGCTGTGTACAAGAAAGGCAAGAGTCTGCTCTACTTTCTGAGGAGAATGAGGTCCTTTGGAGTATGCAAGCTTCTCCTTCACATGTTCTACCAGTCTGCTGTCGCCAGTACAATCTTCTATACAGTGGTTTGCTGGGGCAATGGCATCAACATGGGTGAGGCCAACAGACTCAATAAACTGATTAGAAAGGCTGGCTCTGTTTTAGGAGACAAACTGGACACACTAGAAACTTTGGTAGAACAAAGGACCCTACAGAAAATCTTGGTAATTCTGGACAATCTTTCTCACCCTCTGCATGCCACCTTGGCTGAGCAGAGGAGCACTTTTAATAATAGTCTAAGACAACTGCGCTGCTCCAAAGAGCGCTGTATGAGGTCATTCTCACCCTCAGCCATTAGGCTCTATAATGAGTCAATCTATAGCCAGGGAAGTGATGACCCCCTCCTGTTAGACTGTTTGAAGTAACTTATTTTATATTCTTTATTACTTCTCTTCCAATATTTGTATATCTGTGCACTTGTAATGCTACTGTGACACTGTAATTTCCTTTGGGATCAATGAAGTATCTATCTATTTATCTATCTACCCAGCAGCGAAGCATCTAGAAAGGGTGCTTTCTAGGCTCTGCATCTTGAAAATCAGTAGCAGTCACTGAAGACATGTTGAGTTCCTTTAGTTTCCTGAGGAAGTACAGCCATTGGTGTGCTTTCTTCGTCAGAGTGCCAATGTGGTTGGACCAGAACAAGATATTGATGATTTTTATAGCTAGGAATCTCAACCAACTCCACTCCAACATCATTGATATAAACAGGAGTGTGTACTCAGCCCTCCTTCCACCACCCCGCTTCTTGAAGTCAATAACTTACTCTTTTGTTTTGCTGACATTAAAGGAAAGGTTATCGTCATGGCACCATGTCACTGGGCTCTCCACCTTCTTCCTGTACTCCAGGTGCTGCATGTTGAAAACCTGAAATAAAATCATAACGTAAAAAAAAATACTCAGCAGGTCAGGCAGCATCTGTGGACAAAGGAACATGGTTAACTGACAGATCAGTGACCTTTCATTAGGCCAGAGGGAAAAAATTAATTGATTTTAGATTTAGAGAAATTATCATTCTCCAAGAGAAGATATGTGATGAGGTGGAAATAATAATTCCATAGAACAATAATTCAAAATGGGCTAGATGGTGGGGTGGAAGTACATCTCTACCAAAGGAGGTGTAAGGTGCTCCTTCCCTCTGCTAACCAGCAGATTACCCTTGGGCAAGGGTGTAGTACCGGCTTAGACCCTGATCAGGGTCATGTGAAGCCACGGGAACAGGTGGTGGATGGTCGGATGAGCAGCTGGTGCACATCACAAGTCCTGGTTATGCAACCACTGACAGCAGGCAGAGTCTCTGAACAGTATTGGTAATGGCAGGGGTCACCCATCTTGTAAAGACTCTGCCCAGAAGAAGGCAATGGCAAACTACTTCTGTAGAAAAATTTGCCAAGAATAATCATGGTCATGGAAAGTCCATGATCGCCTACATCATACGACGTGGCACCTAATGATGTTGTCATACGACACGGCATGTAATGCATGGATGGGCCAAAGAGCCTGTTTCTGTGCTGTAATGTTCTATGACTCCATGACCAGAGAGGTAAAACCACAGGGGAAATGGTGTAAGAGAGGAAGGAGGTGGTAATTGTATCAAGGTGAAAACCTCTATAGTGTCAAGGAACAGTAAAATCAGAGTGGATATCGTTGTATAGGTTGGTGGATCTCTGGAATTCGATCTTGACCCGAAACGTTGGCTGTTTATTCATTTCCCTAGATGCCGCTTGACCTGCTGAGTTCCTCCAGCATGTTGTGTGTGTTGCTCTGGACTTCCGGCACCTCTCGTATTCTGGAATTCTTCACCCAGATGTTCGAGGAGGCTGGAGCACTGGGAGTATTTGACGTGGCAGTAGATAGATTTTTCAAAGGTGGTGGAGCTGCAGGCTCTGGAGAGTTGGCACAGAAGAGGAGGTGAGGCCTGGGATGGTTCAGCTGTGAGGCAAATTTGCAGGAGCCAAGTGAACTAGTGCTCTTGTGAACTCAGAGCTCCACCTGAAGCTTGCAGTGGATTCAATAAGTACCTGGTACCTCTGTGAGTGAACAGTGAAATTTGTAGGTTCTCCCAGGTGTTACCAGACCTTTAACATCATTGTCTACATAACTGATGTCAGAAGACCGTAAGCTAGAGCGGGGAGAGGCTCACATCTGAATCCCCTGGGGACAATTTACCAGTGGTGACCCTATCCACAGAACTCACCTACCCGACCACACCTTTCAGCTGACTTCTGATGAAAAGATGCACGTAAATGGTTGCAGATTTCAGATCTGTATAATTCTTCCTCGAGCAGCCTTGGACCGGCAAATGTCACATTTATCGGTCTGCTCTTTAATTTGTTGGTGTGTCTGAAGAAAAGTCATACAGCGATTCAGCAAAGCCAGGTTGCATTTCCTCAGTTTAAGACCGCCTGTCATCCCTTGTTAATCAGGGAGACAAGCATATCATGAGATTGTGCCTTTAGTTGTAATGAGACCTGAATGGTTTCTGATTGATGGAGGAATGGGAGTGAATCACCCCACACACTCATTGACCTGCATTATCTTCCACTGAGGAGGACCTTACTTTAACATTCTCATTCATGGTTTCAAAATCCTCACTGCCTTCCCTCCCTTTTCTCTCACAACAGTCCCAGTCTTTAGACTTTCTCTAGCTCTGATCTCTTTAAAGATTAAAGATCTTTCCTCTAAAAACAATCCCAGTCTATCCAATCGCTAACTCTGATCTCTTTAAAGGTTAAAGATCTTCCTCTAGAAACTCCAGTCCTTAGACCATCTCTAGATTTAAGCTTTCAGAATCTCCAATGTTCTGCTTTCCACCTTAAGTCTCAGTTTACTCCTGAAATATCTCATCATGCTTACCTCTCCATGAAGTTATCTTTTTATATCTTACCTCTTTGCCCGAATTCTTTGATCACCTGTCTTAATATATGGGTCAGTGTGGAATTGGTGATGAAGAACTTTAGTGATAGATTCTTGATTAGCAAGGGTGTCAAAGGTTACAGGGAGGGGGCAGGAGAACAGCATTGAGAGGGAAAATAAATCAGGTGGAGCAGGCTCAATGGTCCCAGTGGCCTAATTCTGCTCCTCTGTCTTATGGTCTTATTGGAATTTGTGAAACGGAGACATCTCTTTCTCTCTTATTAGAGAGAGAGAGAGCCTGTGGTATGTCGAATACTGGGTTAACGTGTAGTCTTTGGAGTACTGCAAGTCTGTGTCTTTGCTTGAGTGCTTGGCGGTGGGTGCCGATGCTTTTTTTTTGCCGGTAGGGGGAGGGGGGGGATTTTGTTGCTTGCTGCTGCTTACGCACAGGAGGGAGGGGAACGGGGGGGGAGGACTTTGGGGTTCTAACATTTAACTGTCATTCACTCTTTGGGGTACTCCTCTGTTTTTGTAGATGGTTGTGAAGAAAAAGCATTTCAGGATGTATATTGTATACATTTCTCTGACATTAAATGTACCTTTGAAACCTTTAAAACCTCGAAACCTTTGAAACAAATGTGACAAAGTATCTCTGTGTATTTTACACTTAAAACATCTTCCCAGCTCTCTTTCAAACCTAAAGAGTTAGTAGGTTAAAGATCCATATCCCTGAGCTGTAAGGGACATTTCAATAATCGGTGGCAGGAGTTGAGTGGAGATGAAGGTTGTTTTCCATCCAGAGGTCGATGGGTATCAGGAAGCTATTATCTACAAGGGTGCTGGAGGCAATGATCCTGTCCACATTTCAAAGTTCAAAGTAAATGTACTATCAAAGTGTGTCTATGTTACCATATACTACTGTAATATTTATTTTTGTGCAGCCATTTACAGGAAAATGAAGAAATACAACAGAACTTAATGAAAAACTGTACATAGGCAAAGACTGACGAACAGCCACTGTGCAAAAGAAGACAAACTGTGCAAATAAAGAGATAATCCTGAGAAGATGAGTTGTTGAATATTTGAAAGTGAGTCTGTAGGTAGTGGCATCAGTTCAGTGTTGAGATGAGTGAAGTTATCTGCACTGCTTCAGCAGCCTGATGGTTGAAGGGTAAAGACTGTTCCTGAACTTGGTGGTGTGGGACCTAAGGCTCCCGTACCTCCTTCCCAATGTTAGCAGTGAGAAGAGAGCATGGTCTGGAGGGTGGGGGCTCTTAATGATGGATGCTGCTTTCTTCTGGCAGTACTCCTTGTAAATGTGCTCCATGATTGGGGGGGGGGGAGCTGTGCCCACCGCTTTCTGTAGCTTATTCGGTTTCTGAGCACTGTTGTTTCCATACCAGACAGCGATGCAGCCAGTTAGGGTACGCTCCACTGTGCACCTATAGAAATTTGTCAAAGTTATTGGCATCATGCCGAATGGATGCAAACTTCTAAGCAGAAGTGCTGTTCTGCCTTTTTTGTGAATGAACTTACATCCTGTTCCCAAGTCAAATCCTCAGATATGTTAACACCAAGGAATTTCTCCACCTCTGATCCCATAATGAGGACTGGCTCATGGACTACTGACTCCTTCCTCCTGAAGCCGATAATCAGCCCTTTGGTTCTCTAGACATTAAGTGAGAGGTTGTTGTTGTGGTACCATTCAGCCAGATTTTCAGTCTCCCTCCTCTATGCCAATTTGTCACCACCTTTGATTCAGCCAACAACAGTGGTGTCCTCAACAAACTTAACGATGCCACTGGAGCCGTACTTAACCTCACAGTCATCTATAAAGTGAGTAGAGCGGGGGGCTTAGCACACAGCCTTGTGTGCATCCTGTGCTGATAGTGAGTGTGGAGGAGATGTTGTTGCCAATTGATCTTATAACATTAAACATAGAACAGCAGTGCCCAGCAACAGGCCCTCTCAGATCACAGGGACAGACCCCTCAGATCACCATGTCTGTGCCAAACATGATGCCAATTTAAACCAATCTCATCTGACATTCCATGACCCATATACCTTCATGGCCAGTCAGAATATTGAGTACAACAGTAAGGGCATGATGTTTCAGACATGTAAGCATTGGCGAGGTCACACTTGGAGTACAGCACACAGTTCTGGTCACTCTGTTATAGCAAGGATGTCACTAAACTGGAGAGGGTCCAGAAAATATTTAAGATTTATGAAGCTGTTACCTGGACTTTGTGTGGGGGGGGCGGTTGTGGGTGATATTATGTTGTGAGAAGAGACTGTTTAGGCTGGGGCTGCTGTCCCTCGAGTGAAGGAGACTGAAGGGATGACCTTAGAAAGATTCATAAAATCATGAAGGGGTACACACAGGGTGAATGGTCACCATGGTAGGGAAGTTGAAAACCAAAGGTTCAAACTGAAAGAGGAAGGATTTAAAAGGAACCAGAGGGGGACAGCTTTTTCACACAGAGAGTGGTGAGGATATGGAACGAGGTACCAGAGGAAATGACAGAGGCAGGTAGAGTGAAAACAGCTGAAGAACTGTTTAATTTTTCATTATGGTCGGCATTGGTATTGTGGACTGAGTGGCCTTTTCCTGTGCAGTACTGTTCGATGGTCATTATTCCACGCAATCCATTCAACATATATAGCAGGGTAAGCAGCTGGCCTTTATTAATGTGGAGGATCTGCACCATCTTCTGTCCCCTTTCCTGTCTTGTGTCCTGCCTATCTGCCATACCCCAAATCTGTTACCAGGCTGCCTCCAGCTGAGTAATTGGAAACATGAAATGCTGAAAATGTTCAGCAGGCCAGACTCTGCGTAGAGAAAGTTGGAGTTAATGATTTTGTATCGAGCTGAAAAAAAGCCAGAATTCAGCAATGAGTACAGTGTCAGAGAAGGGAGAGGAGCAGAGGGAAAAGACAAAGGTGTGTGACTGTTGAGGGTCGAGTGAGACTGAGCGGTTTGGGTGCTACTGGCACTGGCGAGAGAGGCCATTGGAGGTACGTTCCTCACCACGAGTGTATCCAGAGGAGACAGGACCAGGAGAGGGACGAGAATGGAAGGGGGCAGGAAACACAAGGCTGGGACCATGAGATTCAAACTAAAATAAAAACCCAAAAATGCTGGAAGCACTCAGCAGGTCAGGCAACATCTGTGGAGAGAGAAACACTGAGAGAATGGTGCAAGTTGATGTTTGCTCATCAAAACATCTAATTCAATATTCAATGTGGTTCCATTTTTCATCAGGAGCTTTATCAAGTGCTCTGTGATTCTCTGGATTGGTCGGTCCCTTCCTAACCCTGTGGGAACTCTTTTAATTGATAGGTACTTACTCAGGTGTTAGTGACCGGAACCCTTAGCTACAGATCCCATTTATCCCCGCTGCCTAATTCTGCCCTGCATTAACGGGTAAATATCCTGCAAGACGTCAGGATGTGGAACTTCATCTTCCACAAAGGCCGAGTCTCAGAGTCAGATCTCCGATCACTAGATATATTGAGGTTCGCACAACGCTTTACAGTACAGGGGCCCCGGGTTCAATTCCCGCTGCTGCCTGTGAGGAGTTTGCATGTTCTCCCCGTGACCGCGTGGGTTTTTTCCGGGTGCTCCGGTTCCCTCAAAGGTGCACCGGTTGGTGGGTTAAATGGTCATTGCAAATTGGGATTAAATCGGGGAAGTGCTGGGCGGCACGGCTCAAAGGACCAGAAGGGCCTGTTCCATACTGAGTAAATAACACTGTGCCCTCTGACATCAGAAGGTGGCAAGTCTCACTGTGTAGTTAATCAGTTAACACATTTAACATTGTTTGAGTTGAACTATCCCAAGAATGTTTATCCCGTTAGACTCTTGCTACTAGTAACTTTGATCAACACCAACCACGTTTTGTTTAATATTATAAATGAATTAATAACAGCTTATTCCATCTGCTTGCATGAGTGACTGTCACAGATTGATTGAAAAGGACAGGCAGGATCAAATCAGTGTAACAGATGGCCAGCGTCTACATCTGCGAACTGTCAGAGCCCCTTCTGTGCTCCTGTGAACTGTCCTGCTTAACTAACAAGCCTTGTAAACTGATATTCAACCCACTGAGTGGTCAGTCCCCTCCAAGGGCCCCAGGGTTTACTCAGATTTCTCCTCTTTCTTTCCAGTCCTTACGAAGGGTCTCGGCCTGAAAGGCCGACTGTTTACCCTTTTCCACAGATGCTGCCTGACCTGCTGAGCTCCTCCAGCATTTTGTGTGTTGCTTTGGATTTCCAGCATCTGCAGAGTTTCTGGTGTTGGTGCTTACCCTGACTGGCATAGGGAGGGTGAGTTGGCAGGGGCAGGCAGTCTTTAAACAAATCAAATAAACATTCTTGGGAGAGGCTTAGTCAATTCCTAGGTAAGGAATTTTCAGGGTGGTTTGAAAGAGACCTGTAAAAGCAGGGCACAGCGGACTCGATACAGTGGGCTTTCCATTAGATAGATGTTCCAATTCCCAGGAAATTCACCTTGGTCCTCATTTATCTCAATGAAGTCCAGCAAATGTCAATATCTAACTGTCAACATCGATTGCGATCGGGGATGACTCTTAGTGACTGATGTGAGTGAAGAAAGGTACGGTGGGGGGAGGGGTGGATGTCAGAGTTACGGTTTTTACACAGAGTGTGGGTGCATTGAACACCCTGCCAGGGTGTAGTAGAGGCAGATGTATGAAAGACATTTAAGAGACTTCTTGATAGGCAGATGGATAGAAGAGAAATGGAGGGCTACGTGTGAGGGAAGTACTGTATTAGATTGATCTTAGAGTCGATTAAAGGGTCAGCACAACATTGTGGGCTGAAGGGTCACACTCTGCTATGTTATATGTTCTATGAAAGATCCTGAGAGGTGACAAGATTTTGTTAGTAAGACTGAAGGAGTATTTTAAAGAAAGGTAAGAGTCAAAGTGCTGTCCTGTTCTATATTCTATGTCGAGATCAATGTGGGAATCACAGAAGTGCCCACAGCTGCTCCAGATATGGTTCCTACACGGGTGGGCAGTTCAAGTCAAGTTCAAGTTCAAGTTTAATTATCATAACACACACACACACACACACACACACACACAGCCACTCACTGTTATTTGAATGTGATCAGACCCCACCACATTTATTAATTGTCAGGAGGCAAATTTCAACCAATCCTCAGGTAACGATGTTGCTCCTGAGTCTGGGGGACAGATTCAGCTGTTTAGCATGGATGTGTAGACCAAGGCATTTGGTGAAGAGAGGCACCAGGCAAGACAGTGGGTGGAACACCTGTTAAGTGGCAGCAAAGGTTTGAAGGGCCGAATGGCTGACTCCTGCTTCAAATTCCATTGACTCTGCAAGCTGGACAATGCTTCCCTTTCCATCTATTGAACTTTCACCCTGTTCTGTACTCAGAGATTTGCTGTTATCCAAGAGATATTAAAATCCACTCCAACCTCAAATGAATGTTAAAACACGAGAGATCTTGCAGATGCTGGAAATCCAGAGCAACACACTCAAAATGCCGGAGGAACTCAGCAGGTCAGGCAGCAGCTTTATTAGAGAGGAACAAGCAGTTGATGTTTCAGGCAGGGACCCTCCAGGAGAAGGTTCTGAGCCTGAAACGTCAACTGCTTGTTCCTCTCCACAGATGCTGTCTGACCTGCTGAGTTCCTCCAGCATTTTGTGTGTGTTGCCCCAGGTGGAAGAGTTACTGTTCACATTCCTGTGTGGTCAGCACAGGAACGTGGTTTGACAGGGTACGGACGGAGTACTCAGGCCGACCAGAAAGGAATATTGTTACAACCGTTTCCTCAGAGAGCAGTAAACTATTCCTTCAAGAGAGGTTTCTCTTTCAGGATATCCACGACATTTGCCAATCTGTCATTGTTATGATTCATGTCCTGTCTAGTTCTTAGCGCACTGTACACAGACAGTACTGTGCAAAAGACTTAGGCACATATACATAGCCAGAGTGCCTAAGACTTTTGCACAGTACTATGGTAATTTTAGGTATTGCATTGTACTGCCACCGCACTAAAAAAAAATTCATGACATACGTGAGCGATGACTCTGATAAGGGTCTCTGAGACTGGGAAGGGGGAAAGGAGAGATGAATCATGCTTAGGAAAGGGGGAAGGGAATGTGAAGCACTGGAGAGACATTCTGTAATGATCGAGAATGGAATGACCTTGCCTGGTGTTTCAGGGCTGGGTGTGTCTGCACCCTCACTACCCCCCACTATTGGCACTCCTTCTCTGCTAGCTGTCCCACACCCCTCCTGCAGCACCCCACCCCTCACCATTCCCAACATCCTTTGCTCCCAATAGATTTACAAACTTGCTCTCTGCTCCATGTTGACAAATACAGTATTGTGCAAAAGTCTTAGGCATCCTTGCTATATACTGTGCATGTGCCTAAGACTTTTGCACAGTACGGTATATTTATGTCTTATTAAAGAATGCAGAGCCATTTATTCTCTTCAGCAAGGCACCTTCACACCAGGTGTGCATATCCAGATTTATTAGCTTTGTTGATATAAGATTCCTCATACAGATGTATTGGGAATAGTCGTGGATTACAAGTCTTGCCAGAATCCCACAGATTTTCCAGGGATTTGGAAGCTTTATAGGACTTTTTATTCTAAGGGCAAGAACCAAGAATGTACTCTGAGGCATCTTGTCACGATGTCTAACATGGGAAGGAGTTTACTTTCCCAATTGAGGTTGATTTGCCTCTGCTCAGAGACAGAAATCAGGACAGTGAAACTATTGTTTATAATAGGCAATTGATTCCTATTCAGTATAAACCCATTTACTATGCTATGCAGCGATAACTCTGAAATATTGTCCAGGAGTGAGTACATAGTTAGAGCTCCTAGAGCATACCAAGGTCCCCAGAGAAGGAGGTAAAATTTCTGATAAAATGGGAAGCAAAGATGTCACTAATTAGATTGTGGTTTTGATTGAATGCAGAATAAGTACCAATCCTAACGATGATGTATCTAATCTTTGTTAATTATAAACCTTTTGTTCTTTGAGTTTCTACTTCCCAGGATAAAGCATTCTTCATACTAGGTGTGAGGTGTGGCACTTGGGAGGACAACCCAGGAAAGGTAGGGCACTGAGGTGTGTGGTAGAACAAATGGATCTGGGAATACAGAGCAAAGTGGCATCACAAGAGCGTAAAGGCATTGGTGAGGTCAAATCTGCAGTATTGTGTGCAGTTCTGGTCACCTACCTACAGGAAATATACCAGTAACATTGAAAGAGTACAGAGAAAATATACAAGGATGTTGCTGGGACTTGAGGAGACTGAATAGGGTTAGGACATTATTCCCTGGATCTTAGGTGAATAGGAGGGATTTGATAGAGGTATACAAAATTATGTGGGTGGCGGGTGAAGACGTGTTTCTACCAAAGGAGGTACAAGGCGCTCCATCCTTCCACTAGCCTGCAGGTCACCCGTGGGCAAGGTGTAGCCCCTGCTTAGCCCCCCTGATCAGGGTCATGTGAAGCCACGGGAACAGGTGATGGATGGTAATACGAGCAGCTGGTGCATATCACATGTCCCGGTTATGCGACCACTGACACCAGGCAATCTCTGAAGAGTATTGACAGTGACTGGGGCCACCCGTCTTGTAAAGACACAGCCCAGAAGAAAGCAATGGCAAACCACTTCTGTAGAAAAATTTGCCAAGAACTTTCCTGGTCATAGAGCATGATCGCCCACATCATAAGACAAGGCACATAATGATGATGTCACAAAATAATGAGGGGGATAGATAGGGTTAAAGCAAGCAGGGTTTTTCAAATGAGGTTGGGTGAGACTAGAACCAGACTGTAGTTTAAGGGTGAAAGGTGAAATATCTAAGCAGAACCTGAAGGGAAACTTCTTCACTCAGAGGGTGGTGAGAGTGTGGAATGAGCTGCCAGTGGATGTGGTAGATGGACGGTCAATTTCGACACTTTAGAGAAGTTTAGATAAGTAAATGGATGGGAAGGTTTCGGAGGGCCATGGCCCAGATGCAGGTCAGTGGGACTGGACAGAATAACAGTTTGGCACAGACTAGATGGGCCAAATGTCCTGTTTCTGTGCTGTAGTACTCTGTGGCTCTATGACTCTAAACTGTCCAGAGTACAGAGGAAAGTTACAAGGATGTTGCTGGGAATTGGTTAGCATGTTAAGTTGGGCTGAAGGGCCTGTTTCTGAGCTACACTTCTGTGTAACTCTTGAAACCTCCAGTGTGAAGAGCTCAGAGAGCATACTTCAGGAGTCAGATATTAGTGCACAGATGATCTGACCCAGCCACAGGGGGCGAGTTGAGCCTGATCAGAGCTTCAACTCTGGTGTAGTTGGATGGTTGGTGGACTGACTTTGGTTCCCTACCCTTCCAGTGGGTCCTCTGCAGTCCTGAGTTGTTTCTGTACATTATCCAAGACCTGACAGGGGGCACCAGGAGGATGCGGGTGACTTCTGCTTGGCAGACCATGAGCTCACTTCACCCCTGTGGTAGACAAGTTCTGCAGGAGTAGACTCGTAGACCAGCACGATATCTGCAACTGTGGGACTCAAGAAAGTGCACACCTCCCGAGCAGTTGGATTCTTCCATTGTGCTCTGCAAATGTTGTTGCTAAGGCACTAATGAGCTGTGCTGTCAGACTGACAGTACACCACCCACCTTGGGAAAAGAAGGAGAACAATGGCAGAAGATAAAGCTTTCCAATTCCCAGTGCATTCACACAAACAGAACAGAACATTTTAAAGGCAGATTGTGTTCATCTCATGGCATGTTAACAGACCAAGAATGAGACTTCATGTAGATATACACTGGGGAGTATCCTGACTGATCAAATCACGGCCTGGAATGGAAACACCAATGCCCTTGATTTAAGATGCAAGATTCAAGAGTGTTTAATGTCATTTCCTGTACTCAAGTGTAAAGGACGACAAAATAATTGCTACTCCAGATTCGACATAGCACAAAAAAAACCCGCAAAAGATAAAGAACACAAAAATAATAAGAAACACAATAACTATAAATACATAAGATAGCTTATATACATAGATTGATTGTTACAGAAAGTGATGAGCATAGCCCAGTACATCACAGGCAAAGCCCTCCCCAACATAATACTGTAAGATATAGGAGCAGAATTAGGCCATTTGGTCCATCAAGACTGCTCCACCATTTCATCATGGCTGATCCGATTTTCCTCTCAACCCCAATCTCCTGCTCTCTTCCTGCCCTGGCCAATCACGAAGCTGTCAACCACTGCCTTAGGTATACATAAAGAGCCTCCACACCTGCCTATGGCAATGAATTCCACAGATTTTCTCTTTGGCTAAAGCAGTTCCTCCTCATCTCCATTCTAAAAGGATGTCCCTCTATTTTGAGGCTGTGCCCTGTAGTCTTAGACTCTTTCCCCATAGGAAACATCCTTTCCACATCCACTCTATCAAAGCCTTTCACCTTGATACGTTTCAATTAGGTCACCCCTCATTTTTCTAAATTCCGGAGAATAGAGCCATCAAATGCTGTTCATATGACAAGGCATTTAATCCCGGAATCATTTTCGTGAACTTCCTTTGAACCCGCTCCAGTTTCAGCACATCCTTTCTAAGATAAGGAGCCCAAAACTGTTCGAATCTCTCCAAGTGAGGTCTCACCAGTGCTTTATAAAGTCTCAACATTACATCCTTGCTTTCAGCACACCTACAAGGAGGGCTGCCACAAGAAAACAGCATTCATCATCAACGGCCCCCACCGGCCAGAGCATGCTCTCTTCTCGCTGCTGCTTTAGAAGGAGTTACAAGAGCTTTAAGTCCCACACCACCAGGTTCAGGGACAATTCAACCATGAACGGCACCACCATAACCACCAACCCTTCACCTCAACACTGAGCTGATTCCGCAATCTATGGACTCACTCTCAAAGACTCTACAACTCATTTCCTCAATATTATTTATTACTTATCTACTTATTAGTATTTAATTTGTTTTTTTTACATTTGAAGTTTGTCTTGTGCACATTGGTTGTTTGTCTGTCTTTGCGAGTGTTTTTTCATTGAGTCTATTGTGTTTATTTGTATTTACTTTGAACTTTGAACCTTGAACCTAATTGTATACAGGTTTCTTATCAGAAGTTCTAGGCCTTAGTTTCTATGTAACCAATCAACCGTTACAACTGCGGTCACATTCAGAGATAGTGGAGAAGATGGTAGCCTTAACTGAAAGGAAAGATCCTGAGATGTTGATAATGGGTTGGAAGGGGGTGGATTTTTTTTCTCTATTCTCAGTGGGTCAGACACTTGTGGAGGGCAGCTGGCAGGGATGAGTTTTCAAGCTGATGACTTGATGGTGTTCCACTAGAATCAAAAGTGAAGTTCACTGTCTCAATCAAAGCTAAAATAAACTCTGGTAACATCAGCTGAGGTGACGCTGGAATGTACAGTAAAAGCCACGATTAGGAGTAAACACAGTATTTCTTGAGTCCTTCTAAATGAACAGGGTGGTCAGTATATGGAACGGGATGCCAGAGGTGGTGATTGAGATACTGTAGGTACATAAACAACATCTAAAAGACACCTGGACAGGTACAATGCATAGAAAGGAAAAGTTTTTAGGGATGTGGGTTGAATGTGGGCAAATGGAATGAGCCAAGGTGGAGACACACACACCAAATGCTGGTGGAACTCAGCAGGTCAGGCAGCATCTAGATAGGGAAATAAACAGTCAACGTTTGGGCTGAGACCCTTCATCGAGACGGGAAAGGGAGGGAGCAGAAGCCAGATAAGAAGGCGGAGGGAGGGGGAAGGGTACATGCTGGCAGGTGATAGGTAAAAGACCAAGTGAGGGGGAAGATGGGTGGTTGGGATGGTGGGGGGGTTAGTAAGAAATTGGATGATGATAGGTGGAAGAGGTAATGGGCTGAAGATGGAGGAATTTGATATGAGAGGACAGTGGACCATGGGAGGAAGGGAAAGATGAGGAGAACCAGAGGGAGGTGATGGGCAGGTGAAGAGAAGAGAAGGATTTAGAGGCAAACCAGAATGGGGAATGGAAAAAGAGAGAAGGGGGAAGGGAAGAGTACTTAGATGGGCATTTTGGTCAGCATGGACTGTTTCTCTGTTCTATGACAGAGTAGAGGTAATATTCTAATTCCAGTTTCTCATGGTCTGACAAGTAGGAATGACTTCCTGGACCGCTACAGTAGCTGTGGAACTTCCTGCAGTTTCCAGTAATTTATCTCCCGAATTGCTGCTGGCCCCTTTATCTCAGAAGCTTCCATACATTCATAACATCATGGCTCTCAGGAGCTTTCTTTTTGAAATTTAGGATCAAGCTTCTTCCACTTTGAGGATTGAGTGACTTCATTTTAAATGGAGCTTCTTGAAAGGCTAATGGTGCACTGATTGCGAACTGAGTAGTCAGTGGACATGGGACATTTCATTGCTCAAGATTCAAGAAGCAAATTTATTTATTGCGTGAACATGGAAACATACAGTGAAATGTGTTGTTTGTGTTAACAACCAACACACCTGGTGGTGTGGTGAGGGAAGCCCACAACAGTCAACACACATTCGCATGCCGACACTTGGAGTATTGTGTTCAGTTCTGGTCACCTCACTACAGGAAGGATGTGGATATATAGAAAGAGGGCAGAGGAGATTTACAAGGATGGTGCCTGGATTGGAGAGTGTGCCTTATGAGAATGAACTTGGCCTTTTCTCCTTGGAGCGACAGAGGATGAGAGGTGACCTGATAGAGGTGATGGGTATTGATCGTATGAAAAGCCAGAGGCTTTTTCCCAGGGCTGAAATGGCTAACACGAGGGGGCATAGTTTTAAGGTGCTTGGAAGTAGGTACAAAGGGGATGTCAGAGGTAAGTTTTTCACACAGAGAGTGGTGGGTGCGTGGAATGTACTGCTACTGAAGGTGGTAGAGGTGGATACAATAGGGTTTTTTAAGCGACTCTTAGATAGGTACATGGAGCTTAGAAAAATAGAGGGCTTTGCAATAGGGTAATTCTAGTCAGTTCCTAGAGTACGTTACGTGGTTGGCACAATATTATGGGCCAAAGGGCCAGTAATGCGCCATAGATTTCTATGTTCTATGTTCTATATTCAACACTATAAGCCCACCATGCTCGGCAGAACAACACAACAGCAAGCAACAAAACAACAGCAGTCGAACAAGCCCCTTTCTTCCCTCCCACTCCCGCACATACTCAGTCCTAGCACAAGCCATCGTCAACCTCCAGCCTCCCGCAGATTTGGACTCAGACATTGGGAGTCTTCCCCAGCAGACTCACAGTGATAACTCATTGCTATTTATCTTTCTACCGTGAAGGTCTATTGCAGGCATGGAGATATAACAGCAAGAGAGTTTGGGTACATTTGTGAAGGACGTTGGTGAATCACATTTGGGATACCGCTAACTCATTGTAGCAAGGTTAAGGAGAGGCTCTGAGCCGAAGGTTGGTGGGATGAGGGCGCCATCTCCTACATTGTCGAATTTTCAAGAATGCATGGTGACCTCATTGATTCCAGGAGGGTTTGACAGGGTTGATGCTGAGAGAACATGTTCCTGGTGAGGGAGAACATACAAAAGGTCATGGTCTCAGACTAAGGGGCCTTCCAATTACAGCTAAGGTAAGGGGAATCACTTCTTTCAGGGGACAGTCAATCTTTGGAATACCATTCCCCACCCAGGCCAACAGCGTTGTGTACAACTTCCTCCCAATACCCCAATTATGGTTGATGGGAGTCTGCATACTCATCTCCAGACAGTGCTGTGGAAACACAAATGGATTTAAGCCCAGGAAAGTCGGAACAGTTTGTATGGACACATGCAACACAGGGAAATGAGGCTAGATTTGATGAGCATCTCATCAGCATGGACCAGTTCAATTAACTTCCTCTCCTGGCAAGGCCACTGTGGACAACGATCACTGGCTCATGTTGTTAAATAAAGATTGAAAAGATTAGGTTTATTTGTCACATGTTCACTGAAACTTCCAGTGAAATACATAGTTTGTGTCAATGACTAATGCTCTCCGAGGATGTGCTGGGGGGCAGCCTGCAGTGTCGCCATGCTTCTGGCACCAACATAGCGTGCCCACAACTTACTCATACGTATTTGGAATGTGGGAGGAAATTCGGAGAAGAAAGTCTGAGAATCGGAGCGGGAGTGCGGAGGAAGCCATTTTTGAATTTTTCGGTTTTTTTTCCATCGGCGTTCAGAGAGGCGGGACTGCACAGGCGTGCGATGTCGGGCACTGAAGTGCAGAAGATTTAAAAGGACAGAAATCCTGCTTCGGGTTTAATTCGGAGAAGTAAGTCTGAGAATCGGAGCGGGAGTGCGGAGGAAGCCATTTTTGAATTTTTCAGTTTTCTTTCCATCGGCGTTCAAAGAGGCAGGACTGCGCAGGTGTGTGACGTCGGGCAGTGAAGCGCGGAAGATTTAAAAGGGACACAGCCTCATACAGCGGGCAGCATAGTTTGCGGGCGGCGGAGTGAGCCAGGAGCAGAGTGAAGGCTTAAGGGCTTCAACTCAACGGGCTTAAGCAGAAACAGGCGAGGCGAGGAAGGTTTGGTATTCATTTTTTTTTGTTGTTGTTATTTGAGGAGAGGGGCAGTATGAGTGTGAGGGCAGCTTGTTGTTCTTGGTGCCAGATATGGGAGGCCCTGGAGTCTCCAAGCCTCCCGACGTCCACATCTGCGCCAGGTACGCCGAGATGCAGCTCCTAAGGGACCGCGTTAGGGAACTGGAGCTGCAGCTCAGTGATCTTCGTCTGGTCAGGGAGAGTGAGGAGTTGATAGAGAGGAGTTACAGGCAGGTGGTCACACCAGGGCCAGGGGAGGCAGACAAGTGGATCACGTTTAGGAGGGGGAAGGGGAAGAGTCAGGTAATAGAGAGTACCCTGGTGGCTGCGCCCCTTGACAATAGGTACTCCTGTTTGAGTACTGTTGGGGAGACAGCTTACCCGGGGGAAGCGACAGTGGCTGTGCCTCCGGCACAGAGTCCGGCCCTGTAGCTCAGAAGGGTAGGGAAAGGAAGAGGAGGGCAGTTGTAATAGGGGACTCGATAGTAAGGGGGTCAGATAGGTGATTCTGTGGACGCAGTCCAGAGACCCATATGGTAGTTTGCGTCCCTGGTGCCAGGGTCCGGGATATTTCTGATCGCGTCCAAGATACCCTGGAGTGGGAGGGTGAGGAGCCAGAGGTCATGGTACATATAGGTACCAATGACATAGGCAGGAAAAGGGAAGAGGTCCTGAAAGGAGAATATAGGGAGTTAGGAAGGGAATTGAGAAAAAGGACCGCAAAGTTAGTAATCTCAGGATTACTGCCTGTGCCACGCGACAGTGAGAGTAGGAATGCAATGAGGTGGAGGATAAATGCGTGGCTGAGGGATTGGAGCAGGGGGGCAGGGATTCAAGTTTTTGGATCATTGGGACCTCTTTTGGCGCAGGTGTGATCTGTACAAAAAGGACAGGTTACACTTGAATCCTAGGGGGACCAATATCCTGGCGGGGAGATTTGCGAGGGCTACTGAGGTGACTTTAAGCTAGAATGGTTGGGGGGTGGGAATCAAATTAAAGAGACTAGGAGAGAGGAGGTTAGTTCACAACAGGGGGATGGGAACAAGTGCAGAGAGACAGAGGGGTGTAAAAGGAGGGTAGAAGCAAAAAGTAGTAAGGTGAAAAGTAAAAGTGGCAGGCTGGCAAATCCAGGGCAAAAATCAAAAAGGGCCACTTTTCAACATAATTGTATAAGGGCTAAGAGTGTTGTAGAAGCGAGCCTGAAGGCTTCGTGTGTCAATGCAAGGAGCATTCATAACAAGATGGATGAATTAAAAGTGCAGATTGTTATTAATGATTATGATATAGTTGGGATCACAGAGACATGGCTCCAGGGTGACCAAGGATGGGAGCTCAACATTCAGGGATATTCAATATTCAGGAGGGATAGACATGAAAGAAAAGGAGGTGGGGTAGCATTGCTGGTTAGAGAGGAGATTAACGCAATAGAAAGGAAGGACATTAGCCGGGAGGATGTGGAATCGATATGGGTAGAACTGCATAACACTAAGGGGCAGAAAACGCTGGTGGGAGTTGTGTACAGGCCACCTCACAGTAGTAGTGAGGTTGGGGATGGTATTAAACAGGAAATTAGAAATGCGTGCAATAAAGGAATAGCAGTTATATGGGTGACTTCATTCTACATATAGATTTGGTGAACCAAATTGGTTAGGGTGCTGATGAAGAGGATTTCTTGGAATGTATGCGGGATGGTTTTTTGAACCAACATGTCGAAGAATCAACTAGAGAGCAGGCTATTCTAGACTGGGTATTGAGCAATGAGGAAGGGTTAATTAGCAATCTTGTCGTGAGAGGCCCCTTGGGTAAGAGTGACCATAATATGGTGGAATTCTTCATTAAGATGCAGAGTGACATAGTTAATTCAGAAACAAAGGTTCTGAACTTAAAGAAGGGTAACTTTGAAGGTATGAGACGTGAATTAGCTAAGATAGACTGGCAAATAACACTTAACAGGTTGACGGTGGATATGCAACGGCAAGCATTTAAAGATCGCATGGATGAACTACAACAATTGTTCATCCCAGTTTGGCAAAAGAATAAATCAGGGAAGGTAGTGCACCCATGGCTGACAAGGGAAATTAGGGATAGTATCAATTCCAAAGAAGAAGCATACAAATTAGCCAGAAAAAGTGGCTCACCTGAGGACTGGGAGAAATTCAAAGTCCAGCAGAGGAAGACAAAGGGCTTAATTAGGAAAGGGAAAAAAGATTATGAGAGAAAACTGGCAGGGAACATAAACTGACTGTAAAAGCTTTTATAGATATGTGAAAAGAAAAAGATTGGTTAAGACAAATGTAGGTCCCCTACAGACAGAAACAGGTGAATTGATTATGGGGACCAATTGAATAACTACTTTGATTCTGTCTTCACTAAGAAGGACATAAATAATCTTCCGGAAATAGTAGGGGACAGAGGGTCCAGTGAGATGGAGGAACTGAAGGAAATACGTTTTAGTAGGGAAGTGGTGTTAGGTAAATTGAAGGGATTAAAGGCAGATAAATCCCCAGGGCCAGATGGTCTGCATCCCAGAGTGCTTAAGGAAGTAGCCCAAGAAATAGTGGATGCATTAGGGATAATTTTTCAAAACTCTTTAGATTCTGGACTAGTTCCTGAGGATTGGAGGGTGGCTAATGTAACCCCACTTTTTAAAAAAGGAGGGAGAGAGAAACCAGGGAATTATAGACCGGTTAGCCTGACATCGGTGGTGGGGAAAATGCTAGAGTCAGTTATCAAAGATGTGATAACAGCACATTTGGAAAGCGGTGAAATCATCGGACAAAGTCAGCATGGATTTGTGAAAGGAAAATCATGTCTGACGAATCTCATAGAATTTTTTGAGGATGTAACTAGTAGACTGGATAGGGGAGAACCAGTGGATGTGGTATATTTGGATTTTCAAAAGGCTTTTGACAAGGTCCCACACAGGAAATTAGTGTGCAAACTTAAAGCACACAGTATTGGGGGTAAGGTATTGATGTGGATAGAGAATTGGTTGGCAGACAGGAAGCAAAGAGTGGGAATAAACGGGACCTTTTCAGAATGGCAGGCAGTGACTAGTGGGGTACTGCAAGGCTCAGTGCTGGGACCCCAGTTGTTTACAATATATATTAATGACTTAGATGAGGGAATTAAATGCAGCATCTCCAAGTTTTCGGATGACACGAAGCTGGGTGGCAGTGTTAGCTGTGAGGAGGATGCTAAGAGGATGCAGGGTGACTTGGATAGGTTAGGCGAGTGGGCAAATTCATGGCAGATGCAATTTAATGTGGATAAATGTGAAGTTATCCGCTTTGGTGGCAAAAACAGGAAAACAGACTATTATCTGAATGGTGGCCGATTAGGAAAAGGGGAGGTGCAACGAGACCTGGGTGTCATTGTACACTAGTCATTGAAAGTGGGCATGCAGGTACAGCAGGCGGTGAAAAAGGCGAATGGTATGCT
Organism: Mobula hypostoma; assembly: GCF_963921235.1. NCBI lineage: Eukaryota > Metazoa > Chordata > Chondrichthyes > Myliobatiformes > Myliobatidae > Mobula > Mobula hypostoma. Next base: position 90,971,181 of record NC_086107.1, read on the forward strand.
GGCATTCATAGCAAGAGGATTCGAGTACAGGAGCAGGGAGGTACTACTGCAGTTGTACAAGGCCTTGGTGAGACCACACCTGGAGTATTGTGTGCAGTTTTGGTCCCCTAATCTGAGGAAAGACATTCTTGCCATAGAGGGAGTACAAAGAAGGTTCACCAGATTGATTCCTGGGATGGCAGGGCTTTCATATGATGAAAGACTGGATTGACTAGGCTTATACTTGTTGGAATTTAGAAGAATGAGGGGGGATCTTATTGAAACGTATAAAATCCTAAAGGGATTGGACAGGCTAGATGCAGGAAAATTGTTCCCGATGTTGGGGAAGTCCAGAACAAGGGGTCACAGTTTGAGGATAAAGGGGAAGTCTTTTAGGACCGAGATTAGGAAAAACTTCTTCACACAGAGAGTGGTGAATCTGTGGAATTCTCTGCCACAGGAAACAGTTGAGGCCAGTTCATTGGCTATATTTAAGAGGGAGTTAGATATGGCCCTTGTGGCTAAAGGGATCAGGGGGTATGGAGGGAAAGCTGGTACAGGGTTCTGAGTTGGATGATCAGCCATGATCATACTGAATGGCAGTGCAGGCTCGAAGGGCCGAATGGCCTACTCCTGCACCTATTTTCTATGTTTCTATGTTTCTAAACCAGAGCAGCCAGAAGAAACACATGCAGTCACGGGGAAAACGTACAAACTCCTTATAGAAAGCAGCGCAGATTGAACCCGGGTTGCTGGTGCAGTAATAGCGTGACGTTAACCTCTTTGCTACCATGCAGCCCTATTACCTATCGCCACTAAGGAGCGCACACACACTAAATGGCAGATGCAGCAGCTATCAGGGACTGAGCATCAGTTACCATGGAGTCTGCACAGCAGCTGAGCAGGATATAAAAGATTTTCTTTTTGAAATATAAATCTGTATGAAAAGGTTTTTTAGAGCTGACCTTTTCATTCCTCTTTGACTTCTTCCTGCCTGGCCTTCTGTTCCCAGTTGAGGTGTGTTCAGAAACTCCAGGGATAAAGCTGTTGCCTAGGAGACAGCTGAGCTGGGCCTCAATGAACATTGAGGCTGAGGGAAAGCGGCAAGAGACAAGATGGGAGCCAAGCTCCATCCCTGAAGGGAGGTGACGCGGAGAGGGAAAAGAAACTCCGCGTAAATGTCATCTGGAAGTGATTGCATGTTACAGAGATCAGGGAGATGGTCTGTTTATCAAAACAACAGCAAATATATCTCCCCTTGTGTGCAATAATAGATTGGTTCCACAGCTAACCAAAACTCAAGGACATAAGGAAATGGGAGCAGGAGTAGGCCACTCAGCCCATCAGACCTGTCCCACCATTCAATGTGATCATGGCTGATATATCATATAGTTTTACAGCACAGAAACTGGCTCTTTGGCCCAACGTATCGATTCTGACCAAGATACCTTCCTGAGCCTATCCCCACATGCCCACATTTGGCCCATATCTCTCTAAACCTTTCCTATCCACGTACCTGTCCAAATGTGTTTTTTGAATGTTATAATTTATACCATTTCTTCTGGCAACTCATTCCACATACCCACCATCCTCTCTGTGAAAAAGCTTTCCCCTCAGCCAATAAGATCAGCCATGTTCTTATCGAATGGCAGAGCAGGATCAATTGGCTAGATGGTCTACTCTTGCTCCTATTTCTTATAACACACATCAAAGTTGCTGGTGAACGCAGCAGGCCAGGCAGCATCTCTAGGAAGAGGTACAGTCGACGTTCGACATTTCGGGCCGAGACCCTTCGTCAGGACTAACTGAAGGAAGAGCTAGTAAGAGATTTGAAAGTGGGAGGGGGACGGGGAGATCCGAAATGATAGGAGAAGACAGGAGGGGGAGGGACGGAGCCCAGAGCTGGACATTTGATTGGCAAAAGGGATATGAGAAGATCATGGGACAAGAGGCCTAAGGAGAAAGAAAAGGGGGAGGGGGGGAAAACCCAGAAGATGGGCAAGGGGTATAGTGAGAGGGACAGAGGGAGAAAAAGGAGAGAGAAAAAGAATGTGCATATATAAATAAATAACGGATGGGGTACGAGGGGGAGGTGGGGCATTAGCGGGGGTTAGAGAAGTCAATGTTAATGTCATCAGGTTGGAGGCTACCCAGACAGAAGATAAGGTGTTGTTATGTATTCTTTTTCTCTTTCTCCTTTTTCTCCCTCTGTCCCTCTCACTATACCCCTTGCCCATCCTCTGGGTTACCCTCCACCTTTTCTTTCTCCCTAGGCCTCTTGTCCCATGATCCTCTCATATCCCTTTTGCCAATCAACTGTCCAGCTCTTGGCTCCATCCCTCCCCCTCCTGTCTTCTACATTTTGGATCTCCCCCTCCCCCTCCCCCTCCCACTCCCACTTTCAAATCTCTTACTAACTCTTCTTTCAGTTAGTCCTGACGAAGGGTCTTGGCCTGAAACGTCGACTGTACCTCTTCCTAGAGATGCTGCCTGGCCTGCTACACTCACCAGCAACTTCGATGTGTGTTGCTTGAATTTCCAGCATCTGCAGATTTCCTCGTGTTTGCCTATTTCTTATCTTCTTATGTTCTCACCTTAAGCCCATGCTCTCTAATTGTAGACTTCCCTGCCCTGCAAAAAAGACTGTGACCAACCACCTCATGATTTTATAAAGCTCTTCAAGGCTATCCCTAAGCCCCTTTCACACCAGGGAAAGATTCCCAGCCTTATAACTCAACCTTTCCAGTCCCAGCAAAATCAAGAATCTGTTCTGCAGCCTCTGTAGTTTACTCTTTTGCTTCCTGTAGCATGGTGACCAGAACTTCACACAATATTTGAGGTGTGGTCTCACCAACTGTATATATACCACTGTAACATGTTGTCCCAAATTTTATACTCAATGCCCATCGATGAAGACAACCGTGCCATCGCCTCCTGAATCATCCTGTCTCCCTATGTCACCACTTTCAGGGAGTATGTACTTATACTCACAGGATTCTCTGCTCTACAACACTCACCTCCTATTTTTCCTGACCTATCTAATAATATACCCCATCATCCCAAGTTCCCAATCCTGCCAACCTTGCTCTTCACTGTGAAAGGAACATGTTGGCCCCAAATTCTCCCCATCACACATCTAAAGGCTTCTTACTTACTTGTCAGACATCCCTTTACCTGTGAACAGCCTTTTCCAATCAACCTTTGCAAGGTCTTGTCTACTGCCTTTACAATTATCCTTTCCTCAGTTTAGGACTTTAACTTGTGGAGCAATCTTTTCTTTTTTCATAATTTTGTTGTAAAACTTTTAGCGAGACAGATTCTGGAAAGGTGTAATAATAACAGGGTTGTCGTGGTGGGAGATTTTAATTTCCCAAATATCAATTGGCATGTCCCTAGAGTGAGTGGTTTAGATGGGGTGGAGTTTGTTAGGTGTGTTCAGGAAGGCTTCTTGACGCAATATGTAGATAAGCCTACAAGAGGAAAGGCTGTACTTGATCTGGTATTGAGAAATGAACCAGGTCAGGTGTCAGGTCTCTCAGTGGGAGAGCATTTTGGAGATAGTGATCACAATTCTATCTCCTTTACCACAGCTTTGGAGAGGGATAGGAACAACAAGTTAGGAAAGCATTTAATTGGAGTAAGGGGAAATATGAGGCTATCAGGCAGGAACTTGGAAGCATAAATTGGGAACAGATGTTCTCAGGGAAATGTATGGAAGAAATGTGGCAAATGTTCAGGGGATATTTGCATGGAGTTCTGCATAGGTATGTTCCAATGAGACGGGGAAAGGATGGTAGGGCACAGGAACCGTGTTGTACAAAGGCTGTTGTAAATCTGGTCAGGAAGAAAAGAAGAGCTTACAAAAGGTTCAAAAAACTAGGTAATGATAGAGATCTAGAAGATTAAAAGACTAGCAGGAAGGAGCTTAAGAAAGAAATTAGGAGAGCCAGGAGGGGCCATGAGAAGGCCTTGGCAGACAGGATTAAGGAAAACCCCAAGGCATTCTACAAGTATGTGAACAGCAAGAGGATAAGACATGAGAGAATAGGACCAATCAAGTGTGACAGTGGAAAAGTGTGTGTGGAACTGGAGGAGATAGCAGAGGTACTTAATGAGTACTTTGCTTCAGTATTCACTACGAAAAGGACCTTGGCAGTTGTAGGCATGACTTACAGCAAACTGAAAAGCTTGAGCATGTAGATATCAAGAAAGAGGATGTGCTGGAGCTTTTAGAAAGCATCAAGTTGAATAAGTCACTGGGACCGGATAAAATGTACCCCAGGCTACTATGGGAGGCGAGGGAGGAGAATGCTGAGCCTCTGGCGATGATTTTGCATCATCAATGGGGACAGGAGAGGTTTCAGAGGATTGGAGGGTTGCGGATTTTGTTCCATTATTCAAGAAAGGGAGCAGAGATAGCCCAGGAAATTATAGACCAGTGAGTCTTACGTCAGTGGTTGGTAAGTTGATGGAGAAGATCCTGAGAGGCAGTATTTATGAACATTTGGAGAGGCATAATATAATTAGGAATATTGAGCTTGGCTTTGTCAATGGTAGGTCGTGCCTTACGAGCCTGATGGAATTTTTTGAGGATGTGACTAAACGCATTGATAAAGGTAGAGCAGCAGATGTCGTGTATATAGATTTCAGCAAGGCATTTGACAAGGTACCCCATGCCAGGCTTATTGAGAAAGTAAGGAGGCATGGGATCCAAGGGGACATTGCTTTGTGGATCCAGAACTGGCTTGACTCTGTGGTTAAGAAGGCATATGGTGCACTGGCCTTCATCAATTGTTGGATTGAGTTTAAGAACCGAGAGGTAATGTTGCAGCTATATAGGACCCTGGTCAGACCCCACTTGGAGTACTGTGCTCAGTTCTGGTTGCCTCACTACAGCAAGGATGTGGAAACCTTGGAAAGGGTGCAGAGGAGATTTACAACGATGTTGTTGGTTTGGGAAGCATGCCTTATGAGAATAGGTTGAGTGAACTCAGCCTTTTCTCCTTGGAGCAACGGAGGATGAGAGGTGACCTGATAGAGGTGTACAAGATGATGAGAGGTATTGATCGTGTAGATAGTCAGAGGCTTTTTCTCAGGGCTGAAATGGCTAGCACGAGAGGGCACAGTTCTAAAGTGCTTGGAAATAAGTACAAAAATGAAGGGTCTTTTAAGAGACTCCTGGATAGGTACATGGAGCTTAGAAAAATAGATAATGGGTAACCCTAGGTAATTTCTAAGGTAAGGACATGTTTGGCACAGCTTTGTGGACCAAAGGGCCAGTATTGCGCTGTAGGTTTTCTATGTTTCAATGTTTCTATGTAGAATATTGGTCACACTGTCAAAGTGCTCTCCCAATGACACCTCAACATTTTGCCCTTCCTCATTTTCCCACCGGATATCTAGTAGGACCGCCCACAGAACGCTTGAGGAACCTTTCCTGGACGAACTTCAATTCTGCCCCAATTAATTCTTAACATTGTGGCAATCCCAATCAATGGAAAATCGAACAGTATAGCACAGTCCTGGCCTTTTGGCCCACAATGTTGTGCTGACCCTTTAACCTACTCTAAGATGAATCTAACCATTCTCTCACATACAGTCCTACATTTTTCTATCACCCACATGCCTATCTAAGAGTCCCTTAAATACCCCTGATGTATCTACCTCCACCACCACCCCTTGGCAGCATGTTCTACACATCCACCATTCTCTGTAGAAAACGCTACCTCTGACATCCCCCCTATACTTTCCTCCAATCACCTTGAAGTTATGTTCCTTCGCATTCACCATTTCTGCCCTGGAAATGGTCTCTGGCTGTCCACTCAGTCAATGGCTCTTATCATTGTTTACACCCCTCATCCTCCTTCTCTCCAAGGAGAAGGCCTTTGGAAAATTAAAAGCATCAATTATTATTCTTACAGCTATCTGTAACTCCCTTTATACTGTATTTTCTTTTGTACTTCCTGTGGGGTCTATAATGCAGTCCCATCAAAGTGACCATCCCCTTCATATGGTCGCAGAGGACAATCCCCCCGGTATATTTGTATAAGTACTGCTGTGATGTTCTTCCTAATCAAAAAGCTTCCCCCTCTCCAATGCACTTCTATCGTGCCTGTGACATCTGTAACCCGGAACAATGAGCTGCCAGTCCTGCCCCTCCCCTCCAGCATGTTTCTGTAAGAACACCCTATTAACCCATTCGTGTCCTGAGTTCAATCTGCTGTACTTGTCAGACTTCCCATATTAAAATAAGTAGTTTAGTCTATCAGTTGGGTGGCGGGGTGGAGATACATCTCTACCAAAGGTGGTGTAAAGCACTCCATCCTTCTGCTAGCCTGCACGTCACCCTTGGGCAAGGTGTAGCCCCTGCTTAGCCAACTGGTAAGGGTCACTTGAAGCCATGGGAGCAGGTGGTGGATGGTCATATGAGCAGCTGGTGCACATCACAAGTCCTGGCTATGCAACTGCCGACTGAAAAATATTGATAACGGCTGGTAAAGACACTGCCCAGAAGAAGGTAAACCAGTTCTGTAGAAGAATTAGCCAAGAACAATCATGGTCATGGATGAGACCATTATTGCCCACGGCATACAACAAAACACAAGATGATGATCATCATCTATTAAGTCTCCCCTCATTCCCCATCTCCTAATCTCTCATTCTACCTGGCCATGTGTCTTGCACCTTATTTCTCTACCTGTACTGCAATTTCCCTGTAACTCCAATACTTCAGTCTGTATTTTTTTTCTACAAGGTCCTTATGTGTGGAATGATGTGTCTGGCTGTCCTGCAAACAGAGGCTTCTCACTGTATCTCAGCACACACAACAATGAACAAATCACCCTGCATTAGGATTGAGCTGTAAGCAAGGTGAGGGAGACGGCCGAGGCAGGAACTGGCAAGTGATGGGTGAGTTCAGGTGAGGAGGAGTTGATAAACTGAGGGCAACGGCAAGTCTCAGACCCTGTCCTAGCATGCAAAGTCAGCTCCAGTGGACTGGGTGGACGAGATCAACACTGAGATCCAATGGCCGGGAAGGCGGTTCTGTAATGCTTCGTAGAGATCAGCAAGACATAGAAGAGGTCATGGTCATCCGCTGCAACCAAGGAGGATCGCAAATGTGACAACTACTGGTACCACTGAACCTGGACTTCTGAAGACTAGAGTGGAACTGCCCCAGTGCAATAGCTTTTCCACTCTCCCGCACAGCTTTCTTCATGCCGGTCACGTCATGAACTGTACAAGTCTAACCATCATCGTTGGATACGATGGACAACCACCCAATTAATCAATCAATCACTCCACAAGTCATACCACCTCTTTACAGGGACCTCTTTCGGAATGTGTGTGCACTGGACTTTTCAGATATCCACAAACATTTACTCCAGAGGACAGATTCCTCTGATTTGGATTAGAAATGGAGCAGGTGGCGGATGGTCATATGAATAGCTGGTGTGTATCACAAGTCCTAGTTATGCTGCCGCTGACGCCAGGCGGACAGTCTCTGAAGAGTATTGATAATGGCTGGGGTCACCCATCTTGTAAAGACACTTCTGTAGAAAAATTTGCCAAGAACAATCACGCTCATTAGACCATGATCGCCCACGCCATATTTCATGGCACATAATGGTGATGATATCAGACCTTCCTCACTCCATGTCCTGCCAACTGGATTTGATTGCTTGTATTTCTATATTTGCCTCTAATTTCTCATCGGCCACACCGCTGCTTTGAGTCCCACCCTCCCTGTCAGACTAGTTAAACCCTCCTGAGTAGTATCAACAAATCTCCCCTCCAGGATATTGGTCCTTCTCCAGATCAATACAACCTGTCTCTCTTGTGGTCTGCCCCAGCACATCCTTAGGTTTTGTTTGCTGTTAATGCAAACGATGCATTTCACTATATGTTTTGATGTGCGTGCATGTGATTGTTAAATGAATCTGAATTTGTACTGTTCATCCCGCCCCATGGCAACTCCTTCACTATGCCAGATCATAGCCCACAACCTCAGTCTATTAAAAACTTATCCAGCTCTACTTTAATTCAAAATATCTGGTCAGCCACAGTATTAACTTTGTTTAATGTGAACCACAGGCGCTAAGTAGACATCCTCTGCAACATCACACTCTGCTGACACCAGTGGATGAGTACTGAGCTGGGTTTGTTGGCAGTTTGCTGGCGCCCACCTGTAAATTCAGAGTTGCGGCTGAGATATTCTTCAGTCTCCAGTGTTGGATTGGATGCAGAAATGTTATTTTCTTTGTACTTCAAATATTCAAAGTGCATTTATTATCAAAGAATGTATAAATTATACAACCTGGAAACTTGTCTGCTTACAGGCAGTGACAAAGCGAGAAACTCAAATAACCCAATTAAAAAAGAACAAAAACCACTGCGCAGAGAAAGCAAGAGGGGAAAAACACATCATGCAAACAAGTGAAGCAAGCCAACAGCATCCCAAACCAGACTGAATCCCAGATCTGCTCCCAGAGCAACCAGAGTAGGCCCAAGACGAGCCTCGGCCCTTAGTTTTCACACCAGCAGGGCAGGAATGCACAGCAGCCAGCTCAGTTCATAGCCTCAGTGCCACAGAGAAGAGAATGAACATTCACGGGAGAGCGGGCGAAAATCAACCCGACCCTCACTTCCGTACCCGACTCTCAGGCTTCCAGTCTATCTGTCCCAGCATTTAAATTGTCCAAGCACCGAGAAGTGCCACGCTCCAGGATCTGAACCCAGGTGCCCCGATACACCTGGGCCACTCTGCCCAAAGCCATTCTCGATCTCATCAAATCGGCTCAGCACTAGTAGTTTAAATTTCCTATGCCTGTTTGTATTTTTATATAATCACAATTGTACATATAATTGTTTAGTGAATTTTCCAGTAATTTCAGTCAGATGCTTCACTGTGTTTCTAGAAATTTCGCAAACACAAGGAAATCTGCAGATGCTGGAAATTCAAGCAACACACACAAAATGCTGGCGGCCCGAAACGTCGACTGTGCTTCTTCCTATGGATACTGTCTGGCCTGCTGTGTTCCACCAGCATTTGGCATGTGTTTCTAGAAATTTATTAGTTTTCTGTTCCACTTGAAATCTGCCAATTTTATAGTTTAATTGTTTTCACTGGAATCTTTGTTATCTTTAGTCTGAGTACAAGACAACGATGACGGCTTTTTCCTTTGATCTCTTCTTCATTCTCCTGGCTCCTCTTTCTCGCTCCTTCCCTGCTCTTGTAACATTTAATAAAACAATTGTAAGCAACAAGATTTAGGCCTCATTCTTTACCTCTGAAGAACCTTTGGATCACAAAACTACCAGGTACTGAACTTACAGACGGATTCCCACTGATAAATTGCCTGGGATTTACGTAGACCACGCACAGGATTCACATTCCTAAGCGGAGACTTTACAGATGTAAGGGGGAAGTGTAAGAACAAAGCAAGCAGCAGGAGTGGCAAGCAGTTCTATTTATTTCTATTTTCCAAATATTTTCGATTTGTTAATGTTTTAGGTGATTGGATGTTTATTTGAAAAATAATATATGTTAATAGTCTTTGAACTTCAAGGAGATTCAGAAACACTTCAGGCATTGGAAGTTTTGACAGGTGGCAAAGCTGGAGGAGGGGCTGGCCATCGATCAGAGGATGCCTCAGAAATTGTGTTGGTGGGGCTTAAAGTCACAGAGGCACACAGCACAGAGACAAGTCCTTTGGTCCATCTGGTCCATGCTGACCAAAGTTCCCATCTAAGCTAGAGCCATTGACCTGTATTTGACCAATATCCCACTCTCCTGTCCATGTAAAGGCTTGCCTGATCCACCCACGTCATCATTCATGTACATTACACAGACCAAACCTGTTAGGCTTGGGAGGCTTTTGTCCAGCAAGAACAAAAGTTCAAACGGTATGTGTGGGAAGGTCTCATGTTTTGCTGCCGGGGAAAAATACACACTCAGGACAACAAATACTTTTTTGGGTCTTTAATTCCTTTATCTACTTTAGATGTTTTAATGTAGAAAGAGGGCATCAAAAAAAACCAACAAAATGAATTTTTAAAAAACACAGTTCCTGCTGTTACGAAAACAACAGGAATACTGCAGATGCTGGAAATTCAAGCAACACACATCAAAATTGCTGGTGAATGCAGCAGGCCAGGCAGCATCTGTAGGAAGAGGTGCAGTCAACGTTTCAGGCCGAGACCCTTCATCAGGACTAACTGAAGGAAGAGTGAGTAAGGGATTTGAAAGTTGGAGGGGGAGGGGGAGATCCAAAATGATAGGAGAAGACAGGACGGGGAGGGATAGAGCCAAGAGCTGGACAGGTGATAGGCAAAAGGGGATACGAGAGGATCATGGGACAGGAGGTCCGGGAAGAAAGACAAGGGGGGGGGAGAGACCCAGAGGATGGCCAGGGGGTATATTCAGAGGGACAGAGGAAGAAAAAGGAGAGTGAGAGAAAGAATGTGTGCATAAAAATAAGTAACAGATGGGGTACGAGGGGGAGGTGGGGCCTTAGCGGAAGTTAGAGAAGTCGATGTTCATGCCATCAGGTTGGAGGCTACCCAGGTGGAATATAAGGTGTTGTTCCTCCAACCTGAGTGCTCCCGATGTGGCCTTTTATATATTGTGCTCCCGATGTGGCCTTTTATATATCGTGCTCCCGATGTGGCCTTTTATATATTGGCGAGACCCGACGCAGACTGGGAGACCGCTTTGCTGAACATCTACGCTCTGTCCGCCAGAAAAAGCGGGATCTCCCAGTGGCCATACATTTTAATTCCACATCCCATTCCCATTCTGACATGTCTATCCACAGCCTCCTCTACTGTAAAGATGAAGCCACACTCAGGTTGGAGGAACAACACCTTATATTCCGTCTGGGTAGCCTCCAACCTGATGGCATGAACATTGACTTCTCTAACTTCCGCTAAGGCCCCACCTCCCCCTCATACCCCATCTGTTACTTATTTTTATGCACACATTCTTTCTCTCACTCTCCTTTTTCTCCCTCTGCCCCTCTGAATATACCCCTTGCCCATCCTCTGGGTCCCCCCCCCTTGTCTTTCTTCCCGGACCTCCTGTCCCATGATCCTCTCGTATCCCCTTTTGCCTATCACCTGTCCAGCTCTTGGCTCTATCCCTCCCCCTCCTGTCTTCTCCTATCATTTTGGATCTCCCCCTCCCCCTCCAACTTTCAAATCCCTTACTCACTCTTCCTTCAGTTAGTCCTGACGAAGGGTCTCGGCCTGAAACGTCGACTGCATCTCTACAGATGCTGCCTGGCCTGCTGCGTTCACCAGCAACTTTGACGTGTCCTGCTGTTACAATCTCAGCTTAATTTTGGTCCACATACTTGTGTATCAACTAGTTACGCAAACAGTATGAGAATAAATAAAACAAAATATACAAAACCAATACGGTACTGGCAATGTTTGGCACACAAGTGCTTAACTTCCAAACACGTATAGGCTCGACCCGGAAACAAATTCTCCTCACTCACGCTATGTGAACAGAGGTTAATACAGTCACATTACTCCACTACATCACGATCAGTCATGAAACAATAAAGTAAAACAAAAATAAAAATTTTTTAAAACTTTTACAATATATTGCCTCGTAGTTAAATTACTAGAAAAGCTAACTTACTAGGCCAGTAAGGAACTTCGCACAACCACGCTATCCAACACCAATACTTTACTCACGAAAATCTTTCATCACCATACGACCAGTACACCTCGCACTCGATGTTCAACCTAGAACACTGTAACTCTTCTTTCAACTCCGCATGTGCATAATCACCATTTTCTCTTAAAGGCACAGGCAGCTATTTTATCGCTGCCAGGGTGAATACATAAGTACTTTAACAATAAAAAATAATATTCAACAGTCATCTGGTTACACATATGTCAGCCAATTCAGATTCAGATTGATTTATTTATCACATGTGCACCGAAACATAGAGTGAAAGGTGCCGTTTACATTGACAGCCCACAAGTGTCGCTGTGCAATCTGGCGGCAGCATAGCGTGGCCACCAAGTTCGGCAGAGCACAATAGGTAACGAAACAACAACAGCAAATTTAGCCCCTTATCTCCCAACCCACGCACATACACAGACCTCTAATTCCACAGGACAAGCCTCCAGCCTCCAGCAGACTATCGTTGTCGACTTCCTCAACAGACTGCTAGGACCTGCAATAGGAGAGGAGTGTCTGTTAGAGGACTAGATTCCAAGGTGATCTCTTGGAGGTGGGGGGGGGCTGATGTGGTTTAAAGACCATGAATTATTATAATCTAGTAAATTGTCATTGATTGCTTCTATGATCATTACGATAAAACAAATACTATATGATAATGGCAGAAACAATTACAGTTGAGATTAGAAAATGTTTATTACACAGAAGCCAATTATTTGGAGATAATTATTGCATTCTTTTCTCTGGGGTTTCATACTTGTTAATTTATTGTTGCACTTCAGTATGTTTAGTTCAGGACACATTCTGTGTTTTCTTTCCAGAAACTTGCTGGCTAATTGGATCACTTATTTATCCCACCATCTCCCGGGGCTACATCCAACTGCCCATCTGAGGACTGACAATGAACGCTGCACGGAGGGAAGCGGTGCTGGACTCCACGGTGACCACTCCAGAACCACAGCCAGGTCACAACGTCACTGAGACGCCCAGCAAGCAGGATGTGTTCTCACACATGAAGAACAAATTCATGAATGAACTCAGCAAAATACCAAGTAAGTCCCTTCAGCAACCACCTGATTCTTGGACCAGAGGGAATTCTGGAGAAATCATCTGACCTCATGCAAATGAGCAGCCCACTCCCCTCTCCAGCCTCTCCACCATCCAATAAGTTCAAGGCTGATCTGACTGTAAGCTCAAGTCGGCATTGTCACCTGAGCCCAGATCTTTCAACCACCACCCCCTTATCAAGAATCTGACTTCTTCCTAAATATTTTCAAACCCTGTTTCCATGGTCCTTTGAGAAAGAGGGTTGCAAAGACTCACAACTACTTTCAATGGGTAATTCATTAACTTCAAACAATGTCTCCCAAGTCTAGATAGTCCCACAGGAGGAAACATTCTCTTCACATCCAGACTGTCAAGATCTCTCAGGATCTTCAATCTTTCACCATGCCCAAGTGAAGTATTGGTGTTTTATGAAGGATATAATCTCCATCACACCTAGTGAGGGATGAGGATATCCCAGAGGAGTTGAGGTTTATAAAGAACAGGCTTGTCTGATTAAACGAAAGAGAATTAGAAATGAATTATTCATATTAAACAAAGTGATATAGTGTGGTGAACACAAGAGATTCTGCAGATGTCGGAATTCCAGAGCAAAACACACAAAATGTTGACCCAAAGCATTTACTATCCATCTCCCTCAACAGATATTTCCTGGACCAGAACATTGACGGTCCATCTCCCTCCATAGATGTTTCTTGACCTAAAGCATTGATGGTCCATCTCCCTCCACAGATGTTTCTTGACCCAAATATTGACAGTCTGTCTCCCTCCACAGATGTTTCTCAACCCAGAACATTGACTGTCCATCTCCTTCCACAGATGTTTCTTGACCCAAAGCATTAACTGCCCATTCCCCCTCCACAAATGTTTCTTGACCCAGAACACTGACTGTCCTTTCCCACTCTAGAGATGTTTCTGGATCCAGGACATTGTCTGTCCATCTCCCTCCACAAATGTTTCTGGACCCAGGACATTGTCTGTCCATCTCCCTCCACAGATGTTTCTGGACCCAGGACATTGTCTGTCCATCTCCTTCCACAGATGCTGCCTGACTTTGAGTTCCTCCACTGTATTGTTTTTTTTTGCTCCAAATTCCAGCATTTTCCATCCCTCATATCTCCATTTCTTGAACACAGGCTCTTTTGTCTATTTATAACATGAAATTAATCAATAAGCCAACATTCTGTACACGTAGTACATGCATTGGCAATTGTATCGTATAAGGTGTATTGGTGATTATTACAGTACTGAAAGTGACAAAATGGAGAGGAGATTACAGTGAGGGTTGTGGAATATCAGTAAAGGATGTGGAACATCTCAGTGCTAGAGTGAAGTTACATTAGAGATGTGGGATATTTCAGTGTTAACGCAAGTCTGGTTGACTTCACTGCTTTCTGTATCTAATTTTCCATGTCAGATAGCCTTGTTCCATATTTGGCTGTTACCTTATTTTCTTTGTGTTGTTTAACCAAACTGTCCATTGCCTTTTCATAGAACTTATGGGATTAACTTTACACACAAACCTGGTAACTCAGGGACCTCTTTAATGGAAGTGTTAATCAGAAAATCCGATTTGATATCTTCCTCAGCCGCTCAATGGTAATTCTGGACAATGCTTCCTACAGTATAAGGATGTGTATCAGAAACTTAAGATTGTACAATATATCCGTTTGTTTTGCTTTGTCTGTCACCGTTTTCTGTTCCTCAACTGCTTCTTATTCTTTTTTTTCTCTTTTCAGTGCATGCAAGAAAATGTAAGTAGAACATGGAAAATAATTACTAGGGGCTTAGTTGAAAAGTATTCTGGTGAGGAAGTTTAATGAGGTTGCAGTGATTCCAGGATATGAGAATCGTGAAATGCAGTCTGAGCTGCAGGGATGTAGTCACGGGACTACCGTACTGGTATAGGGAAATATATAACACTGCTTCAGAAACGCAAGTCTGGATCTGGTGTGGGGAAGTTAAATTTTAGTACTTTACTAAAACTTAAGAAGCTACTTTCAGTTATGGCAAACAAGGAATTATTGGCTTATTGGTGAAAACTATTTGGTTCTTCAAATGCTTTTGGCCACCTTTACTTTATCTGGGCTGTATGTGATTCCAAAACCACCAACGTGGTTAACTCTTTCGTCATGGGAACAGTTAGACACAGGTAATAAATGCTGGCTCTCCTAGCAATGATCTATTAAGTAGAAAGTAAGTTTGAACTGGCTGTAAATTGGTAAACGGATTCATTATTGTCAGGTGTAGAGTGAAACATAAGAGCATAAGAAATAGGAACAGGAGTCGGTCATCTGGCCCGTCGAGCCTGCTCTGCCATTCAATAAGATCATGGCTGATCTGTCCGTAAACTCAGCTCCATCTTCCTGCCTTTTCCCCATAACCCTTAATTCCCCTACTATGCAAAAATCTATTTAACCTTGTCTTAAATATATTTACTGAGATAGCCTCCACTGCTTCACTGGGCAGATAATTCCACAGATTCACCACTCTCTGGGAAAAGCAGTTCCTCCTCATCTCCATCCTAAAGTTACTCTCCTGAATCTTGAGGCTATATCCCCTAGTTCCAGTCTCATCTACCAGTTTCCTGCCTCTATCTTATCTATCCCTCTCATAATTTTATACGTTTCTATAAGATCTCCTCTCATCCTTCTGAATTGCAGCAAGTACAGTCCCAGGCGGCTCAATCTCTCCTCATAGTCTAACCCCCTCACCTCTGGAAACAACCAGGTGAACCTCCTCTGCATCGCCTCCAAAGTTAATTTTGTTTTCTTCATGAACCGTGGGTGTTGTCAGAGGGTTTGCATTTACTGCCCTGCCATTTCTGGTTGCCATGGGAACAGTGAAAGTTAGTGAACCAATAACTGTGGTACATGATGCTCAAAGTTCAAGGTAAATTTATATCAAAGTACAAACGTGTACATATATGTCACCATATACTACCCTGAGATTCATTTCCTGGAGGGCATTCACAGTAAATACAAAGAAACAACAATAGAAGCAATGAAAAACTGTACAAGACAAAGATGGACAAACAACCAATGTGCAAAAGACAATAAGTAATGCAAATACAATAAAGCAAAAACAAAATAATGATAAATAAATAAGTAATAAATATTGAGAACATGAGTCCTTGAAAGTGAGTCCATAGGTTGTGGAATTAATTTATGGTTGAGGTGAGTGAAGTTATCCACACTAGTTTAATGCCTCCTGGTTGAAGAGTAATACCTGTTCCTGAACCTGGTGATGTGCGAGTGAAGGCTCCTGTACCTCCTTCCTGCTGGCAACAGCAAGAAGTGGCATGGCCTGGATGGTGGGCATCCTTGATGATGGATGCTGCTTTCCTGAGACAGAAGTCAATCACATCAGGCTGTGAGTGGGCTTTACCTGTGATGCACTGGGCTGTATTGATTGCTGTTCCATTCAAGGGTATTTTGATTTCCATACTAGACCATGATGCAATGAGTCAGTATACTCTCCACCGTATGTCCATAGAGGTTTGTCAAAGTTTTAAATAACGTGCCAAATCTCTGCAAACTTCTAAGAAAGCAGAGGTGCTATCATGCCTTTTTTGTAATGGCACTTACTTGCCTGGACAAACTACACAGTATTTCAACAAACTATCAAAATATTTTAAGAGTAGCTATAATGAAGAATCCAGTTACTTTAATGGAATATCCCAGGATATCTACAAGTTGGTGTTAAAACCTGCCTAAAGTTATGTCCTTCTGATGTATCTTTCTATATTATGAATGACGAACTATGGTTGAGATTCCATATCTAGGTCCTACAGTTCTCCTGTCTGGGATACTGAGAAAACAAAAGGCCACTGAGAAACAGATTAACATTCAAACATTTAATTTTACATCTGGTAGCAAGACCATTAGCCTACCAAAGGTTAAATATCCTGGATGTCACAAATTATAAGGCTTCAAAAGTATTTACGTTCCTTTTGAAAACTCCTAGTCCTCTTGAAATGAATGCTAAAATTGCATTTGCCTTCCTTACCACTGACTAAACCTGCAAGTTAACCTTGAGGGAGTCCTGCATGAGGACTCCCAAGTCTCTTTGCACCTCTGATCTCTGAACTTGCTCTCTGTTTAGAAAATACTCTATGCCTGTATTCCTTCTACCAATGTGCATGACCATACAATTCCCTACACTGCACTGCATCTTGCTAATTCTAAATTCAAATCTGCGCAGGTTAAATTACAATAAAGACAATGAAGTCTGGTGTACGTGTTTGATATTAATGGTTGTTAAGCAATTAGATCATTCTTTGTGATGACTCTTCATTTGACCCTTATGAGAGAGATTCAGTTTAGAACTATCACTTGAGATTATGGAGAAAGCTGTGAGAATTCTCTTCACACAGTTGTTGCAAGTGGGAGAGGCCATTGAACTGCTAGATCGCTGAGATGAGATAATATTGCATTTCTATAAAAGCCTGGTTAGACCGCATTTGGAGTATTGTGTTCGGTTCTGGTTGCCTCATTCTAGGAAGGATGTGAAAGCTTTACAGAGGATGCAGAGGGGATTTACCAGGATGCTGCCTGGATTAGAGCATGTATAACAAGAATAAGTTGAGTAAGCTAGGGATTTTCTCTTTTGAGTGGAAGAGGATGAGAGGTAACTTGATAGAGGTGTACAAGATAAATAGAGGCATAGATAGAGAGACTTCTTTTCTCCAGAGAAGAGGGCATAATTTGAAGGTTACTGGAGGAAAGTAGAGGGTGCATTTCAGATGTAGGTTTTTTTTTACACACAGAGAGATGGTGCATGGAAAGCTTTGCCGGGGTGGGTGGTAGAAGCAGGTACATTAGGGACATCTATAATCTCTTAGATAGGTATGTGGGCGATAGAAAAATGGAGGGTTAGATTGGAGTGGGTTAAAAGGACGGCACCTCATTGTGGGCTAAACATTACTGTGCTGTAATGTTGTGTGCTTGTTGTATGTTCTTTCCTTTATGTTGGTTGGTTGGTGGGTGTGTGTGTTTTGTGTGTGTGTGTATGTGTTGGGGGGGGAGGGGGGTGTTGCAGCGGGTGGGATAAATGTTGGCCAGCCAGGCCAGCAGTGACTATATCGGGTGAGAAGGTGCAGTGAAAGGGAACCAGACTTCATGATGAGGCAGATACGTTCTTATCTTCCAGTGACACATCAATGAGTAACCAGCAATCTCTCGTTCAATCTGTCACCTGGACTGGGTAGAGTGGTTGCAGTCCATGAACGTACATGTCCAATAACTTCTTCAGAGGAGCAAGAAGTGTTGAGACAGAGTTGTAAGGAAAGAAAAGAAGATTAATTTTACTGATACACAATAAACACAGAGGCAGCAATTCAGCTATAGGCTTTAGCATTGGGAATGGTTTAACATGAACTGTTGTTCATAAGAAGAGGTACAAGATTGAATTTAAGCCTGTGCTGAGATGTGTATGTTTTATCCACCCTGATAGAGTTGCTGTTGTCTCATTGTTTTGAATTATGATGGACTGATTATGTTCCATGCTCTTTGCTCAGTACCACCCTGGGCCCTGGCTGCCATCATAATCGTAGCCTGTCTGCTCCTGCTCTGTTGCTGCTTCTGCATCTGTAAGAAATGCTTCTCCAAGAAGAAAAAACAGAAGAAGGGAAAGGACAAGGGCAAGGCTCAGATCAACATGAAGGAGGTGAAGGATCTGGGGAAGAGCTACATCGACAAGGTGAGTGAGAGGCAGTCTGGCAGATCCGTCAGAAGGACACGGACCGTGGAGCAGGAAGGAGGCTTCTTCACCCTTCCTCTCCAGATCTGCAGATTCAGATTTACTTATCATGTGTACATCAAAACATACAGCGAAACGTGCTCTTTGCGTTGTCAACCAACACAGTCCAAGGGTGTGTTGGGAGCAGCCCGCAAGTGTCGCCACACATTCCAGTGCCAACATAGTATGCCTGTGATGCTCACAGAACAACCTAGAACACAAGGGACAAAACAACAACAGCAAATCATAAACACAAGGAAATCTGCAGATGCTGGAAATCCAAAGAAACACACACAAAATGCTGGAGGAACTCAGCAGGTCAGGCAACATCTGTGGAAATAAACAGACAGTTGATATTTCGCACCCACCCACGCCACCACATACACAGTCCTCTAACCCCAGGACAGGCCGTCTTCATCCTCCAGCGGACTCACGCCTTTGACTTTCCCAACAGACTAGCAAAGGCTCCAGTCCAGACGAAGTGACTCGGCCCAAAATGTCGAATATTTATTCCTCTCCATAGATGCTGCCTGACCTACTGAATTCCTCCAGCATTCTGAGGTGTTGCAGGTAGAGGGCAGTCAGGCCCTCGAGGCGACCCCACCATTCACTTCAATGAAGGCTGATTTGCCACAGGCTTCATTTCCTTCTCTCTGCCAGCTCGCTTTTTTTTAACGTATCTGCAGTACCTCTGGTGATGTGTCCCCCACAACTCTTGCCAGAGATCCCACACCTCTAGGAGAAGCATTTCCAACATGCCCATTCTTAAAAAGAACCATCCCCTTATCTTGTAACTATCATTCAGATTTGGCGTAGTGGTAATCACCACTGGATCAGTAATCCAGAGACCCAATTATACACTAGAGACATGAGAGCAAATCCCACAAGCACAGATTGAATCTGAATTTAATAAAAAAAAATCTGATGACCATGAAGCCATGCCGATTGTCATAAAAACCCATCTGGTTCACTAATGTCCTTTAGGGAGGAATCCTACTGTCCTAACCTGGTCTGGCCTGTATGTGACTTCAGACCCACAGCACTGTGGTCGACTCTTAAAAAAATAGGGATGGGCAATAAATGCTGGCTTAGCTGGCAACGTCCACATCCCATAAATGGATAAATTAAAAAAAGTCAGACTTTAGTGCATGAATTTACCCAGACTACAGAGAATCCTTGGACGACACTAAACATTGTAGCTAAAAGTGTCATATGTAAATGCTTGAAACCTGAAATATAATCATCTGGAAATATGGAGCAGATGAAACAAAAAGAAACAGTTGTAATTGACAGAATAAAGATGAAGATTAAGGATTAGTTTTATCTATCACATTGCGTCAACGACCAACACAGTCCAAGAATGTGATGGGGGCAACACGCAGGTGTAGCCTTCCTTCCGCCACCAACATAATACGCCACAACTTACTAACCCTAACCTGTATGCCTTTGGAATGTGGGAGGAAAGCAGAGCACTCTGAGAAAACACACGCGGTCATGGGAAGAAAACACCAACACCTTGCAGTCAATGGCGGGAACTGAACCCTTGTCACTGGCACTGTAGTGCATACTGTGCCGCCAACAATATACTAGAATAGCCCAGGGGGAGCCAGTAGATCCAGTATATTTAAACTTTCAAAGGACCTTTACCCCATTGCATTTAAACAGTTATTAAGTAAAATCGGCCATAATACTGTATTTTATAGGGACTGAGCATTCTTATGTAAAACGAGATCCCAGTGAAAGATATTAAACCTAATGTGGCTTGAAGCAGGATTATGTTCCCCCTGGCTGAAGTGTCGAGAACTAGAGATCACAATCCCAAGATAAAGGCTGAATTTCTGCTGCTATTCTTGGCTTCAAGTAAAAGGATTTTGTCACAACTCTACTTTTGCCACCCGCTTAACATCTCTGCTAGTTAACGACTCTCTGTCATTGGAAGCCTCTCTTTATCTATTAAAACCTTCCACTAAAACCTCTGCCAACTTTCCTCTGCCAGTTGGTGAATGCCTTCGTAAATGAAGACCTTTTCTCTTAGGTCATTTGAGGAAATGTATTCTGATGCTGCAGTGGTCATTTCCATCCTGAAGGTGTAATCTAGAATAGACCAAAGTTTTCCCCACCAGGACAGACATACGCTGCATTACCCCTCGAATCTGCATTGTCTTTCAGCAAGATCATAGCAGTTCTCATTGTGGTTACAGCTCCCCTATCTTTCATAACATTTCAGTCTCCTATAGCCCAAAAATCTATTTTTCTCACCTTTAAGTATTCAAAGAAGCAGCCGTCACAGATCTGTGGGATGCAGAGAGACAGGAATTTGCTCCTCAATATCTTTAATAAGTGACCCCTTTATTCTGAAAGTGTGCCTGTGAGCTCCAGACTCCCCAACAGGCGAAGCTGTTTCAATAACTAACATGTTTCAGTGAGATCCCACTTTCCATTGTTCTCACAAGGCAAAGCATTCATCCCAGGAATCAGCCTGGTGAGCCTTCTCTGCATTATCTTCACACTGCCCACACTGTCAAACTCCCCCATATGAAAATTAATGCTTTAGTAAGGAACTAGGCAATGACAGATCACAGTGGTGGGGCAGAGTGCTATTGTCGAAGTAACTGCCAGCACCAGTAACAAAGTGAATACAATAACGAAAGTAACTGGACCCAGAACACACGCACTCTTACAACTCAAGCATTCTTTTTATTTTACTTGTGCACAAGGAGAACAGTGTGGCCCCTGTCACCCACACTGTGCTGAAGTCTGTACAGAAAACTGCTATTTTTATACAGAATTGACTTATCAGATTATGGATTTTGATCATTGTAAATTGCATATATTTGAATTCCTCACTCGCAAGATCAATCATCATTCCCAGTGGCAGTGTTAAACTCAATCGAAACTTCAAGTGGACAGCCAATGATATTTTGAAGTTAGTAAAGATAATAGAGCCTCAGATGCTGGGTATGTTTCTCATCCTTCTGTTATCCTCACCTCGTCTGTCTCTGGCACCTCCCTCTTGTGTGAAAGGACACTATGCTTTAGGAAGAATGGTACCATGGCGGTCTACGCAATTCAATTCCACTGCTGTCCTTAAGGAGCTTTTACATTCTCCCCATGACCATGTGGGTTTCCTCCGGGTGCTCCTGTTTCCTCCCACATTCCAAAGCCATAACGTTTAGTAGGCTAATTAGTCACATGGGTGTTAGTGAGCGGCGCAGGCTTGTTGGACTGTAAGGGCCTGATACCATACTGTATCTCTAAATAAAATAAATTTTTAAAATTCACTACTGGTCGTGACCGTTTATCCACTGTAGGAGAGGGTCAAAGTGGTAAACTGGTAAATTGGTTTATTATTGTCACATGTACCGAGGTACAGTCAACAACACATCTTGCATATTGTCCATATAAATCAAATCATACCAATGGTCCATTGACATTAAAGAGAGAAAACTAACAGAGTGCAGAATAAAGTGTTACAGTTACAGTGAAAGTGCAGTGCAAGTGGACAATAAGGTGCAAAGTCAAATGAGGTTGAGTCATCCTATCATACCAGGGAGTCGTTAAAGAATTTGATAGCAGCAAGAGCAGAAGGTGTCCTTGAGCCTAGTGTTCTGTGCTTTCAGGCTTTGGTATCTTCTGGCCGATGCATGGACAGACTCTGCCTGAATTTTAATCTGCTTTCTGCTTTGTGATTTAAGGTGCAGCCAGATGTGGAGGATCTGGATCCAAGTTTACTTGGAGATGAGAAGAAGGAGGAGGAGAAGCTCGGGAAGTTGCAGTATTCCCTGGATTACGACTTTCAGAGCGGTCAGGTCGGTGCCTTGGTTTAATGCAGTAGCATAGCTGCCGTTTCTGGAGTGAGTCTCTCTGTGAGCTATCAACAGCTATATTTTATACTCATAAGATCCCTTCATCCCTAAAGCTGTTCCTCGGTTCTGTGCACAAACACCTGGCAAACTCACACTGTAACAGGAGAACAATGTCAATCCTGGCCATGTGCGAGACCACCACAGCTTGAGTTCTTTGACCCTCCAGGGCCATGAACTCAGCAGATGTGGTGATGCAGGCAGCAAGTTCCCAGTCATGGAGGGGTCATGTTGAAGTTTTCTGGAGGAGACCATCTGGCCATCTTGGCTGCTTTCAGCAGCCTCACCGCCAAGTAAACTTGAGCAGCTTTGTCCTTGAGATTTGGTGACCCATTACTTCACAGAAGGTATGGATGCAGAGCCCATGCATTGTGGGATGGTGGGGTCCACACCACAGAGCTATGGTGTTACACTCTTTAAAATCAGCAAACTGAGTGTTGCTAGGAACTGGTTGCCTGCTGGTTCTTCACCAGCCCCACAGATCGGGATCCCATTGGGTCTGAGGGTGATCGAGAGAGAGGGCCACTGTAGAACAAAACACACACACTCTCTCTCTTTCTCTCTCTCTCACACACACACACACACACACACACACACACACACACTACAGATAGGGGAATTGCTTACCTCGTATCCTCCTTTGTCCTTCATCCATTGGATCTCCTAAGATCTGGAAAGCAAAACAGAGAAACATTCAAGGTATCAAGCCTCACAAAAGGTGATGGCCACCCACTGGGAGCAAGTGATGCCTGTTCCTACCCAGCCTCTTGTGAGGCTGGCTGAAATCCATTTCCCAGTCCTAAACCCCACTGTGTGTGGGCTGAGCCTGGGATAGTACTGTGTTCACTCTCCACAAGGCCCTAAATTCAAAAGGAAGGAATATTGGTTAGAAGTTTAACTTTCTGAAAGATAACTCTGACCCTTTGGAAAGGTCATGGTGCTGTGCCCTGAAAAATGAATTTCCCCTGAAGTGATCTAACATGTGGCCATCATTCTCCAAACACTGGCTGAGCCAACACCAGGCCAAGGTTGATGAGGGTTTGGTCAGTAGGGCAATCTATGTTCATGGAAGAAATGGGGAAAGGGAGCTGAGGCCAAAATCTCATTCCCATGATCATACTAAACAGCAATATAGGTTTGAGGGACTGAGAAGATATCTCCTGCTCCTATATCTCATGATTGATGAGAATTGGAGGAGAACCACAACCAAACCATAGTCCACTATCAGAAGGAGGTTGGACATGGTTCCCCAGTTCTCTCTGTCATCCCTGTCTGGCCACTACAGTCCAAATGAAAGTACAGGCCCAAAACCAGCCATTGTATTTCCCCATTCCGTATACAACCGAAGGTTCCACCCAAGGACGACCTTGGTAGGAAATGTCTGGGCTGCTTGACCAAGGCAGGCTATGTTACTAAGGAACTCTCTGGTCCCTTCCTGACTGCTAATGGTTTGTTATGTGTGATTTCAGCTCATTGTCGGGATTATCCAGGCAGCTGAGTTAGCTGCCTTGGACATTGGTGGAACATCTGACCCCTATGTGAAAGTCTACCTCCTGCCAGATAAGAAGAAAAAATTTGAGACCAAAGTTCATCGCAAGACTCTGAACCCCACCTTTAACGAATCATTTACCTTTAAGGTAGGACACTGAACAGAGCAGTGAATAGTTAAGCTATTCATTTTTTATCTGGCTGCTTTTATTGATGATCCCGGGCATAGCATCTTGTTGCCATGGAAGTGTGCGTTCACACCAGGATTTCAGATGAAGTGCAGTAGTAGGCGTGTGAAGTGTTCACACAATGTTCACAATGTGAAAAACAGCAGAGCAGCAAGCCACACTATTACATATTTCATCTTTCCAAACTGAGCTTGTTTGTGTGAAAGGGAATATGTCAGCCCCTGTAACACCAGGTGAAGTAGGGGCAGGGAATGCAGCAGGAGATGGTGGAAGTATCAAGTGAGGATGTGCCCTCTCTTCAACGCGCTTTGAATTCAACAACCTCCTTCCTGTATTGAAGTTACAGTCAGAGTTAGCCTCGGCTCAGTGGAACCTACACTGACCAGGATCAAGTTTCAAGGTTCAAGCTCTCAAGTTTAATTCCATACATGAATACCCATGAATACAGCCAAATGAAACAGTGTTCCTCTGGGGCCAAGGTACATAACACAGAACCAAATGTCATGCACAGCACAAGTGCATATAAGATAGTGGTAAACATACAGTAGCACAAATATATATAACACAGCCCAACTCCCTCAGTGAGATATCCTATAAACTGATGGAGCATGAATGTTGTCAGCAAGAACAGGCCCTCAGCAGTCTCTAAACGAATGCATGCACGAGTGCGATCTGATTTGTCTTCCACCGTGCAAGCACAGGAGAGCAGCACCAACAGAAGGGGCCAGCCCCCAATCCAGCATAGATGCCGTACCACACTTCCTCCTGCGTCTCCACTCCTGGCAGCTGCAACAGGCAACACGAAGGCATGATGCTTTGCCCTCGCTACAACCGAGCTTCCCCACCACCATTCTCTCCAACAAACCAGTGAACTGGACTCGCAAACAACAGGAATTCTGCAGATGCTGGAAATTCAAGCAACATACATCAAAGTTGCTGGTGAACGCAGCAGGCCAAGCAGCATCTATAGGAAGAGGCGCAGTCGACGTTTCAGGCCGAGACCCTTCGTCAGGACTAACTGAAGGAAGAGTGAGTAAGGGATTTGAAAGCTGGAGGGGGAGGGGGAGATGCAAAATGATAGGAGAAGACAGGGGGGGAGGGATAGAGCCGAGAGCTGGACAGGTGATAGGCAAAAGGGGATACGAGAGGATCATGGGACAGGAGGCCTAGGGAGAAAGACGGGGGGGGTGACCCAGAGGATGGGCAAGAGGTATATTCAGAGGGACAGAGGGAGAAAAAGGAGAGTGAGAGAAAGAATGTGTGCATAAAAATGAGTAACAGCTGGGGTACGAGGGGGAGGTGGGGCCTAGCGGAAGTTAGAGAAGTCAATGTTCATGCCATCAGGTTGGAGCCTACCCAGACGGAATATAAGGTGTTGTTCCTCCAACCTGAGTGTGGCTTCATCTTTACAGTAGAGGAGGCCGTGGATAGACATGTCAGAATGGGAATGGGATGTGGAATTAAAATGTGTGGCCACTGGGAGATCCTGCTTTCTCTGGCGGACAGAGCGTAGATGTTCAGCAAAGCGGTCTCCCAGTCTGCGTCGGGTCTCACCAATATATAAAAGGCCACATCGGGAGCACCGGACGCAGTATATCACCCCAGTCGACTCACAGGTGAAGTGATGCCTCACCTGGAAGGACTGTTTGGAGCCCTGAATGGTGGTAAGGGAGGAAGTGTAAGGGCATGTGTAGCACTTGTTCCGCTTACACGGATAAGTGCCAGGAGGGAGATCAGTGGGGAGGGATGGGGGGGACGAATGGACAAGGGAGTTGTGTAGGGAACTGGACTCGCAGTCTTCTAAGTTACCAATATCCAACAGGGTTTTGTGATCACAAGAAAAATGTTCAAGACAATCACCCCACTGTCAGGTTGCACCCTGCCTTCACACACTGACTCCAACATCTTTCTGTAGCAGGCACCGATGCAATCTGCACCAAGCCCAGCTCCTCCACTAACGTGCAACTTGACGATGGGGTAGACCTGCAGTACTTGAAGTTCTTAACGTCCAACAGTGTCTTGCAATCATAAGAAAGACATTTAAAAAGGAGAAAAATATTTTTGGCTGGCCCCGGAGAGGCTGCTGCAGCCGGACAAGCCATCTTTCTGGAAGAAAGTGCCATTTTTTAAAAGATTTTTAAAGATAACATATTCTGCAGATGCTGGAAATCCAGAGTAATGCACACAAAACGCTGGAGAAATTACTCAGATCAGGCAGGATCTATGGAGAGGAATAAACAGTCAATGTTTCAGGCTGAGACCTTTCATCACATTGACTCTTTATTCCTCTCCGTAGATGCTGCCTGACCTGCTGAGTTCCCATAGCATTTTGTATGTGTTACTCAAGATTTAAAAAATTAGCTTTATTTGTGACATGTACATCAGAATACCGAAACATGAAGTGAAATGTGTCGTTTGTGCCAGCAACCAACACAGTCCAAGGATGTGCTGGGGGCAGCCCGCAAGCATCACCAGACTTCCAGCACCAACAAAGCATGCCCACAACTTGCTAACCCTTACACATGCATTTTTAGAATATGGGAGGATACTGAAGAACCAGGAGGAAACCCGTGAAATCACAGGGAGAACTCAGAGGCTCCTTACTGGCAACAGCGGAATCGAACCCCTGATTGGCGATCACTGGCACTGTAAAGCGATTGTACTAACCGCTTCTCTACTTCCTCGTCATCATCCCTTCATCCAGTGCGCAGAGTCAGATTTACTTATCATGTCTACATCAAAACATGCAGTGAAATGCATCGTTTGTGTTAACGACTGACACAAGCCCACAATTGTCATTACACATTCCGAGGCAGACGTAGCATGCCCACAGTCTGCCCATGAGTTGGAATTGCACCATGATATCAACTCAACTAAACAACTGCATCTGGAACTGGAGAACCAGAATCCATCATGGTGAAGGTGGAAGTGACTGACTGTGAAAAAGACTCACTTCCCTACTGTCTGGTACCTCCTGTATCTAATAAAGTGGTCACTGAGTGTATCTTCATAGTCTTTTGCTGCTGTGGTCCAAGGTTCGACGTATTGTATGTTCAGAGATGCTCTTCCACGCACCACTATTGTAACACCTGGTTAATTTAGCTACTGTCGCCTTCCTGTCAGCTTGAACCAATCTGTCCATTCTCCTTTGACCTCTCTCATTAGCGAGTTGTCTTCTCCCACAGAACAGCTATTCTCTGGATGTTTTTTGTCTTTCACACCATTTTCTGCATACTCTAAGGAACATTGTGCATGAAAATCCCAGATCAGCAGTTTCTGAGATCCTCAAACCACGCCATCTGGCACCAGCAATTTCCATGGTTAAAGTCACTTAGCTCACAGTTCTTCCCAGTTCTGATGTTTGGTCTGAACAACAACTGAAACTGTTGACCATGCCTGCATGCTTTTATGCATTTAGTTGCTGCCACATGATTGGCTGGTTAGATACTTGCATTAACAATCAGGTAAACAGATGCACCTAATAAAGCAGCCACAGAGTGTATGTGTACAGTGTGGGGGAAGGGACTCTGTCATCCTAAGTCCAGTCTATAACCAGGATGATGTTTAACTTCATTTTCAGGTCAGGGGCATTTCAGGATGTGTGATAAATGCTGGCATTGCCCGGGGATGTTCACGTTCTAGTAATTAGAAAATTGAAAAATTGTACGTCTGTCAGGTTCTGCTGAAACATTTTACATCTGCTGTAACATAGGAAAATATTTCACAGCTTGGAATATGAGTAATCAACTTGACATTTTTATTTATCCCTTACTGAAGTATTTGACACAGTCCTTGAGCAACACCTTCTATCTGCCAGTTTCAGGAAGGCAGCAAAGTACAGGGAGCAAGGCCAAAAGGTAATAGACATAAGGGAAAGTTGAGCTCAAATCCCACCATACACGCATCTGCTCTTTTCATTAAACAACATTTTGGAGGCAGGAAAATACACTGAGATTGGGGTTGTTATGTGTTGTAACTCCATAAACTAATCAAAAGAAAAACACAGGTGCTCAGGGATACTTGTGTACTTAAGTTTTCCTTTTTCTTCAGTGAGACGCTCACAAGTGATGTGGTGGCATAATAACGTATGCTGTTCACTTACTTCTTACCTATCACCCGTTACAAATTATGTAAACAAATAACAAATACTTAATCAAATATATTTACACTGTTACTCAAATATTACTGAAATATTAACTATACTACAAGGGTGACTGAAAGTTTGATCAAACTGATCCACAGGAGAAAAACTTAGGAAAGAAAGAAGGGATTCCAGAGACTTGATGTATATGTGGAAAGTCACTGCATGACATAGTTGATCATATGCATGTCATTGTGCACCTACGCTCAGTGACCACTTTATTAGGTACACATGGTCACCTGCTCATTAATGGAAATATCTAATCAGCCAATCATGTGACAGCAACTCAATGCATCATAAAAGCATGCAGACATGGTCAAGAGGTTTAGTTGCTGTTCAAACCAAACATCAGAATGGGAAAGAAATGGTGAGCTAAGTGACTTTGACCACGGAATGATTGTTGGTGCCTGACAGGGTGGTCTGAGTATCTCAAAAACTGCTGATCTCCTTGGATTGTCACGCATAACAGTCTCTAGAGTTTACAGAGAACGGTGCGAGAAACAAAAATCCAGTGAGCAACAGTTCTGTGGGCAAAAATGCCTTGTCAATGAGAGAAGTCAGAGGAGAATGACCAGGCTGGTTCAAGGTGACAGGAAGGCAACAGTAACTCAAATAACCACTCATTACAACAGTGGTGTGCATAAGAGCATCTCTGAACACATAGCACACCAAACCTTGAAGTGGATGGGCTACAGCAGCAAAAGATCACACTGAGTTCACTCCTGTACCTAATAAAATGGCCACTGACTGCATATAATATATAAACCAGTTTGTTATGTACTAGATGGGCTGAAGGGCCTGTTTCTGTGCTGTAGTACTCTGTAACTATGACTCTGTATGTGAATCCCCTGAAGAAAGCAGCACACGCCTTCCCCAGCTCTCTATGTTTCCTGTGTGTTACTCTTAACACCCTACATATTATCCCACCAGAGACTAGGAGCTAAAGGTGTACTCACAACACTGGCAATGAGGATGGGAGAGGGTTGGAGCTAATGAAAGCACCATTTTTTTAAATATTTGTTACTACTTAGAGATACAGCATGGTAACAGGCCTTTGTGGCAGAGTGAGCCAGCGTTGCTCATGTGACTAACCATGTGACCATTTAACCTACTAACTGGTACGTCTTTGGACTGTGGGAGGAAACCAGAGCACCCAGAGGAAACCCACATGGTCATGGGGAAAACGTACAAACTCCCTACATAGACAGTGGCGAGAATTGATCCTGGGTTGTTTACGCTGTAACAGCGTTACACTGACCACTGCACCTCGCGCACACGATGGGAGTCGTGTGAGTGTGGGAGTCCACAAACTCACCTTCGTGAGTGCGATGTGCAGACTTGAAGTACAAGAGGAACAAGGGCTAGTATGAAGGGCCTTGACTCAAAATGTTACCTGTTTACTCCTCTCCATAGATGGTGCCTGACTTTCTGAGTTGCTCCAGCAGTCTGAGTGTGTTACTCAAGGGGTATAATTGTTTTGTGTTGACTGTTGAGCAGTCATTCGGTGCAAGATGGCACAACAGGTCCTGTCAGGCTATAACAGGCACTCGATGCTTAAGGAGAAGCCCACAGGTTCTTTGGTTCTAGAATGAATGGACAAATTCTTCAAAGTCAATAATATTTCTCAAATGCAGGGAAGGGACAGTGTGAGGGAGCACTGTGAGGAGATGGAAGCCTGTTCCTGTAACTCAGAATGGCCAATAAATGTATTTCATGATCACAAGAAATCCAGAGCGACACACACAAACTCCTGGAGGAACTCAACAGGTCAGGCAGCATCTATGGAAAGGAATAAATGGTCGATGTTTCGGGCCGAGACCCTTCATCAGGATTCCACAGATCAGGATCAGAATCAGGTTTATTATCCCAGGCTTGTGTTGTGAAATTTGTTAACTTAGCAGCAGCAGTTCAATGCGATTCATAGTAATATAGAAAGAATTTTTTAAGTAAATCATTTACAGTAAGTACATATGCATATTGAATAGATTAAAAATAGTGCAAAAGCAGAAATAATATTAAAAAGTGAAATAGCGTCCATGGGTTCAATGTCCAATCAGGAATCAGATGGCAGAGGGGAAGAAGCTGTTCCTGAATCGCTGAGTGTGTGCCTTCGGGCTTCTGTGCCTCCTTCCCAATGGTAACAATGAGAAGAGGGCATGTCCTGGGAAACAAGCTACTGATAGACTTGCTGAATCCTGTCAGCATTTTGTGTGTGTGACTCTAAAGTGTATCTCATCTCAGCAAGAATGATTTGTAGGGGGAAACAAGATACTGTAAAAGTGTGCTCGGCGTCCTGAACTCAGTTCACTTGATTAAGGACTGTTGCTGACCCTAAGACCAAGTGGCAGGAAGAGGTGAGTCTAACATTCAAAGGGAGTAGAAGAAGAAACGTAAGATAGTATTTGTCCTGCTGCTCACAGCCGACACCTCGACACAAACCCAGGGTCTGCATTAGTCTCCACATTGGGAGAAATAATGAGGGGATAAGGAGGGAAACAATAAGGAAAAGCTGTTAGTTTTCGCACCCTCCTCTCTCCAACATGTTCTTGTGAGTTCCGGAGATCCCCAGAGCAATGCCGTCTGGAGTTTAGACAATCGAATGAGCAAACAAGCATCAGTGTTTTAGAAACAGTAATTACAGATTGGTTCTAAGTATAAACAAGAGAAAATCTGAAGATGCTGGAAATCCAAAGCAACACACACAAAATGCAGGAGGAACTCAGCAGGCCAGGCAGCATCTATGGAGAAGAGTAAATAGTCAACACTTCAGGCTGAGACCCTTCATCAGGACTGGTAAAAAATGGGTCTCGGCCTGAATCGTCGACTGTTTACTCTTTTCCATAGATGCTGCCTGACCTGCTGAGTTCCTCCAACATTTTGTGTGTGTTGCTTGGTTCTAGGTATGCCTGGACATAAAGTACTGAGGGGAAACAGAAAGGGATGGAAGGTACAACAGTAACACACACACAGAATGCTGGAGGAACTCAGCAGGCCAGGCTGCATCTATGGAAAAAAGTACAGTCGATATTCCAGGCTGAAACCCTTCGGCAGGAATTTTGCAGTAGTTCCCTAGGATGATCAATGACAGAAACCATTTGTTTGGAAGTTAGGAATGACAGAGATGCATTTATGCATGGACTGTTCGTTAAGTTCTTTTGGGTTGTTCTTTATGAGGGTGGTGAACCTGAGGGTGGTATCACCATGGACGGCTGTGAGGTTGTCATTGGGTAGATTTAAAGTGGAGGTTGATATGTTCTTGATTAGTAAGAGTGTCAAAGGTTACGAGGATAAGGCAGGAGAATGGGGTTGAGAAGAATAGTAAATCAGCCATGATGGCATGGTAGAGCAGACTCGATGGGCCGAATGGTCTCATTCTGCTCCTATATCTTATTGGCTTATTTTCTATAGGGAAGGAGAGTGAGTGGAAAGTGTGCAGAGAATTTGCGGAAATATGCAGAAACAGATGTTGGGTGATCCACCCTTCTGTCAGTCCCTATCTGATGCTATGTACTGTGCATCCATAAGACTAATAAGATCTATGAGCAGAATTAGGCCATTTGGTCCATCGAGTCCCTGAGACAAAACTCTAGAGCACAGAGCCTGGGAGCAGCGAGACATTCTAACTCATATCTCTCCAAACTGTCCAGCAGCAGACGGGTGGCAGTCTATTCTCCACCACAACTCTGGGGAGTACTTCCAGGTCGTTTGGGCTTTTTGGTATAACAGCACAGAAGGGGCTCACCCATTGGACAGCCCCAACTATGAGACCTATGAATTAAAATGTTGACCATCTAGTCGGGGAGATTCCCACCTGGATCTGCTCTTCCCGGGCAGATTCAGGTCTGACCGCTGGCCAAAAGTAAATGATTGAAGAGTTGTCCTCAGGAATGACCCAGTTGCTGGGATCAGATATTGGGCTGCCTCACCCTGGGGAGCCCCATACTTACTGTCAGTGGGCCCTGTCAAAGATTTAAACGACCTCTCTCGGATCACCGTGACCAGGGGAAGGGGTATACTTTGTGTAATATTAGTTGTAAATTTGTCAACCCTTTAAGGACTGCGTCATGCGACTAACTATCCCCTTGACTACTGACG
Source organism: Mobula hypostoma (assembly GCF_963921235.1). NCBI lineage: Eukaryota > Metazoa > Chordata > Chondrichthyes > Myliobatiformes > Myliobatidae > Mobula > Mobula hypostoma. Next base: position 91,003,434 of record NC_086107.1, read on the forward strand.
CTGTGTACAAAAGTCTTTGAGAAATTGTGGAGTAACGCACACACGGCTGCCTCACACATGTCGCTGTGTACACTACAACAGGTCTCTGCAGGTTAAGAACTCACTGAGCATACATACTTCGCAACAAGGAAAATATTTGAATTATGTTTTTCTTTCTATTTGCTTAGTAGACTGACATGAGATATTTACGTAAGTGCTGCTCTCAGGATACGGGGTTGAAGTTACTGATACAAGTTTATTGCAGAGAATTCAGCTTCCCGCTCTTTCCACATACTGTTGCACTGTACAATGTCAGCTTAGTCATGGGGATGTGGGCTGAGAGAGAGGGTCCCTGACCCAAAATATGGACTCGTTTTTCTTTCCACAGATGCTGCCTGACTGGCTGAGTTCTTCCTGTATTTTCTGTTTCTGTCCATGACCCATTCTCCACATGATAAGTTGGTGCTAATATACGTGGCATTTGTAATATTCAGATTTATTTATCACATGTGCATCGATAAAGATGGTGCTGGCAAGACACAGCGATGCTTTGCAGGCAGCTAACAATTCTACTAAATATACTTTTTTCTGGACTACGATAACTGCAATCCGCAGTTTGTAATTTCCCTTCTGGAGCTGTGCTTTTGAACCATCTGTACGATCTGGCGTTTTAGTGGAACCCTGAAGGATTTGCCAAAGTGGACCCTCGACTATGCAGGTATGGCTGCAGCAGCCATTGCTGAAGCAGACTTGGGACTGGACTGAAACTTCAGGCTGGATTGAAGCAGTGGGACCCGGGCCCGAGAGCAGATAATGAACTGATGCTTAACCGATTTAAGCGCCGAGCCAGATTAAAAAGTTCAAGGCGTCGATGCTGAGGGCAAAGAACAAACTGGTGTTCAGCTCATTACTCACTGAGGCTTCACTCACCTCAGCGCTGAACTGACTGCAGCTGCGGCCTGCAGCCATCGGGCTCCGGGACAGGATATAGCACTGAATTGGCTCTGAGATTGTGGACTTACTTTTGGGGACTCTGCAGTCCATGTCCTGTGGATTCTTTGTCTGCATGATTCATTCTTTCTTTTCCGCCCACTGAATGTTTGTCTTTGTGGTGCGGGAGTTTTCATAAATTCTATTGTTTCTTTGTTTTGTGGCTGCCTGCAAGAAGGTGGATCTCAAGGTTGTACATGGTATACATACTTTGATAGCAAATGTACTTTGAACTTTGAAACAGACAGTGAAGTGCATTGAGTACAACCCAAGGAAGTGCCGGGGGCAGCCTGCAAGTTTCACCACACATTCTGGTGCCTACATAGCATGTCCACAGTGTTCAGCAGAACACAACACAGAACATCACAAGCAGGAACAACAACAAAACAAAACAAGACAACAGCAAAACAAGCCTCTTTCCCACCCTCAACCCCAAGACAGGCCACCTCTGAGTCTCCATTCCTTGACCCTGGACTCTCAAATTTGCAGATAATGGACCTCCAACCTCCAATCTCTGATTCGGACTCGGTTGTGGTAAAAGTTAAGGACTGTTTGCAGATCAGATAAAATAAGCCTTGCAACACGCTGCACACAACACACTCTATTGCTAAGTTACAACAAGTGGTACTTTTCTCAGAAGTGCCTGAGCCTGTTTAACTGCAGTGCCATGTTCCGATCAGTCCACAGTGTCAGTTGCAACCTAACCTGCCATGAGCCCAAATGCAAGAGACCTCACCACTGGTGTGCTCATTCTTTTATACCCTGGTCACTTCTCTCCACCCCTACCTGGGTCGATCCCTTGTCCAGGTCAACCCTTCACATGACCATTGCCTCGGGCACTACAGGCTCAGGTACAATACTTTGGTCACCCAGCACCCAGACCATTCTTCCCTGACACATCATACATTGTTCCTTGTGCTCTCTGGCCAATATTTTAGGATTCTTACTACAGGCTCTCAGGCCACCAGTTTTGTGTTTCTTTAGGAATTGTACCCTATAGAGTCAGAGAATCATACAGCACAGAAGCAGGTCCTTTGGCCCAAATCGTTCAGGCCAAACAAGATGTCTATCTGAGCTAATTCCTTTTGCCCACATTTGGAACATAGCCGTTTAAACCTTTCCGATCTATGTACCTCTCCAAAAGTCTTGTAAACATTGCACCCAGGGCATGTCCTTTTCTCACTGTTCCAATCAGGTAGGAGGAACAGAAGCCTGAAGGCACACACTCACCTTCTTCCCCTGTGCCATCCAATTCTTAAATGGACATTGAACCCATGAACACTACCTCACTTTTTTTTAATATATTATGTCTGTTTTTGCACAATTTTTAATCTATTCAATGTAATTGATTTACTTATTTATTATTATTATTTTTTTTTCTTTTTCTTTTATCTTATGCGTTGCATTAAACCGCTACTGCGAAGCTAACAAATTTCATGACCCTGATTCTCTACAGCTTCATCTGGCAGCTCCTTCCCTACACCCATCACCCTCTGTGTGAAAAAATTGCCCCTCAGGTCCGTTTTAAATCTTTCCCTTTTCACTTAAATTGCCGTCCTCAAATTTTAGATTCACCTCATTCTTTTGTTCAGTCATTTTTTCCATGACCATGATTGTTCTTGCCAAATTTTTCTACAGAAGTGGTTTGCCATTGCCTTCTTCTGGGCAGTGTCTTTACAAGACAGGTGAGTGGAGGGAAGGAGCACCTTACACCTCCTTTGATAGGGACATATCTCCACCCTGCCGCCAGCAGACTCCCCTCCCCCCGGGAAAAAGACTGTGACCATTCACCCACCCACCTCTGATGGCGGCGAGGAGAAAGATGTTGAATGTGGGTCTCCAGGCTCCTGTACCTCCTCCCTAATCATAGTAACGAAAAGATGTCATGTTCCGGAGTGGGCTGGGACCTTTCTCCCTGGTGTATACTAGGCTGAGAGTGACCTAACAAATAACACCAGGTGTAAATGAGGTGAATAGTTAAAGTCTTTTTCCCAGGGTAGGGGAGGCTAAACTGAGAGAATGTAGGATGATGGTGAGAGGGGAAAGTTTTAAAGAGGACCTTTAAATGGCGGGACTATAGTGCGTATATGAAATAAGCTGCCAGAAGAAGTGGTTGATTTGGATACAATCACAACGTTGAAAAGGCAATTAGACAGTTACATGGATCAGAAAGGTTCAGAGCTGGGGTTCCCAACCTTTGATATGCCAGGGACCCCTACCACCGATCCAGGGGTTTGTGGGCCCCAGGTTGGGAACCCCTGATTTAGAGGGATATGGATCAAATACTGGCTCAGGTCTGCAACTTGACCACAGAGTCATAGAACACGACGGGCTCTTCGGCCCATCTAGTCTGTGCTGAACTGTTATTTGACTGGTTGGGCCGAAGGGTGCTGTATCACTCTGTTGCACTGCATTTTTATTTGATACAACACTGATGCAATAAAGACAAACTTTTATGACAATGAATAGATCAGGTCAATCTCTGTATAAAGGAGAGGATTGGCTAATTGCTTGTTAATCCGGTTTGGTGCTTACACTGTTGAAAATCACTGAGGTTCATTTTTGCTCCGAATTTATGGGAGATGACCATCCCTTTGCAGTTTCCTGGAGAAATTACCCTGCTTTCACTGGAGTTCAACTCTGAACGTTTTGTTTTCTGAGTAAACTGATCTTGTTTGCTGTGCAATAGATTTTCAATGCTGACTGACACCGAGCCTCCAGTGTGTCACTGATCTCAATGTTGTAATGCCCTGGGATCTCAGTGTAGGTTGAACTGACCTGTGATGGATCTATCAGCCCCAGGTGAGTATGAGCTGTCCCAGTATATGCACATAGGTGGCTACTCAAAGAGGGAAAATTTGAGTCACCATCTTAGTATTTCCCTGTAACACATGTGTCTGCTGCTTCAGTTCACACCTGACTTTCTGTTCCAGGTTCCTTACTCAGAGCTGGGAGGTAAAATCCTTGTCATGGCCGTGTACGACTTTGACCGGTTTTCGAAGCACGATGCCATTGGTGAAATCCGGATTCCAATGAGCAGCATTGACCTGGCTCACGTGATCGAGGAATGGAGAGACCTTGAGTCGGCTGAGAAGGAGGAGGTATGGAGATAACTGCATGCCGCTGAGAGATAGCCTGGTAGTCGTATCATCTTGTAGTGCAAAAAGAGAGCAATGATAGTGAGTTTTTGTTTTTGGGTCATTGTCCATTCAAAAATCTAATAGACCTAAAGACATTGGCTTAATTCTTCTCCTTTCAGCCTTTCACATGCTCTGCCTTTCCATTATGGCTGATTTATTACCCTCTCAATCTCACCTTTGATGCCCTTACTATTCAAGAACCTATGAACCTCTGCTTTAAATATACCCAATGACTTGCCCTCCACAGTCGTCTGTGATAATGAATTTCACAGACTCACCAGCCTCTAGTTCAAGAATTTACCTCTCATCCCTGCTCTAAAAGAATATCCTTGTGTGCTGAGGCTCTGCCCTCTGTTCCTAGACTCTACCACCTTACCTCTTGTACCATATTTCATAGGTTTCATTGAATGGCGGAGGGGAACAGGCTATTCCTAAATGTTGAGTCTGTCTTCAGACTCCTTCCCTAACTCTCTTGTGTAGAAGAACTGTATTATATTGTTGCAGACCCTTTCAATTCCAATCCCAGACTTGCCAGATGTACTGATGTGACTGGACCTGGAGATTCCTGACAGGGCAAGCGGGTGATGGTTTATCAGGTGCTGTGTGTTCCACCTGCCATTCACACAGCGTTTCTGGTCTCCCAATGCATGAACCTGTAGTTATCAATGTCATATTGATGGTCCCTTCTCAAGGGCCTGTTGTAAGTGGGAATATAAAAGTCTTTATTGGCCCAGCAAATCTCCAGTAGAGACCAAGTCCAGGGGAATTCAAGGGAATCTTACCCTCCTGACACAGTGTTTATACTTCGTCAATACAAAGAAAATAAACCAGTTTCAATCGCTAGAATCACCTACTTAACTTTAACATTTTGAAAATTATTCATTCATTAGGTGCCACGTCATATGACGCGGGCATTGATGGTCTTGACCATTATTGTTCTTGGCAAATTTTTTCTACAGAAGTGATTTGCCATTGCCTTCCTCTGGGCAGTCTCTTTACAAGACAGGCAACCCCAGCCATTATCAATACTCTTCAGAGACTGTCTGTTTGGCGTCAGTGATCTCATAACCAGGACTCGTGATATGCACCAGTTGCTCATACAACCATCTAACACCTGCTCCCATGGCTCCACGTGACCTGATCAGGGGGTTAAGCAGGTGCTACACCTTGTCCAAAAGACCTACAAGCTAGTGGAGGGAAGGAGTGCCTTACACCTTTTTTGGTAGAGATGTACCTTCACCCTGCCACCCAATTTTGAATATGGTCGGGGTCAGGTAAATTTACAGAATTACTTACTTACAATAGTAGCACATCCTAACTAGTAGAACCTCTGAATATTCAATATTGTTGTCTGTTCCAAAAGCCTCAGTACAATCTCCTGACACCCAAAATACACCCCTTCTATTATAGGGTTGATGGATGGCTCCATGAATATACAACTAACCAGAAGGTTAAGTGACAAGACAGATTCTGACCTGAATTGTTACTTAAGTGGAACAGATACACCTTTAACAAAAGGCTAATAGTCAGACATTCTTCTACTATCTTCCCCTATGTAGTTTCAGTGAGACAGAATCAGAATGATTGGATTCACTAGCCACAAAATATCAGTTGGAAGTTAAATTGCGAACAGCTTTTATTTCCTGAAGACTGGTTCTCATTTTCGTTAATCCATAATTATGCTATCCAGAATATATCTTCTGAATGAACCCTAACAAGCCAGAGATCCCCAAGAATCAGAGGAGATGGTGTACTTTTTTCCTTTGAGCACACCCTCAGCTCTTTTCCTCTCTCTAGCACGGACATCTCCAACCAAGACTGGCTCAGGAGCTTGGCATTGGGCTGTCTGCCTGTGATGTGGGTCTCGGTGTTGTGGGCATTGGTCTGGCCATAGACACCGTTACCCCAGCCGAGGGGAGCACTCTCAAAGCAACCAATTAATAACTAGGATATCGGCGCCAGAACGTGTGGCGACACTTACAGGCTAGCCTCAGCACATCTTAGCTGGCTGTTACCACAAACGATGCACTTAGCTGTATGTTTCGATGTACATGTGATGAATAAATCTGAAATGGAAATATTTCTACTTCCATCCACCAGTTCTTTGGTCAGCGGAGAAAAATATTTTGATGTCAGAGAAAGGCGTCAACCAAAGACCAACCAAAATAGACTAGAATAAGTCCGGCATAATTCATTCATCATTGTGACCACGTATTGCTTGTTCTGCTTTTTATGAGAAAGTCACCAACATTTTTGTCTCTTGTTAAAGCAAGAGAAACTGGGCGATATCTGCTTCTCGCTTCGCTACGTTCCGACTGCAGGCAAGCTCACTGTCATTGTGCTGGAAGCCAAAAACCTGAAGAAGATGGATGTTGGTGGACTGTCAGGTGAGAGCTGAACACGGATTTCAGGGTGAAAGTAAAACCATAAGACACAGGAGCAGAATTAGGCCAATCAGCCCATCGAGTCTGCTCTGCCATTCCATCATGGCTGATCCCAGATCCCACTCAATCCTATACACCTGAGATTCATTACTTCTCGCCACATCCTTTGATGCCCTGACCGATCAGGAAACTATCAACTTCCGCCTTAAATGTGCCCACATACTTAGCCTCCACCATAGTCTGTGGCACAGCATTCCAGATTCACTACTCTCTGGCTAAAAAAATTCCTCCTTACCTCTATTCTAAAAGGTCACCCCTCAATTCTGAGGCTGTGCCCTCTAATTCTGGATATCCCCACCATAGGAAACATCCTCTCCATATGCACCCTATCTAGTCCTTTCAACATTCAATAGGTTTCAATGAGATCCCCACATATTCTTCTAAATTCGAGTGAGTACAGGCCCAAAACTGCCAAATACTCCCCATATGTTAAACCCCCTTCATTCCTGGAATCATCCTCATGAACCTCCTCTGGACCCACTCCAATGACAACACATCCTTTCTGAGAAAGGGGATGAGTTCTCAGTGAGAGACTCATTACCTCCACACTAATTCAGTCTCCAAATCTCCCATTGTCATCATCCTGGAGACACCAGCAGCTGCAAAAACCGGAATCACTGAGTGATATGCTGGAGGAACTCAGTGCGTCAGGCAACATCTGTGATGAGAGACGGTTAACAATTTGAGTCAAGACTCTTCATGTGGACTCGATGAAGAGTGTCAGCCTGGAATGTTAACTATCCATTTCCCTCCTAGATGTTGCCTGACCTACTGAGATTCTCCAGTATTTTGTATCTTGATCCTGCAGTTACAGGCTAGGGGAGCCACTCAACACTATGGCTATGAAAGCAGGTCAGAGACCAGGTCAATATACACAAAATGTTATGACTTAGCAGGTCAAGCAGCATCCATAGAAATGAACAAATATTCAATGTTTCGGGCCAAGAACCTTCTTCAGGACTGGAAAGGAAGAGGGAAGACATGAGAATGAAAAAGATAGAGGGAGGGGAAGGTGGATGGGAAAGGTAAAGGGCTGGAGAAGGAATCTGACAGGAAAGGAAAATGGACCATAGGAGAAAGGAGAGGAGGAAGGGCCCTGGGGAAGATGATAGGCAGGTGAGAAGAGGTGAGAGGCCAGAGTGGTGAATAGAAGATGAGTGGAGGAGGAGGGAATTTTTTTTAACCAGAAGGAGAATTTGATATTCATGCCATCAGGTTGGAGACTACCTAGACAGGTGTTGCCCCTCCGCCCTGAGGTTGGCCTCATTATGGCAAATGAGGAGACCATGGACCGACAAGTTAAAACAGGAATGGGAATCTGAATTCAAATATTGAGCCACCGGGAAGTTTTGCTTTCCAGGAGGTTCACAGAATAAGGATGGATTGTCAGATGGAATGGACGTGCGGACATACGAGTTAGGCTTGATCGAAATGATGTTTTCCCATGGCTAGTCAGATGTATCAGGAATATATCTCCCTTTAATTGCTGATGTCCAACACAATGCTTTATATTGTTTTGTCTCGGCAAAGTGAACAGCTTGGCATATGTAAAATCCAATTTAGGGTTAAAATATTTAGATTCCATCAATATTTATACAACTATAAAAGTAGGTTGGACAAGAAATTACATTCAACCAAATTACATCCTCAATATGTCCTGTAATACTCTGCACAGTTAGTCTATGAAGCATCGAGTTTAGAAAAATCCTAAGTTTCTAGTGAAACTAAACTCCATATAGTCTAAGGTCCCCAATCACCCACCAATCTCTCCAAGCTGATCAATTCTTGCAGCTGCCATTCCCCAAAACAAGGAAGCACAGGAATTATTTCAACCTTCTAGTTACCATTATACTGACTTGCATTTGTTTAATGATGTTTACATCATAAAATATCCCAAGGTAGAAGAGAACAGATGTTGAATAATAGCTGAAAGGAGATGGTCTAAGAGCTGGGCTTTGAGAAAGGTTTCACAGTGAGGATTAGGAGGATTCCAGGGAGCAAGGCCGAGGTGGGCTGATGTTTATCCACAGCACAGATGTGTGCACTTAACTCCAAACCTGCCAGTGACATTAATTAGGAAACAGCATTCCTTCCTGGGGACAGACTCAAAGAAATGCTATCGCATAACATGAGGCTGCTTAGCCCATCCAGTTTGACTGTGATCTCATTCCCCTGACTGTAGTAATAGGAGCATGTTTCTAGTTTCTGTTTGAAGCCCATGATGGAATTATCTTTCACCACCCCTTTACCAGGATTGTGACCAGTTGCCCTTCCCTTCCGCTCATGGTTGCAGCAACCCCAGCATCTACAGTTTCAGCTAAAATCGAGCAACCATCCTACCACCATCAAACCTCAACACAGTAACAAAGGTTCCACCATCAATAACACTGAAAAACAACCATATTTCAAGTTTAAACAGAGTCACCCCTCTTTTTATTATGCGACCATAAGACATGGAAACAGAATTAGGCCATTCTGCACATCAAGTCTCTCAACCCCATTCTCCTGCCTTCTCACCATAATCTTTGACCTGCCCTTCGCCCCCATACTCATCAAGAACCTATCAAACTCTGCCTTAAATATACCCAATGACTTGGCCTCCACAGCCATCTGTGGCAATGAATTCCACAGATTCACCACCCTCCGGTTAAAGAAATTCCTCCTCATCTGTTCCAAAGGGACTTCCTTCTATTCTGTGGTTGTAACCTCTGGTCCTAGGCTCCCCCACCATGGGAAACATCCTCTCCACATCCACTCAATCCAGACCTTTCAATATTCGATAGGTTTCAAGGAAATCCCTCCTCATTCTTCTAAACTCCAGTGAGTACAGAGCCATCAAATGCTCCTCATATATTAACACTTTCTCTCCCAGGATCATTCTTGTTCATCCTGTTTCTCTTCCATATCCTTTGAATTCTCATTGCAAATTTACATTCTAAATAGCATCAATGCTAATGTTTTCCACAATGGTTTTAAGTAATTATATTTATTTTATCGAGTCCCTGCTTTCACTCTTCTTTGGGACCAAGTTAGTTAAAAATAACTCCCTCTCATTATTAGCAACACAAGAAGCGCTGGAGGAACTCAGCAGGTCAGGCAGTATCTATGGAAGGAAATGGACAGTCAATGACTGATGAAAGATCTCAGCCCAAAACATTAATTCTACAATTTCCTCTACAGATGTTGCCTGACCCGCTGAGTTCCTCCAAATTTTGATGTATTTCTCCAGATTCCAGCATCTGCAGTGTCTTGTGTCTCCAAACACCCCAAATAATTTGATAATCAGGACTGTGAAGTCTGATGTACTCACATTGCAGTCTTTGAACTGTTCAGACGCAGTTCTCTTGGGCAAAGGGAGTTTGTGCTTGGCTCCATTCACCTGAAGTAGTGAACCCGGGAGTAGTTGTATTGTCCAAAGACTTTGTGCTATAGATTTGCTTTGCTGATGCTCCTTGCAGCCATCAGAGTACCCCAGCAGACATTTCTCCCCTGGGCTGTATTGAGTATAAAGTCACTCATACATGAATACAACAAACAGTACAGCACAGTACAGGCCCTTTGGCTCACAATGTTGTGCCAACCTTTTAACCAATTCTAAGGCTAATTTAACCCTTCCCTTCTACATAGCGCTCCATTTTTCTATCATCCATGTGCCTATCTAAGAGTTTCTTTAACATTCTAATGTAATGCCTCTACCACCACCACTGGCAGGGTATTCCATGCACCCACCACTTCCTGTGTAAAAAAATTACCTCTAACTTCTCTCCTATACTTTCATCTTAAAATTATGCCCTCTCATAGTAGTCATTGCTATCCTGGGAAAAGGGGATTGGCTATCCACTCTATTTATGCCTCGTGCCATCTTATACACCTCTATCAAGTCAATTCTCATCCTCCTTTGCTCTAGAGAGAAGCCCTAGCTCACTCAACCTATCCTCAGATGACATGCTCTCTAATCCAGACAGCATCCAAGAAAATCTTCCCTGCACCCTCTCTAAAGCTTCCACTTCCTTCATATAATGAGCCAACCATAGCCAGACATGATATTCCAAGTGTGGTCTAACCACAAGAGTTTTAAGGAGTTGTAACATTACTTCTTGGCTCTTGAATTCAATTCCCTGACTAATGAAGTCCAACACATAATATCCCCTTTTAACAGCCTTATCAATCTGCACAGCAACTTTAAGGGATCTATGGACATGAACCCATCCCTCATTACCTCCACACTGCTAAGAATCCTGCTATTAACCCTGTATTCTGGCTTCAAGTTCAACCTTCCAAAGCGAATCACTTTGTACTTTTCTGGATTGAACTGCATCTGCCACCACTCAGCCCAGCTCTGCATCCTGTCAATATCACATTACAGGCTACGAGAACCCTCCACACTATCCATAAACCCAAAAACATACCACCCACCCTTCCACTTACACGTCAAAGTTATTTATAAAAATCACAATGAGGAGTTTGCATCTACTCATTAATCCTGGAATTAATGTTCATACTAGATCCATATGTGAAAATCCACCTCATGCAGAATTCCAAGAGGCTGAAGAAGAAGAAGACGACTATTAAAAAGAACACCTTGAACCCGTACTACAACGAGTCTTTCAGCTTTGAAGTGCCCTTTGAGCAGATTCAGGTATGGTCAAGCACGTGTTTGTGAAAAACCTGTTCAATTTTTTATTGGTATTGGTGTTTATTATTGTCACACGCACTGAGTGAAAAGCTCGTCTTGCATACTGTTCTTACAGATCAGATCACAATCCAAATCACAATGTCCAATCACTGTATTATAGTAGAATGAGGTGAAACAATAACAATCCAGATAAAAGCATAACAGCTACAGTGCAGGTAAACAATAAAAGTGCAAGATCATAAAGTAACTTGTGAAGCCAAGATTCCATCTTATCTTACTGGGGTCCATTCAATATCCCTATTAAAAGCAGGACAGAAGCTGCTGATACAATACTGTGCAAAAATCCTGGGTGTATATATATATATATATATATATATAGTAAGAGTTTTGCACAGCACTGCATTTGACAATGTGGAATGGAGAGCGAGTTTGTAAATGGGGTGGAAGGAAAGGATGTTGGGAATGGCAAGGGTGGAGCACCATTTGGAGGGGTGTGGGACAGGGGGCAGAGAAGGAGTGCCAGAGGTTGAGGGTGGTACAGGAGCAAACACACCCAACTTTGAGACACCAGGTCATTTGATTCCAAACAAATGGCTTATTGAATGTCTCTCTGGTGCTTTCCACTCCCTGCCCTCTCCTTTCCCCTTTTCCCAACCATGATTTCCCTCTCCCTGCCCCCTTCCCACTATCAGGGACCCATATCAGAATTAGGTTTATAATCACTCATAAATGTCACGAAATTTGTTTATTTTTTCAGCAGAGTACTGTGTAATACTTAAAATTACTACAGTACTGTGCAAAAGATTGTGTGTGTGTGTGTGTGTGTGTGTGTGTGTGTATGTGTGTGTGTGTGTGTGTGTGTGTATGTGTGTGTGTGTGTGTGTGTGTGTGTGTGTGTGTGTGTGTGTGTGTGCCTAAGACTTTTATGTACTATGTGCTTTTAGGCTTCTGTATCTTCTACCCAATGGGAGAGGGGAGAAGGGAGAATGTCCAGATAGGGTGGGGGGTGTCGTTGATTAAGTTGGCTACTTTACTGAGGCAGCAAGGTATAGACAAGAACACAATTTGTCTCCAGTAAATGGGTGTCCAAAACTCAACATCTAACAGCAGCACACCCCCACCATCAACACCGTGTGTGAAGGAAGGGGAAAATCACCACTAACTTTGGTCAGCCTTATAAATACAAGCCAAAACTCTTTAGTCCAGCAACTCTTGTGGTCCAGCTTGTTTGGAATCTATGGTAATTAAGGCTTCTAAGGTCTAACTAAGATCTAAAATTCCCTAAGATCCATCTTTACCTGTAGCTGATTATGCCACCAGTCAACTTCTGTGACTTCAGCTGACAGGGTTCTTGACTTATGGAAGCTTCAGGTTCCGAATAAGAGACAGAAAGTGACAACGTTCAGACAGAACAATTCTCCTGCTCAGAGGAAGTTGAATGCAGCAGTTGTTGTTGTTTGGATTTTCTGTGGATCATCAACAATAAATTTCTAAAGGTGCCAGACTAGTTTCTGTGGACCACCAGCAGTAAATTTCTAAAGGTGCCAGACTAGTTTCTGTGGACCACCAGCAGTAAATTTCTAAAGGTGCCAGACTAGTTTCTGTGGACCACCAGCAGTAAATTTCTAAAGGTGCCAGACTAGTTTCTGTGGACCACCAGCAGTAAATTTCTAAAGGTGCCAGACTAGTTTCTGTGGACCACCAGCAGTAAATTTCTAAAGGTGCCAGACTAGTTTCTGTGGACCACCAGCAGTAAATTTCTAAAGGTGCCAGACTCATGAGTTTGGAATGACAAGAGCAGATTAGAAGCTTGTGACAACGGCAATTTCCCAGAGCTGCTCCATCTTCTACAGGTCACACGTCAGGTGTAGGTGTTTGGGTGTGTGTGGAGAGGCACTCAACAACTTCAACTCCATTCCAGACAAGGAAGCCCATTTGACTAAATATCCTGTCAGTCACTCTAAAAGTACTAGTCCCTTTGTCACTGGTACGGGGTGATTGCAAACTGCACCACAAACTTAGTGCAGCTTTTTGCCGAGAACAGCAGCTCTCAAACCGGTTACTCAGCCACCATGAAGAATAGTGCCTACGGGCCCATGGGAACATCACCAACAACAGTTCTCCTCCAAGTTACACAGCATCCTGACTTAAACATAGAACACAGAACATTACAGCCATGTACAGGCCCTTTGGCGAACAATGTCGTGCAAACTAACCCTTCCCTCCCACACAGCCCTCCATTTTTCTATTATCCATTTGCCTGTCTAAGAATCTCTTAAGTGTCCCTACTGTATCTGCCTCTATCACCACCCCAGGCAACACGATCCACACACATACCACACCCTGTAGGAAAACTTACCTCTGACGTCCCCCTATACATTCCTCCAATCACCTTAAAATTAGGTACCCTGTATTAGCCATTTCCACCCTGGGAAAAAAAGTATCTGGCTTTCTATTCAATCTATGCCTTTTATCTTGGATATCGCTATCAAGTCACCTTTCATCCTCCTTCCCTCCAAAGAAAAAAGCCCTATTTCACACAACCTATCCTCATAAGATATGCTCTCTAGTCCAGGCAGCACTCTGGTGAATCTTTTCTGCACCCTCTCTAAAGTTTCTACATTCTTCCTATATGAGGTGACCAGAACTGAACACAATACTCTAAGTGTGATCTAACCAGGGTTTTATAGAGCTGCAACATTACTTTGCAGCTCTTGAATGCAATCCCCCGACTAATGAAGGCCAACACACCATACACCTTCTGAACAACTCTATCAACTTGCATGACAACTTTGAGTGATCTCTGGAAGTGGACGCCAAGATCACTTTGCTCCTCCACACTGCTAAGAATCCTGCCATTAACTTTGCATTTTGCCTTCAAATTTGTCCTTCAAAAATGAATCATTTCACACTTTTCCAAGTTGAACTGGAATATAAGTGACTCACATAACAGAAATGGTTGATTCTAAATCCAAGGGCTCTATAGGAACATCTCTACCAGAGGGAATATTGTTGTTCATGAGGGCTGGATGGTAAATGCTGCCCTAGTCAGCACCATCCTTAACCCATGATTCAGTTTTGTAAACCAAGGCTCAAACAAGGTTGAGAACTTTGACAAGTCCAACTTCCTTGGAAAGTCTGTGAGACAAAGTGTGTTTGTGAAGTGTCCCCGGTGCAAACACAAATCTTTGAAACCAATGTTTTCAACTTACTATGTTTCCATGGTAGCCATTGTACAAAGTCTTTTCATTTTAAAAGAATTTCTTCTTGACAATTCTTGAAATTCTCCAACTATCTCTTTGTTTTCCTGATTTATCATATTTCTGTTGTCATCTCAGTTTTCAAAGCTACCTCTAATTCAGAGCGGTTGGCTCATGGTTCAGAGGTGTCTGACAGCCTTTGCCTATGATGGTCATTTGATCTGGCTACATTCGTGTGCTCTGAACCTGTTCCCCTGTCCACCAGTGTCAGCTGCAACAGAACACGAAGGCTTCCCGTGTTTTCAAAATCAGAATCAGATCCAGGTTTAATATCACTGACACATGTACACGTCATGAAATTTGTTGTTTGGCGGCAGCAGTACAGTGTAATACATTTACAAAAAAAGATATATTATGTTATAAACTAAATAAGTGTAAAAAGAGAGCAGAACTAGCGAAGTAGTGCTTATGGGGTGGTTCATTATCGGTTCAGAAATCTGTTAGCGGAGGATAAGAAACTGTGCCTAGAGTGTTGAGTGTGTGTCTTCAGGCTCCTGCACCTTGTCCTTGATGGTATTAATAAGAAGAGAGTATGCCCTGGGTGATGGGCATCCTTGATGATGGATGCCACCTTTTTGTGGCAAACATCAGTGAAGGTTGCACTGATCTTGTTTACTGGAGACGTAGTGCACATCAACACTCCGCTGAATTGTTACATGTGAACACAAAACTAACAGGTGGAAAATAGATTACTTTCTCTTAATTAAATGATCCCCATCTGCATCAGAGTCAGTCAGAGTCGAGTTCATTGCCATCTGCACAAATCCATGTGTGAACAGGTGCAGAGAAAAACTTACTTGCTGCAGCGTCACAGGCACAGAGCGTCAGATAAATAGCATTCACATGAAAAAGATAAACTGTACACAATTTTTACAAGAGTACAAAATTAGAACACTAAATAGCAAAGTCCATTGTA